>NC_084462.1:186026070-186334820 GCF_027409185.1 Cynocephalus volans
ATTGTGTGGGGGACATGGGGCACTAATGCAAGTTGTGGTAATGGACAAGCTGCCAGTATGAATCTGGAACTCACATCTTCAGCACGAGGGCTGACAATCAGATTTTTATCTCCTGAATATTTATACCCAATAAAAAATAAATTCTAGAATGTTAAGTACAAAAAATGTATTAAGTACTTAAATCTATATGCTGGAACTATAAGACTCCTAAAGGAAAACATAGGGTAAACACTTCAGAAAGTAGGACTGGGCAAAGACATTCTGAATATGACCCCCCAAGTACAGACGACAACAACAAAAATAAACAAATCTTATTATAGCAAACGAAAACCCTCTGCATAGCAGTAGGAACAACTAACAGAGTGAAAAGACAACCTGCAGAGTGGAAGAAAGTATTTGTAAGTTATGAATCTGACAAAGGATAAATATCCAGAATATGCAAGGAACTCATAACAGTTAAAAAAACAACCCTATTAAAAAATGGTCAAAGGAGCTGCATAGACATTTCCCAAAGGAAGATCTACGAATAGCCAACAGACACATGGAAAAATGCTCAACATCTTTCAACATCAGGCAAATGCAAATCCAAACCACATTGAGATGTCATCTCACCACAGTTAGACTTGCTGTTATCAACGAGACAGGGAATAAAATATGCAGCTGAGGATGTGGGGAAAGACAAACTATTGTACCCTGTTGGTGCTGCTTTCAATAATCGCACCCCTTATGGAAAACAGTGTGGGGCTTCCTCAAACAAATACAGACACGAGTGCCATATGATCCAGCAATCCCACTGCTGGAATATTCCTAAAGAATGGAAACCATCCCGTCTGTGGGATACCAGCAGTCCCATATCTAGGTCTATTAACAGTAGTCAAGGTTGAGAACCAACACTGCGTAAGGAAAATGTGCTGTAAAGACACAAAGGAATACGACCCTGCCCTAAAAATAATGAAGTACTGTCATCCACAGCAGCGTGGAGGAACTTAGAGAACATTACGTTAAGTAAAGCAAACCAGGCACAGAAAGGGAAATGCTACATAGCCTCTCTAAGAAATGGGAGCTGACAATGAAGAAAAAGAGGTACAACAATCAAAATAACATGTTGAACTTTCAAAAGAAAACAACAGAACGGAGGTTACCAGAGGTGGGAAAGGGTGAGGGTGACAGGGGGAAGGGAGGAATTGTTAAAAGTCTACTTAAATCAATTACATTGTGTAATGTTGAATATTCGAATTATCCTGATTTGAACACACATGCTGCACACACGGATTGATAAACCGTTACCCACAGATATGTACTATCAAATATGTTCCAAAAAGAAGAATACATTTCACGGAAGTGAAGTCCACTGAATTTGAGGCGAGTTTATTTTCCACCCACTGACACACAAAATTCTTCACCATAAGTCTATAACAGTTTCTACCTCTTGCTCACCAGTTCCAATCAGCATGAAGTAATCAATGTAATAAATGATTACATCTGATAGCTTGTGGCAGGGAAGGCTGAAAGGACGAGTCGACACCAGTTGACGATCCACCGGAGAGAGCTCGTTTATTAGGCAGCACACACACATATATATAGGGCTTCTAGGGACGGCTGATTGGCTTAAAATACAATCCCTACTTAGAGGGCAACCAGTGCCATGATGGGGTGTGGCCGAGAAGGACTTATGTGATCAGGGTGTGATCCCTTGGGGCATTTGGGCTCTTACATTCCTCAGTGTGATCCCTTGGGGCATTTGGGTTCTTACATTCCTCCCTTTTTCTTGTTTTAGGAAAAGGGACGTTGAAGTCATCGAGCTACTTCCTGCTGAACTGGGGCGTTGTGGGGGGGCAAAGGGAGAAAGGTACATAAATACCCATTATGAAACTCCATAGGAGGGTGGAGAAACAAGTAATTTCAAAAGGGGAAAAGTCCATAAACATTCCTTGAAGCCACAAGTCGCACATGCACCAGTTCCATTGTTCGTAGTTGGAGACTAGAGGGAGCAGCCAGGCGTCGGTGGCGAGGGCGTGTAGGAATGCATTTCCTCTGTAAGGTGGTGTCTCTTCAGCATCGGCTGAGGTGCTCACGAGATGAGGCGGGGGGTTCATCGGTACCTAGAAGCTGGTAGTTTCTAAGCAAAAGCTGGTTAAAGGCCTGATTAGAGATTTTTCCCACTTGGGTTTGAAGAAGCCTAATGATGCAGGGCAAGAAAAGGCAGGTTATGAGGATAATGATTAGAGGTCCCAAAATGGGCCAAATCCAAGTTAGGATAGGGTTTAAGATAAAAGAAGTAAAGGGGTCAGAACTGGATGTGGTTCGTAGGCTGGAAGCTAAGTCGGTGAGTTTGATGATGTTTGTTTCTACTAGACCGGATTCGTTGATATAATAACAGCATTCTTCCCCAAGGAAGATGCAAGTACCTCCTTTTTCTGCGGTGAGGAGGTCTAGTGCTCTGCGGTTTTCGAGGGTGACCTGAGCTAAAGAGGTAATTTGTCTCTGTAGAGAGGAAACAGATTCGGCAGTGGAGGTCAGAGCCCCTTCAAGTTTAGCATTTATGTCTTCGACCGCCCATAAACTGTGTCCTAAGGCTCCTCCCGACAGGCCGGCTCCGACCGCTGATGTTGTTAGGGAAATACCAACCATGATCGGGAGGAAGGCGGCCCTTTTTTTTGCCTTGAGGGTGGATGAAGAAGATGGAACAGTTCTGAACTTGTGTACAGAGTGAGTTGAGGAACGATGGTGACAAGAAGGCATGGGACAGTAAGATTAGGCAGGATGGAGGTAGAGAGGGTTCCATTGCACCAGAAAAAGAGCCTGATGGGGCGACGGTGTGGGTATGAATGATTGTTTTAAGATTACAATAAGACAGAGGAAACGTTAGAGAGGAAGAGTTTCCGATGAAACAGTGACGGGGCAACAAAGTATTATTGTGTTTGTTATCAGGCTCCCAGAGAGGGACATCTGGAAAGTTAAGGGGTTCTGATGGTGGGGAGGAGGTAACATCGAGAGGAAGGGAAGCATTCAAGGAGATGGCCGCCAGGAGCAGTCGCATGAGAGAGGCACAAAGAAAACAATTTCCGGGAGAGAGACCCGGTGAGGTGTGGTCGAGCCATATATAGGAAGTTGTCTGAAGGCTCCCTGGGTGAAGTGAAAGGAACAGGAGAAGGCCAAGGAGAAGGTTCATGTCTCCAGAATTGGGAGTAGGGCTGAGGTCTGGGATAGGCAGAGTTTGAGAGGGTTGGTAGGATGAGGGATACACTTTACCTGGCAGGGCAAGTTTAGCAGCAGTTGGATTGCAAAGGATGACAGGACATGGACCTTCCCACTTAGGGGTTAGGGTGGTTTTAGGTTCCGGGGAAGTGTAGAATACTAATTAGCCTGGACTGAGTGAAAGGTTATGTTTGGAAAGTGACAGATCTGGAAGTAGCCAGTCCTGGTACTTCCATAGCTCAGAGCGAAGGTGGGAGAGCAAGGGTAAGGCCATGGTGGGTGGTATGGGTCCTTCAGTCGCTGTGATCCCCGGGGGTAGGAGGGGCCTACCATACATGACTTCAAAAGGGGAAAGATTGGAGGGCCTTTTTGGGAGAGCCCTGGTCTTGAGTACAGTGAGAGGTAGAAGACGGACCCAATCAAGGTGTAATTCTAGAGACAATTCAGTTAGTAAGTCCTTTAAGGTTCTGTTGATTCTCTCTACCTTTCCGGATGCCTGAGGTCAGTAAGGGCAATGTAAGTGCCAGGGGAGAGAGAGTGACTGCGAGAGTTTCTGTATTACCTGGGCGGTAAATTCAGGTCCATTGTCAGATTGAATGGAAGTGGGCATCCCAAATCGTGGGATGATTTGGGAAAGGAGAGTCTGGGCTATGGTGGAGGCCTTTTTATTGGATGTAGGGAATGCCTCTACCCATCCTGAAAAGGTATCAACAAACACCAAGAGGTATTTGAGGTGCCGGACAGAAGGCATGTGCCTAAAATCTACTTGCCAGTCGGCCGCAGGTGTCAGACCTTTGGCCTGGTGGGAGGGGTATGGCCCAGGTTTGAGCGGGGTGTTAGGATTGGTACGCTATCAGATTGTGCATGAGGAGGAAATTTTTTGCAAGAGGGCTTTGTCAGATGGGGTGATTGAGAAGAAGGCTTGTAAAAACTGGGATAAATCTTGGGGGCTAGAGTGAAACAGGTCATGGCATAATTAGGCGGTTGAGGCTGAGAGGGTGTCTGTGAACCTTGGGAGCCATATGGAAGAATGGGAAGTTGGTTTTGTGTCTGTGGGTGCATTGCCGCAGTGCGTGCGGCGAGGTCAGCCTTACAATTCCCGTGAGTGATTGGGGAATCGTCCCTCTGGTGGGCTCTGCAATGAATGAGTCCTAATTCACAAGGTAAATGGGTTGCCTCAATTAATGTGGAGAATAAAGCTGAGTTGGTGATTGTGTTACCCTTGGTGTTAAGCAGACCGCATTCTTTCCATATGGCGGCATGAGAGAGAAGTATATGAAAGACATATTTGGAGTCCGTGTATAAGTTAAGAGTTCTTCCTTCAGCTAGAACGCAGTCTCGCGTGGCGGAGATAAGTTCAGCCTGCTGGTTGGTAGTACCCTTGGGTAAAGGTTGGGCCTCCATAACCAAATCAAGGGAGACTATGGCATACCCTGAGTAATGAGTGTCTCCTTCCTTGAATGAGGACCCATCCGTGAACCATGCGAGATCAGCGTGAGATAGGGGTCCCTCAGTGATGGAAGAGCGGTAAGGTATAAAATTTTGAAGGCTTTCTATGCAGCTGTGTAAAGGGGTGTTGGGGGAATCTGGTATAGGCAGTAGGGTGGCTGGATTTAGGGGTGGGCAGGTAGTGAAGGATAGGGCAGAATTTTCCAGAAACAAGGATAGGAGGGTTAGGATTCTGGAAGGTGGGAGGGATTGGAGAGCCTTATAGGTCAGGAGGTCTTTGAAGTGATGTGGTGAGAGAATGGTGAGAGGTGCCCCAAATGTTAATTTGGATGCCTCCTTATGCAGCAACTGCCCCGCTGCTAGGGCTCTTAGACAGGGTGCCCAGCCTCGTACAGTGGGGTCCAACTGTTTTATTAGGTACAAGGCGGATATCTTGGACGAGACAAAAGGCACTGTTAGGTTTTTTTACAGCGAGTATGGGAGTATTGCCTGAATGATGGGGCTTATCCCAAGGAGGGCTGTTGTGGTTAATGGATACTGAGCCTGACAAATATATTTGGAGGGGTCTTTTAGTTTTATTTGTACAGGGGAACACTGGGCTAGAGCGGGGCTGGCTGTGTCCCAAACTGTGGGGTTAACAGGGTGCGTTAAGATGGGTAAGGACTTCTTTGGAAGGGTGGAATTATTAGGATCTTGGGCTTGAACTAGTGCTAGGAGGAAGGAAACGGGGGAAGAGCAAGAGGACAGGGGCAAAGTAATGGAGACTTGAAGCCATGATAGAATATCCCGTCCCAACAAGGGGACAGGGCATTGTGGCATGACTAGAAAGGAATGGGAGAAACGGATTGAGTGCCTTGAAGGCAGCAGGTTAAAAGAGGGGTTTTTGGGGGAAAGATTTGTTTACCTCCTATCCCGACTATAGGAGAGCTGCTGGAGGTGGTGGGGCCTTTATTTTCCCTTAAGACCGAAAAGGTGGCTCCAGTGTCCAGGAGGAAAGATATTGGGTGGCCGTCCACAACCATGGATAACCTGGGCTCTGGTTTTGTTATAGAGATGGTCAGGAAGGGCCCAAGGCTCCTTCAGTCCTCCTCAGTCCTCCTCAGCGAGGCCCACCATAGGTGGAGTCCACGGTTCGGGGGTCTGTGTGGCAGTTGGTCGCTCACCACTTCGGGCAAGGGGGCAATCAGATCCCCAATGTCCCTTCTGTTTGCATTTTGGACAAGAAGTGGTGGGTGGCCTGGGGATGGGGCAAGCCTTTGCCCAATGCCCTTCCTTTCCACATTTAAAGCAGGCACCAGGTGGAGGCTTAGAGGTGGAGGCTGTGGGAGGGTGCGCAGAGGGTTTGATAAGCCGGGCCAACATCTGGAAGTTGGCGTGGTCGACCTTTTGTTTTCGACGTTCTTTTTCCTCCTCCTGATTATGAAAAACCTTGAAGGCCACTGACAGGATTTGGGTCTGAGGGGTTGCAGGACCCTGCTCTAATTTTTTAAGTTTAGTTTCAATGTTGGGGTAGGATTGGGCCAGGAAATAGGTCATTCATAACGACATGCCGGCCGTCTTCTGAGTTGGGGTCTAAGTTAGTGTATTGTTGAAAGGCCTGAGTTAATCTATTGAGGAACTCGGAGGGAGATTCCTCCAATTTTTGGACAATTTCTTGAATTTTTTGGAAATTGACGACCTTGTGAGCCGATTTTTTGAGGCCAATTATTAAGCAAGAGGCAAAACGGTCTCGAGCCTGGATTCCCTGGGATGTGTTATAATCCCAGTTAGGTTCCTGTTCTGGGACTGCTTGGGGGCCTGACGGATGATTCGGATTGGTACAATGGGTGTCAGGGGCATGGGTTTGGGCTGTATCCCAGACCCTGCAGTGTTCCTCGGGGAGGAGGGTATTGACTAGGAGCATGAAGATATCATGATGTGTGAGGCTGTAGGCCTGCAGGATCCATTGGAATTCTTTAATGTAGGTGGTAGGGTCGGTAGAGAAAGAGCCTAGTCTTTTTTCTGATTCTGTAAGCTCAGCTGGGAAAAGGGAGCATGGACCCTAACTACTCCTTCAGCCCCAGCTACCTCACGTAGTGGGGCAATTGTTAAAGGTGCAGGGGGAGGTCCTCAGGAACGGGTGAAAGGGGGGTTTAGTGGGTCAGGAGTAGGTGAGGGTAAAGAAGGGGGAGTGGATGGCGCAGGAGGTGCAGAAGGTGACGTGGATGACGGTGGAGGAGGAGCGGATGCCGGAGGCACTGGGGGAGGAGGAGGTCGGTAGGGTGGGGGTTCATCAGCAGGGTTGAAGGTGGAAGAATCGAGGGGTGACTGTGAAGAGGGTTTACAGGCTAAAAGGACTTGAGAGGGAGCACAGGAGGAGCAAAGGGCAGGGTTCTGAGCCAAGAGGTGCAAAGCCTCGATGTAGGGGATCTCCTTCCAATTTTTTAGGTGCTGGCAGTAGTTAAAGAGGTCTCACAGAATGTTAGGATCTAGTGTGCCCTCAGGGCACCATGTGTTTTGATTATCTAAAGGATAATAAGGCCAATCTTGTGTACGGAATTTGGTGAGGAGTTTGGGCTCAATATCCGGCCTGAGGGAAATGTTGGTGAGGTTTTTCAGAAGGCATTGAAGTCGAGAGTCCCCTAGGGAGGAGGAGGAAGCACCCATTCTGGTCTCTTAATGGGAATTTAGACAGAAATCGGACAGAGATTTAGTGATAGGACAGATCCTTCGGAGAGATTTAGTGATAGGACAGATCCTTCGGCCGGTTGGGAAAGGCAGGATCCTAGAGGGCATTCCCAGTCGGTCACGTCAGTCCCAGCAGGTTCAGGTACGAACCAGGAGGAGAGAAGGGAGGTGTGGGTCGTCACTCAGACCTCCACTTCTCTAGGGCAAAGGCCTGGTGCCTGAAGGAACCAAGCGCCAGGATTTTCTGGTCGGGTCCCGGACCCAGGAAGTGGAGAGAAGAGAGTGGTGGACAGGAGGGTGAAGGAGAGGACAGAATGGGGCTTTTAACCTCTAAAAATGAAAATAAAAGTTTACCGGGGCTTTGGAACCTGTTATAGTTTGGGAATTTATGGTGGTAATGAAGACCATGGTGGGGTGGGTACGGGCGTTAGGGGCTACCGGTGATCTAGACTCCCTGTGGTAGCCTGAAAAAGGGCTGGTGCCCTTTAGGAAAGGGGGCTTACCTAATGATGAGCCAGTGGTGAGTGGAAGGAGCCAGCGCTGCAAAGAATGGACGAGGGTGGACCGTCAGTGGTGAGGGGTGGAAGGGAGGCCGGTCCTGGCGGGACGGAGTTCCCGAGGGGCGACTTGTAAAGTGCTGCTGCTGCAATTTGAAAAGTGTTACAGCTCGAGGGAGCCCTGAGGGGCGACTTGGAAGATGTTGCCGCTGCGATCTGAAAAGTGTCGCCGCTCGAGAGAAGCTCCATCCCAGGTTTAGGCACCAAATGAAAGGACGAGTCGACACCAGTTGACGATCCAGCAGAGAGAGCTCATTTATTAGGCGGGACACACAAACACATATATAGGGCTTTTAGGGAAGGCTGATTGGCTTAAAATACAATCCCTACTTAACATACCGCATGGGGCTTGGGGTGAGCTGATTGGTGAGTGATTTGCACCTGCGGGAAGGAGAGTACAGAAGAGAAGGGCAACCAGTGCCATGATGGGGTGTGGCCAGAAAGGACTTATGTGATCAGGGTGTGATCCCTTGGGGCATTTGGGTTCTTACATTCCTCGATGTGATCCCTTGGGGCATTTGGGTTCTTACACAATTTACATTAAACATTCTAAATTTTTCCAAAAATGATCTAATGACACCTTTTCAAAAGCACTGGTCTAATCAAGACATAAAGCCTGATGTACACGTTAGATGGAAAGACCCCATTTCTGGACACTGGAGAGGACCTGACCCACTCCTAACTATGGGATTGGGATTTGGGTGTGTATTCCCCTTTGATGAACCCTGCCCCATATGGGTACCAGCCAAAACCCTTAAATTTGTACCTCAAAATCTTGAACCAATAACCCAGCACAGGGACAACAACAACCCTGATGCAAGTTCTTCTCTTTTAGGAGACTTATGCGACACTCCGGGTGAACCTGCCTCTTAATCCTCGTGGGAGAGTTTCGCTCCAATCCTGATTGCCTTTGTCCTTAACAACGTCAACAGCAGCATGATGCATCACCTGGTCATACTATGGACCATCTGGCGCTTGGCACATGAGGAACCAATCACCTACAAGTGCAACAAACATGGACAAAAGATTGTTGGTTATGCTATGATGTTCATCCCCCATATTTTGAGGCTGTGGCATTAAGTAACGTAACCATCCTCACCACTAACAGCACCCAGTGTGCCAGTAATTACAACAGAACCCATCCTGGCTTATCCATACAACATATGTTGGGAAAAGGATTATGTGTTGTTTTAAAGAACCCCTCCCTTTGTTCCAATACCATTATTCTCAACAGCACTTGGGCTAAACCCAGCCTTGGGTGATGGTTATGCACCAAATCAGGACTTACTGCTTGTGTGTTTAATCAATCCTTATCTCATGAAACTTGTGTATCAGTGGATAATATTCCCCGATTATTATGGCATGAAGGGGAAGAAATGTTTCAATATTGGACAAGTACCTTTCCTCACCACAGTAAAAGGGTACTAGAGGCTGCTGTTACCATTAGTACTTTATAGGGGATTGTAGGCACTGGGGCAGGGGCTGCTGGAATAGGATATACTTACACCCACACACAAGCTTTAAGGGAGGCTATAGACATAGATCTAGATAGGCTTGAAACATCAATTACCCACTTGCAAAAATCATTAACTTCTCTTTCCGAAGTTGTATTACAAAATAGAAGGGGATTAGACCTCCTGTGTTTACAACAGGGAGGCTTATGTGCAGCTCTCAGGGAAGAATGTTGCTTCTATGCTGATCATTCTGGAATAGTAAAAGAATCTATGACAAAGTTTAGAGAGGGCTTGGAAAGACATAAAAGAGAAAGAGAGGCCAATGAGAGCTGGTTTCAGTCTTGGTTTAACAGTTCTTTCTGGCTTACCACCTTGATGTCTGCCTTAGCGGGCCCCCTCTTAATCCTTCTCTTAGTGCTAATGTTTGGTCCTTTATTTTTTACTAAAATCATGGCTCTCATTCGACGAAATCTAGGATCCATAACTATGCTCACCCAAGTGGTAGAAAATGTGGCCCAAGAAAATTCCCCCCAAACACTTGGGTCAATATGGCCCTCCAAAAAATCCACAGCAATCTTTAAGGGGCTCCGCTGGCTCTCCACAGTGGCTGGCTAGCCAATGATGGGTAAGATCCCCAGAGGGGGACACCCTAAGACAGGCACAGTCACAAAAAAGCCAACAAGGTTGCGAGGTTAGCCTCCTTCAACTGCCCATTACAGGGTTGTTCTTCTTTTTATAGAGAAAATAGGGGGAGATGTCGCGCTCATTTTTAGGAGCGAACATTATCTGTGAGCCACGTGGTGCCTATGGGTGGAGGATGAAGATGGCACCTGAGGGAAGTAGGGGAGGCGTAACCCAAGATAGCTCCAAAAGGTTTTTATTGGTCCTCCAGTATTTCCACACTCGTGAACCCTGCGTGATCGTTGTGCTCAGAATGTTAGTACAAAATGCATGCCCGTGTGATCCTTTAATTGATTGGTTAGTTCATGGATAGCCCCTACTTGCTTCCTTATATCAATTGCAGTGTGAAAGAAGGAAAGAGAAACAATAATAATAATGTTAAATTTCAGATGGAGAGAACTGACCTGTGGTTACGAGAGGCAGGAAGGGGATGGGGCTTAGTGAGTGGTTGGTTCGTGGACACATGCCACCCAGATAGAAAAAAGTATGTCCTGTGGGTGCACAGCGGAGCCAGGCCTCTGTAATTAACATTCATTTGCTGCATGTCATCTACTGGCTGGAAGAGAGGAGATAGAACGTCATCATCACAAACAAGTCATTCAGTTTTGTAACGATGAATGTGCTAATTACTCTGATGTGATCAACAGACATTGTGCACATGTATTGCTATTCAACTGTGTAGCCCACAAATATGTAAAATCTAAATGTCTTAAATGAATGAATGAATGAATTGGACATATTGAAAGAAACATATGATCATGAGGACACCATGATCTATGAATACCATTTTGAGATTTGAACTCTACGGTGACGGTGACTGGGAGCTGCTGTTCATGGTCTCATGCAGGTTACAGCCTGACCAGTGGGGAAGGGGAATGTTAAATAAAATTTGTGGGGGGCCAGTGATTTATACTAGGCTTCTGTGCCAGGTCGCACAGACCAAACAAATATGACGTTTGACTGCCATAGCAGAGCTTCAGTTAATTGGAGGAGGCTCTGTAACCAATTAATTAATTACACTGTAAGCAATTATGTTGTTTCTACAGTGCAGTTTATTTTCTACAAATGCTTTAAGAGAATGTAATTGGTGTGATTTTCTGAACCTGCTATAGTCTGGAGGGCTGCCTGGTTCATGATTTTTGTTTTGTTCACTTTCTTTCTTTTCCTTTGCTCTTTTTTTTTTGTTTGACCAAAGAAACTCAGTTGAAATTTAAAACTTGTCTGTTTCACAAATCTGAGAAATGTATCTACCTGCTCCAAATATAACTGCATGACAGCTTGACTAGAACAAATTACCCTCCACAGCATCCTTTCATGCACATGACTCTACAGCAGCTCCAGGTGCAGGAATGTAAGTGGGGTGTCCTTGAGCTCCCATGTGAAGCCCACCTCACTGAAGGGCGCCTGAGAGCAGAGACCAAAGCGGATGAGTCCACGTGCTGTAGGAGGGCTCTTTGTTATGATTACTGTCGTCGTTGTCGTGTTGACTGGTGATTACTCACAGACATTCAGTGGGGTGTTGGCGCATCTGAGTGCTGTGCAGCTGCTCTCCCCTCACCCTGGGAGGATGCGGAGGCGGAGGGTTGAGGCTTGTAAGGGACTCAGAGAAAACATGCTGCTGTGTGGAAGAGAGAAATTGGGAGGAAGTGCAGGATGACCAGGGGCTCATCTGCCTCCTGTTGCTTGTCCATGGGGCTGCCCCTGTGACTCCCTGGTGTCACTCCCTTTACCTCGGTCATGGAGGGAAATTGGAGCCAATGAAGCCAGAGGCACGAAGGCCCTGAGTGTGGAGTGAGTTCTGATGCAGTGAGGATGCAGTGAGCATCCCCACGCTCCACCACGTGACACTCCACCCTTCGGCCCCTACGATCTTATCTGCCCGTGTCCTGACAGGGCCCTGGGGACAGATATCACAAGGTGATTTATTCTCTCAGTTCACTAATGGGCCATGAAACCTAAAACTCAATGTTCAGTTTGTATGCACCCTAGTCCATCCCAGTCGTAGTAGGTTGTTGTCTGGAGAGAGCTCAGAGAATCTCCAAACCCATGGTTCAGAATGGGCCACAGACCCCTCACATGCCATGCTGGGCCACAGACTCCTCACATGTCTGGCTGGGTCACCACCCCTCACATATGGTTCCACGAGCTAGATATTTGGGAAAGATCCCGGGAGCCATTGGAAGATGACATGAGCTAAGTCCTCAGCCTCCTCAGCAGCAGCAGTGGCAGCAGTGGTGGTGGCATCCTGGAGCATCCCAGTGGCACTGGCAGCAACAGCCTTGCTGTGACCCACCTGGGGCATCCTGGTGGCAAGGGTCACTGTGCATCAGATCCACCCATCCTTTATATTTAAGTCCAACAACCACGAATGCCTGGGTGTCAGTTAGACAACCCCATAAGCAGACAATATCCAAGGAACACCTGGGCACACGTCGCAGTTACATATTCACGTCAAATACTCAGCAAGATTCCCGAGGGAGCCTGACCATTTGTCTTCACTTTCCCTACAATCCACACCTTCAGGGTTCCTCGCCATACAATCGACACATTTGGAATCTTCTGTGATGTTCCCTTACTGAGCATAACTGACCCTTGCATTCACATAACCTCAGTACCTACCGTATGTTCTATACACCTTGAGGTCTGTCACCACAGATCTACATTCCATTCCTGCCATCCCAAAAATCATTAGCTTGTCCCAGCACCAGCCCAAGTTTTATCTGAGGCTAAAGGTAAAACTCCTAGTTGTGAACCTGTCAAAATCAAAAACAAATTTATCTACTTCAAGGTACAGTGGGACAGACACTGGGTACACATTCCCATTCCAAAAGTGAGGAATAGACAAGAAGAAAGAAAAACCAGGCCCCGAACAAATTCAAAACCAGACAGAGCAAACATGAAGCGCAGTGGAGCATCTGGGCCCCCAAAGCACTGGGCAGCCTCACTCCTACAGCTCTGCTAGGTGAAGCCCATTGAGCCGCCCTGGTACCTGCAGCTCTTCCATGCCAGTGCTGACTTTGCCAGCAACCCCACAGTTCTGGGCTCCTGGGGGCACTCCTGCCATCCTGGCTGCACTAGTCTCTTCCACAGTAGATGACCTCTGCTGCGGCTCCGCCCCTGCCACTGGTCTCTGCCTGGGTCCCCAGGCTTTTCCATATGTCTTCTGGACCCTGGGTGGAGGCTGCCACGTCTCCACTGCACTCATTTTCTACTGGCCTGCAGACTCAACATGACGCAGATGCCACCATGGTTTTCAGCTTTATGCTCCCCAGAGCTGCTGAGGAAGAGTTGCTTTAGCCAGAGCAGCCAGAATACAGGGTGCAGTTGGATGAGGGCAACGATGCCCAGGTCTGTCCACCAGAAAAATCTCCATTCTCTTCGGCCTCTGGGTCTGTGATGGGAGGGGCGCTCTTCCAAACTTCTGAAATGCCTTCAGGGCCTTTCTCCCATTGACTTGGATATTAGCATCCAGCTGCCCCATCCTGGGCTCCTCAGTTACTTGAATCAGCTTGGCATTTGCCCGCAGTTCACTCACAGTCTCAGGCAGTTCTCCAACATTCGCTCACACAGTTCCAACTTCTGCATTCACACACCCCCTCAAGGAGTGGTTGTCCTGCCCTTGCTCATGTCTGCAGCTATCCTGTAACCATTTCCACATCATAATGGAGGCTGACTTGTCCACCTTTTCACCAGGTGAAAACATACGTGAAATTCTGCAAGGGCAGCCATCCTCAGGTAACCTGCCTATCTGTATGAGGCACTTTTTTCTCAGGTTAATAGGGCACCTGTCAGGCCATCGGGATTCTGTGGAACCCTGTGAATCTTCTCAGGTTTACGTGGCACTCAGCAAGCTTTCCCAGGTATATCCAGCACCCAGTGAGCCATCTGCATGTCAGACAACTGTGACATGTGGCTACTATGTCTTCTCCAGAGCACATCACACCATCCACCCCTGGGTCCCATAGCCGCAGCAGCCAGGGGCTCTGCCTGTTTCTGCCACTTTACTCTTTCCCAAGCCAACCAATTCGACCTGGGTGTATGGGACATAGGTCATGAATTGGGTCACCTGTGGGTTGCCTGCCAGTCTGCTTGGTCCCATAGGCTGCTCGTCTTCCACTTTCTGATGAGCAAAAGGTCACCCCAGGAGATGCACAGTCTCCCCCAACTCGCCATCGGGTTGGTCATCCCCAGTGTTGGAAGCAAGAGTGACCTGTTGCTGTACTTCAGCCTCCAGGGCAAGTAGCCGTGTTCCCAAGTCTGCTTTCTGTTGCAAATCTTCAGGCCATGTTGCTTCATGGGGTTTCCGGTCCATTTTGGCTCACAGTACAGTGAGCAACAGCCAGACCTGGTCAGCAGGAAAGCAGCCACTGGGGGCCACATGCTCAAGTGCAGCCACATTTTCTGCCACTCCCAAGGGGCTTTCTGCTTCTTTACTTGCTTGGCATCCTACCCATGACACCAGTTACTGGCCTCTTTTACCTGCTTGGAATCCGACCGACAACTCTGACTGTCAGGCTAGGCCTCAGAGAACCTTCAAACCCATTGTACAGACTGGGTCACAGACCTGTCATATAAAGACCGGGTCACATAACCCTCATGTGCCAGGCTGGGTCACCAGCTCCACCCAGAGTTCACATGCAGTTCTGTTAATGGGGATACCCTTCCATGACATCCCTCCTGGACTGGACATTGGCACAAATCCACACACCCTGCAGTCTGACCAATTGTGAGCTTCAGCATAGGTGGCAGGCCAGGTCAGAAAGGCATTCACCATTGCTACAGGCAGGACCCTGAAAATGAGGAAGGTACAGAGATAAGACAAAAGGTTGAAAAGGCATGAGAAAAGGTAAGACTTTATCTAATGATAACATAGTTGCTGTTTGATAACACCGGCCAACAGCACCCATTGTTTGGGCATTTTCCAGGGTGGGCAGTGCCACACATTTAACCTTTGACATTATCATTAGGTACAATATTAACGTTGCTGCGAGACTCAACTGGAGGCCACACCAGTAACCTAATTTCTGTCCCCTTCTTAATGAGTGCCATAGGCGCTCTAGTTTTGAGGGAGGCTCCCATTTAGATAAAGAGTGGTTGAGTGTGAGGCCAGAGGTAAGGTCTCCCCCAATGCAATGACAACAGCAAGACACCTGGGAGGGGGTGCCACTTTAGTTTCCAGTCTATCAAAGTGTCACTGGGTGGGATGTCCTGTGGCAAATGCAGAACCAGTCCCTCAGCTGCCAGATGGAATGCATTCCCGCTTCTTGTCCTTGCATGTTTAGAGCTGTGGTTATTGGTGTGTGTCCTGCAAGCCAGTCATCCACAGACTTGTGCACTGTGAGGCAGCATTTATGAGTCTTATGGCTTCAGTCACTTGGGAAAACATGCCCTTCTGGTCCTCTCTGGTGCCAACGTTTTCAGTGTAGTTTTCACCATCCCATTCATACATTCAATGAGTCCAGTGGTGGTGTGGTTCCAAGGCAGATGAAAAGTCCATACTATGATGTGGGCCTCTGACGACTCTTATGCAACATGTTCAGTAAAATGACTCCTGTAATCCCTGACTACAAGCCAGGACCCCAGACATGTCTACCTGCCATTGAGTGACAGGTGGGTGGAACACCCAATATTCCCTGGCAGGTGTCTTGGGGACATGGTCTCAAATGACTCTGTGGAAAATCCTTGTCTTCAGCCTGAATATCTGAATATTTTATGGGCAGAGCAGTCTCTTCTCTGTGTCCTATATTCTTTGTTGGCCCCAGTGTCTGGAATTTTGATGAGCCCAGTCAGCCACTTCAGAGGGTGTTAGCAAGTCTTATAGCAGAACAGCTGGGGCTGTAGGTAAGGCATCAGCCTCATGAGTGCACAGCAAGGTGGTTGAGGACTGAGCTGACAGTTGCCTTAAGACACCTGGGGTTGTGGCTTGAAGGAGATTCCTCATGTCCCTCCACAATTCCACACCCGAAAGAGTCTTTGAGTATTGTCCAGTTTTGTTGTTGTTTTTGTCGTGTTTTATGTTTTTTTTTTTTTTTTTTTGGTTTTTGTTTTTGTACCACTGTGGCATCCAAGTCGTCAGACCGTTCTAAACAGCATCAACTTGTGAGTCAGTGTGATCCTCACCACTTGAATTTCAGTGCACTGGCTTCTCAGTTTAGTTCTTCCTACATAGCAGATGGTGCCAGAGCACAACAGGATGGCAGAGAAATGGCAGGTGAGTGGATTTCCCTGCTTCTACCATCTCCACACCAGATATCCTAGTGACAGGTGTCTACACCATCCACCACAGAATGGAGAGGTGGAGCAAAATCTGCTAGTGTTGGGGTGGGGTCCAAATTCATGTATGTAACCAGGCCCCAGCAGTGTGTATAGTTCTTCTGACAGCAGACTAGATTTGTAAGAGTTTTAATGTCGTAATTAGCATGTCATTGCTGCAATCCACTAACATTTGCCCCGACACTCATCAGCTTCAAAAGCATGTCTTTAATCCAGCCACTCACTGGCACGGAGGTGCACACTTCCACCAGCAAGTTGATGTCAAAACTTCAGTCTACTGCAGTGTCAGATAGTTGGACAGGATCTGTTCTCAATAGGGCTGTGTATGGTTTTCCTACTTTTCTGTAGCGGTGTCCAGAATCCTAATGGGATGCAGTTCCCATTCTGCTTCCACCATGGACCCCAATCAAATCCCTCTAGATAGACACTAGCATCCATTTTATATCTTACACCTGGCATCAACTTTTCTATGACCTGTACATGTTTGGCAAACAATTTAGCTTTATCAAATGCCTCTTGTGGGCAGCATTCCTATCCTAGCTACCGACCCTCTTCACTATAGCATCGAGGGGTCTCGACATTTGTGCTAGTTGCATGTTTCCACACGTGGATATCCAGATTTCCCAGCACCATTTCTTGAAGAGGCTGTCCTCTGCCCGTTTAATGTTCTTGTGATATTACTGAAGATCAGTTGGCTGTAAACATGTGGGTTGATTTCTAGGTTCTCTATTCAGTTCCATTGATCCACGTGTCTGCTTTTAAGCCAGTACTATGCTGTTCTGGTAGCCATAACTTTGTAGGATAACTTGAAGACCTGCTGGAGGACACAACAGCATCACAACAATTAAATTCTAGGGGAAAATTTAATCAAATAGGTGAAAATATGTATACTGAGCACTCTAAAGCATTGATGAAAAAAGAATGAAAATGGCGGAAAAAAAAAAAAAAACCAACCAAAAAACCTGTGTTCACAGATTTGAAGAATTAATGTAATTGTGAGTTTTATACTATGCCAAGCATTAAACACAATCTTTATCAAAATCGCACTTCAATTTTTTACACATAAATGAAAAGAAATTCTAAAATTTGTTTAAAACCACAGAAGACCTCAAATAGCCAAAGCAATTCTGAACTCAACAACAAAGCTAAAGTCCATCCATGATTTTTACATTACAAAAAAGAATGGAAAGCTTTCTACTGAACCTTTTTGAGACTATGTTATAAGACTGTAAGTCATGTTCATCGTTACTGGGAAATATTGGTTTTACCTTTACTGCTTGTTTAGACAACCGTACTCATACTTTGCTGCAAACTGCAAGTCCTGATCTTTCTACTGGTAACTGTCATTCTGATGTCAATTTGGGTTTCTTAGCCCTTTTGCGCACAGCTCAGGCATGATCCCTTGCACACCTCTCAGGAGGCAGCCTGGAGCCTGGACTGTGGTCTGCACCCACGTTCGTTCTCTGAGCCTGTGCTTCAGCTACACACCTGCAGGTCAGGAGGTGAGCCAGGTCTCCATGCAGATGCAGCAGCTTCCTCTCCACCTGCTCCTCTCCCTGCTGCTGTCTCCACTGGCTGCTTCCTAGGGGGTTCCCTTTCTGTCTTTAATTCTTCCAAGGCAGAGTTTCAATGTTGCTGGTGTATGAATTCAGCAGGGATGGAGAATTCCAGATTCTCACATCACCAGGACATGGCTGGGAGGGAAAGGGGTGCTGCCTGGTTGTTGGCACTTATGGTGTCCTGTGGACACAGCAAAAACAATTCCGATTCACAGGGACTGCGGTCATCACCTTTCTACCTTCTAGAATGTGATATATAAAGATATTTCATAACCCATCAACAGAAGGATTAAATGATCAATTAAAAATGGGCAAGGAATGGAATACACCTTAAAAGTGAATAAGAGAAATATCTGAAGAGCAAATGAAAAGATCGTCAATGTCATCAGTTATCAGGAAAATACAAATAAAAACACAAGGTAGCACTTCAGATCCACTAAAGTGGCCCCAATTTTTAAAGGAAATGAATAAGTATCCTCATGGATATGTAAACATTGGAAAAATTGCAGAGAGCTGGTGTTCAGGCAAAATGGTAGAACTACTGTGGCCACGATTCTGGCAGTTAAGTAAACAGTTTAATGCAGAATTCGCCATGACCCAGTAATTCCACTCCTATTTATATGCCAAGATAAGTGAAAAGAGGTGCCCAACAGAAATTTCCATGAATGATCACAGCAGCACTATTCACAGGAGCTAAAAAGTAAATAATTCCAAACTTTCACTCACATGTGCTGATAAACAAATGTGGTAGAATTGGAAAGTATTCACCTATAGAAATGAATGAGGTACTGACACACGCTACAACAAGAATGAACTTTGAAAACATTACACCATGTAAAAGAAGCAGGCACAAAAGACCACATATTATATAATTCCATTTTTATGAAATATGCAGAATAGGTGCATCCATAGAGACAGAAATCATATTAGTGGTTTCTAGGGGCATTCAGAGACAGGAATGAAAAGTGACTGTGTGTAGGGTGTGGGCTTTACTGTTGAGGCAATGAAAATGTCCTGTAACTAGACACTGGTGATAGCTAACAAACCGTGTGAAAATATTGTGTCACTAGACTGTATAGTTTAATATGGTTAAAATGGTGAATGTAATTTCATATAAATTGTACCATCACATGCCTTAAAGAAAACATATTTTTTTAAAATTTTATTTTGTCGATATACATTGTGGCTGATTATTGCTCCCCATCATCAAAACCTCCCTCCCTTCTCCCTACCCCCCAACAATGTCCTTCTGTTTGCTTGTCGTATCAACTTCAAATAATTGTGGTTGTTATATCTTCTTCCCCCCCCCGGTTTGTGTGTGTGTGTGTGTGTGTGTGTGTGTGTGTGTGAATTTATATATTAATTTTTAGCTCCCACCAATAAGTGAGAACATGTGGTATTTCTCTTTCTGTGCCTGACTTGTTTCACTTAATATAATTCTCTCAAGGTCCATCCATGTTGTTGCAAATGGCAGTATTTCATTCGTTTTTATAGCTGAGTAGTATTCCATTGTGTAGATGTACCACATTTTCCGTATCCACTCATCCGATGATGGGCATTTGGGCTGGTTCCAACTCTTGGCTATTGTAAAGAGTGCTGCGATAAACGTTGGGAAACAGGTATACCTTCGACTTAATGATTTCCATTCCTCTGGGTATATTCCCAACAGTGGGATAGCTGGGTCGTATGGTAGATCTATCTGCAATTGTTTGAGGAACCTCCATACCATTTTCCATAGAGGCTGCACCATTTTGCAGTCCCACCAACAATGTATGAGAGTTCCTTTTTCTCCGCAGCCTCGCCAGCATTTATCGTTCATAGTCTTTTGGATTTTGGCCATCCTAACTGGGGTTAGATGGTATCTCAATGTGGTTTTGATTTGCATTTCCCGGATGCTGAGTGATGTTGAGCATTTTTTCATATGTCTGTTGGCCATTTGTATATCTTCCTTAGAGAAATGCCTACTTAGCTCTTTTGCCCATTTTTTAATTGGGTTGCTTGTTTTCTTCTTGTACTGTTGTTTGAGTTCCTTATATATTCTGGATATTAATCTTTTGTCAGATATATATTTTGCAAATATTTTCTCCCACTCTGTTGGTTGTCTTTTAACTCTTTTAATTGTTTCTTTTGCTGTGCAGAAGCTTTTTAGTTTGATATAATCCCATTTGTTTATTTTTCCTTTGGTTGCCCGTGTAAATTCAACTTGTTTTTACATTAATCGTTTTAAGGTAACAGAAACCACATTTTAAAGGAACCCACAAAGGAAATGAAAAAAAATAATAATAAGAGTTCCTGAGAAAGACTTCTACTGAACAAGGACTGAAAGGAAACCCTGTTTATCTTCTGCACCTGCTCTTCAGTGGAAATTCCGTACTAAGTTTGCACTGAGCTCCTCCTACCGCCAAGTCCACGCCTGTCTTCCAGCAGAGGTTTGTTGGTATCTGGGCTTGAACTGAGTTCCCCTCACTGTATTTCTTGCTCAGTAGTACATGGTGGTGTCCTGGGATCTCAGGCCACTCCTAGTTAAATAAGTTTGGCTCCTGGAGGTTTCCCTCATGATGCTGACTTGGGATTTAAGAGTTGTGCTTCCACACACCTCATATCACACTGACCCACTCCAGTCCCCTTTCTGGAGGCTGGTGGATCCAGTGCCCATCACAGCTGGTTAAAGAGAATCAAGAAATAGTGCAAGTGAGGAACAGGTTCTGTGAGGGCCTCACCAGGCACAGCCGTGTTTCCTGCAGCTGCGACTTGGACAGGAAACCTAGGGATAAGGAGCATCACCATCAGTCAAACACACTGGAAACCCCATGCCCAAGTCCCTTTCCTGAAGTCCCAGAGACACTCACAGCAGGGAGTGGCCACCAGGCAGAGGAGCAGCCCCACGACATCCATGCTCTGATGTAGAGCTCCTGGTGGAAGGAGACTGGGTTTGCTTCTTCCAGGGCTGAGCGTTCAGCCTGACACTGGGGTCTGCTTTGCACGAGGGAGGTCTGTCGGGAGCCATATCTAACAGTAGCCGCCATTTTTAACAAATAACAGCCATTTTATGTAAGGCTTTCTCCTCCTCCTCAGAAAAGCCCGCGCTCGCCAAGCCAACACTCCTCCCCACCTCCTCTTCTCATACCACGCCACTATCACCCCCCTGCCTTTCCGCCTATCATAAGCTGCCACACTCTGTGACAGCCCACCCCTTCACTATGTATATAAGCAATCGCCTAGCAATAAAATTTTGAG
The DNA here is from genome assembly GCF_027409185.1 of Cynocephalus volans. Classification (NCBI taxonomy): domain Eukaryota; kingdom Metazoa; phylum Chordata; class Mammalia; order Dermoptera; family Cynocephalidae; genus Cynocephalus; species Cynocephalus volans. The sequence continues at coordinate 186,047,146 of NC_084462.1, forward strand.
GCTTGATCAGAATTTTGTCTTGCCTCCATTCTGCGTGTCTCCTGTCCCTCCCCCTTTTCACCAGCTACAGGTAGTCCTCCTCGAGCCCACGTTCTTACCTGTCCCACAGGACGGGACATTCTGGCGCCCAAACGTGGGGCCCGAGGCACGGAACAACGTTGCTGGCACCTACTCGGAAGAAGCCTGGCCAGGCATACCCTGAGCTCCTGAGCTCGTTTCGAGCCCGTGGGTGATCAATCCTCGGGACAAGACTCGATTTTGATCGTCGCTGGACTAGCCGCCCCAGCGGACATCGGACCGGTGAGTAGGTGATTATCATGGGACAGGAATTGAGCTCTCACGAGCTCTTCCTTAAGGGGCTTAAGGATTCCCTCAAGATGCGCAGAATTAAGGCTAAAAAGAAAGATCTCCGAAGTTTTTTCAATTTCTTAACTGATGTATGCCCCTGGTTTCCTCAAGAGGGCACCATTGATTTGGCATTACACTCATTCCTATTCCCTTATTCAGTCCCAGTAACTCCCTCCCAAATGGATAGGGGGAGGGGACCCTGAGCCCAGCTCTGACCAGGTACAACCTGTGCAGCCTGGGCCACTGTCCCTGCCCTCCAATAAGGGTTCAGGCTCAGGTTTTTCCTTTTAGTATCCCTCTTTCCTCTGCCCTGGGGGCTGGGCTCCTTTCAAGCTGCTTAGGCCTGGAAAGGTAAAAAGGTATGTGGAAAGAGGACCGTGAGATGTGAGTTAGAGGGAGAAGGTGGAGGGAATCAAGGGAAAGAGGCAGCCTATTGGAGATGTAGACAGGACAGACAGATTGAGAAGCAGTAGGGAGCAGGGCACCATGGGAGCTGGCACTGTGCTTGCTCAGAGAGGCCAAGCCCTGCTCTCAGGCTAGAGCCTGGAGTCAGCCCCACTTCTCTATCCTATAATCCCACATCCCAAATCTCTTTCTGAAATCCACCCCTCTGCAGGCCCCTGAGTCTGAAGGGCTTAGTTGGTACCTTGCCACCCTACCCCTGACATGCCACTCCAGGAGTAAAAGCTAGGCTAGGCTCTGCTGTCCTGGCCATCTGTTCATATGCCCAAGGTGCTAGAACTAGCTTAGGAGAGATGCAGGTCAGAGGGCTTCTAGGCAAGGAAAGGGCACACACTCCAGGTGAGAAGGCAGAGGAATGATGCTGAAGAGGACAAGCTGTGGGTGAAGCCATCCCAAGACTGATAGCTCAGCCTTTATCTTGCCTCTGGGATTGAATTTTGGGCTCAGACACCAGCAACAACCTCTTGGGATGCGCTGAGTTGCTTCCCATTTCCTTTCTAGCTGTCCTTTTCTAGTGTGTGCTCTTTCTTCCTTGAAACTTGTAAGATTTCCTGCTACATGCTAACATAGGTCTTCCCACTTGCTCTAATTCCGGTTTCAGACCTCACAGCCAAGCTGAGGCTTGGAGAAAATTCTGCATTCCCATGAGGGCAAAGGCAGCTGCCCTCCCTGACCCTATAGCCCCAGGCCTCAAGTGGGGTATATGGGAAAGGGAGTGGGGTATCCCCATGGATGCTGGGATGGAGACAGATGAAGCCCTGTAGGCATCTCCTAACCCAGGGAATAATTCAAATTGGCACTAAAAGCAGATCAGAGTCTCCACACCAGTCCACTTAGGGCCTCAGTAGGGAAACGGGTTGGTGACTGTCTCAATGATTACTATCGTACTTTTGGCCCCAGCAAGGTCCCCGTGTCTACCTTTTCCTACTGGAATTTAATTAATGACATTTTACAAACCCATTCTCAGGACCCGGATATCAAAAACATAATACAAGTGGGGGAGACAGCCCTTAAGGACGGTTCTCGCCCCCCCCTCAACTTGCCCCCCTGTCGTAATAGGCATGCCGGAGGGACTTAACAGCCATGATGCTGATCCCCCTGAAAAAACCCTTCAGACAATCTGCCCTGAAACTAACCCCTCTAAAAAGACTCGTAAAACAGCTCCAAAATTATACCCCTCCCTTACTTCCTTCGCCCCTCATAACGATCAACTCCCCCCCCCCCAGGACCAAGAGACCTTAGATGAACAGGCAGCTCATTATCATGATAACGAGGATTCCTGGCAGCTTACTGCGCCAGTTCTTCATCCGCCGCCCTCCGCTCCCCACCAACCCCCCCCTCATCCCCTCCCTCAACCACTTCCTCCCTTTGTGGGCCCCCTATGCCCTGTGCCTGAGAAACTCCTCCAAGACAACCCCCTACAACAAATAAATTCTTCCCTAACCCAACAAATTTCCTCCCTCAAATCCACGCTTCAACAAAAACGACAACACCTCCAATTAGTCAAAGAAATAAAAGCCCTTGACCATGAACTTAGTTTGCTCCTTCTAAAAGATGCCACACCCAAAAAACGAAAGACACCCAGTCCACCAGTCTTAACTTTTCCCGTCACACGCAGCCACGCCCTCATAAATTCCAGTCAAGATAAGGGCGAAACCAAAGATCAAAATGATCCTGACACCCAAGACCCCCTCTCCACCGAGGAGGCCTCCGATACGGAGGAACCTGAGGTTAAAACCCTGAGTAACTTCCCCCACGGACAAAAATATCGTAGACTCAATCTTAAACATCTTAAAGATTTAAAAGCTGCAGTTGGTTTATACGGACCCACTGCACCCTACACCCTAGCACTTCTCAAGGGCCTCAGTGATCGGTGGCTAACACCAAATGATTGGTTTTCCCTAGCTAGGGCCACCCTCTCCGGGGGCGACTTTGTTCTCTGGTGCACAGACTTTGTTGAAAACTGCCGGGAAACGGCACAGCGTAATACAGAGAATAAAACTTCTAAAACTTGGACTAGGGACAAGATGTTAGGGAGACCTCCTTATCAAACTAATGAAACTCAGGCTGCTTTTCCCCCAGGATTGTTGTCCCAAATTCAGGTCGCCAGCTTAAAAGCCTGGCGCCGACTCCCACCCAAAGGGTCCGCCACCACTTCCTTGGCTAAAGTTCGTCAAAAACCAGACGAACCATATTGTGATTTTATTAGCAGACTAACTGATGCAGCAGAACGATTGGTTGGGGAAGGTGAAAACGAAAGTGCCTTCATTAAACATCTAGCTTACGAAAATGCCAACCCCACCTGTCAGGAAGCTATCCGCCCACACCGCAGCGGTTCTCTTGCTGATTATATTAAGCTTTGCTCTGGGGTTGGGGCCTCCCACACCCTCGGCCTTGCTATTGAAGCTGCCCTAAAACCCCTTGTTGCCGCAACAACCAACAAGGGACAACAATCCAAGACTTGTTTTACATGCAAACAGCCCTCGGGTTTCAATCTCTCTGATTGCCTCCAGGGACCTTCACAAAATAATTCCTATGACGTTGATGTCGGATTTGTCACCTTTTCCCATTGTCATACCATAACTAACATTTCCACCCCCATCTGCCCTTCTCCAGGACAGGTATTCATTTGTGGAGGCAACCTTGCCTACACCCTTCTCCCTACTAATTGGACAGGCCTCTGCGTTTCAGTGAGCCTTCTCCCTGACATTTCTATCATCCCCGGAGATGAGCCCGTCCCTCTTCCTAGCCTTGACTTTATAACAGGACGCCACCGGTGTGCTCTCCAAGTCATTCCCTTGCTTATAGGCTTGGGGATTACAACCGCTGTGGCCTCCGGCGGGGCGGGGATAGGGGTCGCTGTTGACACCTATAATAAGTTATCTCGTCAGTTAATTGATGATGTTCAAACCCTCTCTGGAACTGTTAATGATTTACAAGATCAAATTGATTCTTTAGCTGAGGTAGTTTTACAAAATTGCAGAGGGTTAGATCTATTAACTGCAGAACAGGGAGGGATCTGTTTAGCTTTACAGGAACGGTGCTGTTTCTATGCCAACAAGTCTGGCATTGTCCGAGACAAAATCAAGAAATTACAAGAAGACCTCATCAAGCGAAGAAAAGAATTGTTCGAAAACCCGCTCTGGACTGGACTTAATGGACTCCTCCCTTACCTCCTCCCTGTCTTGGGCCCCCTTCTTTGCCTCCTTTTACTTATAACCTTCGGTCTCTGGGCATTTCGCCATCTCACCAACCTAATTAAAAAAACAGGTTGATGCTGTCCTTTCTAAACCTATCCAAATTCATTATCAACGGCTGGCATCAAAGGACGCGGGAGAAGACTACTAGGGCTCCTTCCCTACGGGGACGACATGATAACCAGAGGCATGTCTACCCTCTCCCTTTAGGGAGAACAGGGTATGAGCACCGGGGTGAGTGCAAAGCAAAGTATTGCAAGGGAAGGTCACAGAACTACGACCTCCTCTGGGTTTCCCTGTGAGCACGCCTGGCTTGCATAGGGGTTGGTATCTAATCTATCAAAAATCAATTTCGGCTCTGCCCCTCCCCCCAAAAGATACCAAGAGCCAATGATGGTGGATTCAAAAATCCACGGGGGAGCCAGGCCCCTACTCCCTCGCCCGGTTAATGCTCGCCTTCCCTTCTGTCTTTGAACAGAAAGGGAGGAGATGTCGGGAGCCGTATCTAACAGTAGCCGCCATTTTTAACAAATAACAGCCATTTTATGTAAGGCTTTCTCCTCCTCCTCAGAAAAGCCCGCGCTCGCCAAGCCAACACTCCTCCCCACCTCCTCTTCTCATACCACGCCACTATCACCCCCCTGCCTTTCCGCCTATCATAAGCTGCCACACTCTGTGACAGCCCACCCCTTCACTATGTATATAAGCAATCGCCTAGCAATAAAATTTTGAGGCTTGATCAGAATCTTGTCTTGCCTCCATTCTGCGTGTCTCCTGTCACTCCCTCTTTTCACCAGCTACAGGTAGTCCTCCTCAAGCCCGCGTTCTTATCTGTCCCGCAGGCCGGGACAGAGGTCTCACTGGTTATAAGTGTGGAGGTGAGAGGAGGGTGTCGACCTACCCTTCACTTGTGCAGAATGTTTTACCTTTTGCTGCTGAAAGGAAATTTGGAGGCAGAACTTCAAAGACTCTTCTTTGCCTCACTGCCTGGTCATCATCCGGTCTCCAGAAAAATATTAAGAGAAGTGGAAATGGAGAATGCAGAGTTTGTCATCACAGAACATGTAGAAATGTTTCAAGTGATTTCTGGTTCCAGGAGAAGTCCGTGACCTTTTGATCCTCACGTGCTCCATTCCCATGTCTGGTCTTTGAAACTGATGGTCAGTCAGTGGCCTCAGTCTCTCTGCACACACATCGCTTATGTGTGACTTCAATAAAACAGTTGTGCTTCTGGAGAATCTTGGAGTTGGTTCCCTTCAGAACAGGCAGACTTTCCTCAGATAGACAGATACGAGTATGTGCCTTTGTGGGGTGTGTGTGTATTTTAGAGAAACAGAGAGACAGAGAGACAGAGAGGCCTCTAGTACATCCTGCTTCTCAGAGACAGTTACCAAGGCAAACATGTAGACACGAATATCCCTCCACTTTTGGAACAACCACATGGGATTAGAAATATTACTGTGGAAATTTCTAGAAAACTCCATCTTCCTCAGTCTCATTCACAAATCATCTGTTCACACTCCTGCCCCAACACTTCTAACGTCAGTCTTAACGGTCACATCAGACTCAGTCTTGACGTTCATAATCTCATCACTTGCTTCTGCTCAGAGGTGACTCCTCGGTGGTGTTTTCTCCAGGGCAGATCCTCCTGCACCTGCAGACCTATGACATGGACATGCTCTGTGCCCTGCCTCCACTTACCCAATGTACTCTGGTGATTCATGTCCAGGATGATGAGTATATCCCATCCCTTTCACCTGGGACTCAATGGATCACAGCAACTCTGAATGTCAGCTGGGCATATGGTGCCAGTGTCAGGGTTCTGGTCCATTTCTACTGTTTGGTGATGACACTGCATGACCCACGGCTTCTGTCTTTGGGATTCTAGTCCCACCATTTTTGGCACACTTTCTTTCTCAATTTGAAATTGTTTGTGTTTGCAGTTGATTATTTCTTTTAGCCTTTTTTATTTAAAAGGAACTGCAAGAAGTTGTAAGTTGTGAAATTGTATTAAAATAGATGTACAAATTGCTCCCTTATGACAGTACAAGTCATACAGCAGACGATCTTAGGTAAACACAATAGAAACAATGACTTTGAAATGGAGAAGGTGTACAAATAAAAAATAGGGACTATACATTACATCTGTGTAAATCATCAGATTCCAAATAAGAAAATGGTAAAGTGATTGGAGTAAATGACCTGTTTTCTCAGAGTGTGGGGTTTAAGAAAAATTTAGACTCAAGTGTAGAATGGTGGAGTAGGTGTAAAGGCACAGATTTGCTCATTGAAATGGAAAATGCAGAAACCTACACACAAAAAAGAAAACAAACAAACAAACAAATAAGAAACAAAAAAAAAAAAACATGCTCACAGACTTGCTCTGCACCTGCTCCAGGTGCTGGGCCCTTTGGGCAGAGGGTCAGGAGTGCCACTCTAGATCAGTCCTGTGTCACCTTCTAGGGTTCTTGCTGCTTTCCCCAGACCAATGTTGTGGAGATTTTCCTCTGTGTTTTACTCTAATAGTGCCATAGTTTCAGGACTGAAATTTAATTATTATTCCACTTTGAGTTGATTTTTGTGTAAGGGTGCAATTTCATTCTTTTGCATGTGGATATCCAATTTTCCCAACAAAATTCTGAAAGACATTTTGCTCTTCTCATTATGTGTTCTTGCCACCTTTGTTAAAAATCACTTGAACATAAATGTTGGGTTTTATTTCTGGGCTCTCTGGACTATATGTCTGTATGTCTGTGTGTATGTCATCACCATACTGTTTTGATTATTTTAGCTTTATAATAGATTCTGAACCATGATTAACTCAGAGTTATCTCTGGGATGCAAAGACGGTTCAAAAGAAGCAAGTAAATAAATATGATAAATGCCATTACAGAATGAAGGGGAAAAACCTATAATCATCTCAACAGAGGCAGAAAAAGGATTTGACATCCTTCGATATCTTTTTAATAACAAAAATTTCAACAAATTAGTGATAGACATATTATCCTTCACTATATTAACGGTGACATAGGACGATCCCACAACTAATGACATGCTTAACAGTGAAAGTCTGCCTTTGTTAAACATGATCAGAATAAGAACTTCTCTCACCACTTCCTTTCAACATAGAACTGGAAGTCTAGCCAGAACATTGAGGTAATAAAAATAAATAAATGTCATCCACTTATGAAAGGATAATAAAAACTGTATGTTTGCTGATAACATGATCTCATATATAAAAACCCTAAAGACTCTGCCTGTTAAATGTGAGAACCAACAAACACATTTAGTAATATTGCATCCTAAAAAATCAGCACATAGAAAGCAGTAGTGTTTCTATACACTAACAATAAACTATCTAAAAATAAATCAGTAAAACAATTCTATTAACAATAGCATCAGAAAAAATGATTAAATTCCTGGGAATAAATGTAACCAAATTGCTTAAAGATTTGAATATTGAAAACTCTAAAGCATTGATAAAAACTTGTAAGTAAAGGGCAGACACAAAAGTGCAGATCAAGGAAGCTACAGAGCACCTAACAGGATGAATCAAAGCAAAAGAAATGAAGCACAAACACGCACATGCACACACTCACATATGTACACGTACACACACATGCACACACGCACATATGTACACGTACACACACATGCACACGTGCACACATGCACATATGTACACGTACACACACATGCACACATGCACATATGTACACGTACACACACATGCACACATGCACATATGTACACGCACACACATGCACACACGCACATATGTACACGTGCACACACATGCACACATGCACACACGCACATATGTACACGTACACACACATGCACACATGCACACACGCACATATGTACACGTACACACACATGTGCGCACGCACATATGTACACGTACACACACATGCGCACACGCACATATGTACACGTACACACATGCACACACGCACATATGTACACGTACACACACATGCACACACGCACATATGTACACGTACACACATGCGCACACGCACATATGTACACGTACACACACATGCACACATGCACATATGTACACGTACACACACATGCACACATGCACATATGTACACGTACACACACATGCACACACGCACATATGTACACGTACACACACATGCACACACGCACATATGTACACGTGCACACACATGCACACATGCACACACGCACATATGTACACGTACACACACATGTGCACACGCACATATGTACACGTACACACACATGCGCACACGCACATATGTACACGTACACACACATGCACACACGCACATATGTACACGTACACACACATGCACACACGCACAAATGTACACGTACACACACATGCACACATGCACACACGCACATATGTACACGTACACACACATGCACACACGCACATATGTACACGTACACACACATGCACACACGCACATATGTACACGTACACACACATGCGCACACGCACATATGTACACGTACACACACATGCGCACACGCACATATGTACACGTACACACACATGCGCACACGCTCATATGTACACGTACACACACATGCGCACACGCACATATGTACACGTACACACACATGCGCACACGCACATATGTACACGTACACACACATGCGCACACGCTCATATGTACACGTACACACACATGCGCACACGCACATATGTACACGTACACACACATGCACACACGCACATATGTACACGTACACACACATGCACACACGCACATATGTACACGTACACACACACATGTGCACGCACAAGCACACACACACACATACACACCCATGACCAAGATGTTAAGTGTTATAACATTAAATCCTCAGAACATACCTAACGTGGTCAGGCTAAGAAACGCTTACCCATAAAACAATAAAGGTAAGAATTACAGAGGATTTCTCGTAAGAATCAAAGCCAACAAAAATTGAGAGATTTGAAATGTTTAAAGTTTTGGAAGCTTCAACCAACACCACCTGGGACTCTCAATTCAGCTAAATGATCCTCCAAGAGTGACAGAGACCAACAACTCCTCGTATCCCCCTTCCATCCAGAAAGGAATAAATATTTGATATAAATTGAAGAGCACAGCAACTATAGCCAATAAGAATAGATTATATATTTCAAAATAGCAAAGAGTGAATTTCAAATGTCTCACCACAAAAATAAAATGAGGTGATAAATACGTTGATCAATTTGACCTAATTATTCCACATTATATACGTTTATCAGAGCAACACATAGTTCCCCATAAATGAATACAATTATGATGTGTCATTTAAGAAAACATTAATAACAAATGAGAAGGAGAAATAGCCTCTCTCAGACCACACAGTGGTGAAGGATCAAGGCATCCCTCAGAATCACGAACGAGGTGAGCACAGCTGCCAGCACAACTCCTATTGGACACCTTCAATGTGACAAGTGGATGTAAAGAAGCAACAATCACGAGGACACACACACGCAGTCCTTGACCTTCGGGTGCGTCATAAGGGGTCTGGTTTCAGGTCTTGCACATAAGAAGCTTGGACGTCATCGCTCCCATCCAGACAACAAGAAAATCACTGAACAGACAGAAAATCAGTGACTCTTCTTAAATATCTAAAAGAAGTGGCGTTACAGGGTACACTACTGTCCCCAAATTGAAGATGCAGTCAGGAAAACACAGAGGGTCACAGCTTGTCTGATCAGAAACTCATGAGCAGAAACCTGTGTGTGGTCCAGGATGGGGGAAGATACACCAGAGCTGTAGGTGAAGGATTGCTGGAGACTCAGGGTGGGGAAATCTGAGAGTTGGGTCCGTCCCAAGGGGACAGTCTTAGAGATCCCAACCTTTTAAACTCCACCTCAGCGGTGCGATGAGGTTCTCAATGAAAATACCATAAAAGAACCCTCATGCTCCCTGCAGAGAAAGGGGGAAGGAGCCATTCTGGGATTCACCAGAGCAGGACGCTCTTCAGAAGGTCACCTCAGGAGAAACTAATTTAGCTGATCCCAAGAGGTGATTACTTCTTCAGAGCATAATTGACCACAGAGAAGAGAAACACCCAACTCTGTCCCCTTCCCTGAGAGCCTTCCAGTCTCGCCTAAGAGCCTCATGAAGGGAGAAGCACCTGTGAACGTCACAGCCAGGACATGGCTCACTAAAGGACAGAACTCGTCATAGGACTGTGCAGTGCTTCCCTACCACCCACACTACCCACACCTTACACACAACGTTGTGATCTGACAAGTTGTGACCCTCTGTGTCCTCCTGACTGCATCTTCAATTCGGGGGACAGGAGTTCACCCTGTGAACTCACTTCTTTTACAGATATAAGAAGAGTTACTGATTTTCTGCGTACTAACAGGGAAAAACTAAAACAACACATGCACCTTAGACACTATTTAAGAAGTCTCTGAAAACCTAGTCCACAGAGGAGACACAAACAAGGACACCAGGGGACATTTTATCCAGTCCGTAGCTTGCTTTGTCATCTTCTTTACAGTGAATTTTGCAGAGACAGACTTTCTAATTAATAGCTCCAGCCTGTCACTGTTTCTTCCCTGCGTTGTGCTGTTGTCTCTCCTCCATTGCATGTGGTATTTTCTCTTTTTATGAAACATTCGTAAGCCGTAGGTGCCTGCTCAGCACCACGTGAGGTCCCTACCTTCAATGATCAGCCTCATTACTGGGCCCCTCATCTGCACCTGCACAGGAGACTTGGTAAGAATTGAGCAGGGACCTTGACTCAGGGAGCTGAGTGTCTAGGGACAGATCTAGTGAGAATTTAAACAGTGGTAGACAGAGGATGGTATTAGGGCAAGTGTCCGTGATGTCTGAGGGACAGCAGAGAGTGGGCAGGGAGCAGGGCTCTGTCCAGCTGCTTGTCAATATCCACAGGGAATCACCCCAGGGAACCTGAGATACACAACTTAGGACACAGTTCCCAGGGCTGCTTTGAGAGGCCCCACCCAGAATGCAGCCCAGCAGGGCCCTGGTGGGTATTTCTCTCTGTGCTTGTCACCCTGAAACCTCCACAGAGAAGTGTAAGAGCTGTGTCTGGCCCACAGGCAGCTGCTTCTCCATCCAGGACACTGGAGGATGGACAGAGAGTGGGACAAATAATGAACATCAGTGTCCATGGTGTGGATGAGGAACCAGAGGATAAACTGCCCCAGGCAGGACACGGACCCCATGGACAGAGTTCCTGAGGGATGATCATAACCATGTGGCAGCACGTGTGCTTGACTGAGGAAAAGGACCACTTAGGGACACTGTGCGCCTGGACTGAGCTAACCTTTAGGGAAAAATATTGTTGATCACGTGAAGATAAGAATCTTTACAATGATTTGTGTGTCAGGAAAGAGAACAGGTCATGTTCACACCTGAGAAATGAAAGGTCCCAGTGAGTGGAAACATCTTATCTACAAATGAGGAAAGTTACTTCAGTCTGTGTTGCCTGCAGTGAGAACATGGGAATTAGAGTCACAAACAACAAAGCAGGAAATGACCCTGAGGGACATCTGGGAGTCAGCAGAGCAGAGGAAACCTCAGATCCCAAGAGGAACCCCCATCCCCTCTCTGCACCTGCTCCATGGGGCACAGGAGCTGGGTGGGCCTTGAGCGCCCCCTGCAGCCCAGACCACTCCTGTATCCTGCAGGGAGGTTTGTGTCTGGGCTCATGATGACTTCCTGTCACTGTGTCTCTCGCACAGTAATACAGGCCCGTGTCCTCATTGGTCACAGAGCTCAGCTGCAGGAAGAACTGGTTCTTGGACGTGTCTCTGGTGATGGAAGTGCGGCTCTTGAGGGACGGGTTATAATATGTGCTTCCACTATAACTAATGTGTCCCATCCACTCAAGGCTCTTCCCCGTGGGCTGGCGGATCCAGCTCCAGTAGTAATCACTGGTTCTGATGGAGAATCCAGAGACTGTGCACGTGAGGGAGAGGGTCTGCGAGGGCTTCACCAGTCCTGGGCCCGACTCCTGCAGCTGCACCTCGGACAGGACACCTGGAGTCAAGGAGAATCAATCACTGTCAGTCATATGCAGGCACAACCATATCGTAGACCCATGTGTGACATCTGAGACACTCACCTTGGAGAGCTGTCACCAGGCAAAGGAGAAGACCCCACAGTCTCATCTTCTGTTAGGTCTCAACTCTGCCTTCCCCAGACACCTGAGCCCTGTCTGAGGACAGACCTGTGAGCTTCCACCACCCATGAGTCTACATTTACCCTAGAGCTTGATGGAAAATTTGCATGTGGGAGAGCTCAGTCATTATAAGCGGTAAGGAACTGAGGTGGGACTTCTGCATTTTTGATGGGCCTATATTCTATTATTTTCTGAAAATTACATGACATATAATTATCAGATGTGAAAGAACACTCCATAATGTGGCCCCAGATTTCTTAGCCCAGATCTACCTTCCTTCTACCGTCTCTTGTGCCTTGTCTTGGGCCCAGCCCAGCTTTTCCCACAAACTCAGGCTCTGAGTCGTGCTATTACAGTTCTGATCACAGCACAACCCCTGCTTCCTTTCCCTGCACCCTCTCCTGTCATGTGCTTCTCATCACACCTGAGAGCTTGTTACATTGTTACATGGTTCCTGTTCCATGTGTTCCAGGCCTGCCTTGTGCTCTGTCCACCATGTGATACAAGACACAGCACATCAGAACTCACAGGGACTCTGCAAAATACAGCATCCTGTACAGTACTCAGGAAACTGATTCTCACTGTTTGGAAAAGATAAATGGACTCTTTTAAATGCGCCTTAACAAGGTAAATCCTGTGCTTCTAATGTGTTCGAATTTTCAACAGAAATTCAGTTCTCACCCTTATTATTTTAAACATTGATGTAATTCTTTCATTTAGTCCTACAATCACATCAGATATCCCCGCTTGTGAAAATATCAATCACAATGGTTAACATGCAAGCAGTAATAATATCCCTAATATGAAAGTTTAAAAACACACTTCCTTTTGATGTTGCTGCATTGGGGCCCATGACAGCCACTCCATGACTGTGGTCACTGCCCTCTGAGATGCCGCCCACCACAGAGAAAGAGGCCAGGGGCTGTGCTGGATGCTGTGCTGTGTCTACTCCTGTGAGCCCCCTCTATGTCCCAAGAGCAGGCCCATGTCATGGAGGGACAGCCCTTGAAGGCTCCTGAGTGGATTATAAGTCAGGAGCTGCTGATGGACATTTCGGGGCTGATTCTTCAGTTCTTGTTAACTCATGAATTTTGCTGAGATTTTACCAAAATGGTCAAAGACCTGAAAAAGACAAAGGAAAACAAACACACTGAAATGACAAAGCAAGTATCAGACCCAGGATAAGATGTGAGATAGGTTTTGGAATTATCAGAGAGGAGTTTTAAAATAACTAGGTGTATGTGCAACTCTGTTTCGGTTTGTTTCTAAACCTTCAGCTGACTCTGCAGAGTCCCAGCTGCCCATGTCGATTTACCCAGGATAATTTATCAGTACGTTCTGCCTAGTGTAGCAAACACTCCAGCATCTCAGTGCAATAAAGTTTTAAGAACAAATATGTACTGTTTGCTCATTTCTACTCTAATGTGTCCAGGAGGGAAGTTGTGGTGAGAAGAGGTGTCTGATTCATAACGTCACTCAGGATTCAAGACTCCCACTGGTTTGAGACCCAGAACCTACAGCTTGTGGACTGATGCTTAATAGAAGACAGAAGGAGAGGGAATGATGAATTTCAGGTGGACTATTTTTTAACTGTTGTAAAGAAACTTACCACGAGCTCTTCTCTGTTAACACATTGTAAGTGCACAATGCGGTATTGTTAACTGTGGGTGCAGTGTTGTAGAGCAGATCCCTAGAACTTGTTCATCCTGTGTAACTGAAGCTTTGTATCTGTTAAACTTTCATATAATTATCCACGCTGTGACTGTGTATCTGTGTATCTTTCCTTTGGCTTAATTAATCATATGATCCTGACTTACATCAAAAGATCAAAAACGTATGTTGTCTGTCAACTCTGCATGCAAGAGGACAACAGGTGTTTGGGGGAACTGGAGGGTAACACACTAACCATGTGTCACTTGAGTTTCTCTCTCTCTCCTGCCCCTACACACACACACACACTCGCCAGTGGTCTTTTTGGAAAATCTAACTTGAGCGATGCCTCTGATTGATGCTGAGCAATTCCTTGTAACATACACAAATGTGAAATGTGAAACTTCACAGCCCTGTTCTGAAATATGTCACCGTGTAGAGGAAGAATCTCCCAAGGTACAGATTCAGCAGGACAGCCCTGTGTGTTGTGGACAGTGAATCGTCGCTGTTCCTTGTATCATAATTTTCCTGCTAGTCTCAAATACATGTTGCATATTAACTTGCATTAGGAGTGTTTGTGTTTTGTGGATGGATCTATTTTTTATTTATTTAAAGAAAAAATAATATTCAAATTCATTAAGCAGGACTCTCACACCAATGAAAGGATAAAATATATTCAAAAAATGTCTTATATAGAATGTCAGAAAAGGGAGAAAAAATACTAGCAGAGAGAATTTTATTATGCTTTAAATGATACAATATTAAACACAATGACTATACAAATAATAACCATAATGAGCAGTATTGATATGTTTAATGAATCAGTAGGCAAACCTAAACAACAGCAAAAAAATAAATTACTAAACAGCAATGGCATTGGAGACCAACAGAGAGGTGACTTGAGGTTTTATCTCATGGATTTAGGAATTATAGGGATCAAAATTCTGAGCATCACTAGACTTGGATAGGACACAGATTTGTACGTTATTCTCTTCTGAAACACAAATATAGAAGAAAGAGAGAGAGAGAGAGACAAGGAGAGGGAAAGAGAAAACTATCACGGTGAAAAAAGGTAAAATGTTCAAGAATCAGACCTACAAGGCAAGGAAGAAAGGGGGTCATGGATTGAGAATAACCTTAGAGATCAGAAAGCAACACACCACAGCACGTCAAAATGTGCACATAACTGTGTTAAATTTCTCTGCCATGAAATGGAATGACGTTCCATCATTCACAACAACATGGATGACCTTGGAGAAAATAATGTTGAGTGAAATAAGCCAAGCAAAAGGGAAAAAATGCCACATGTTCTCCATCATAAGTGAGAGGTAAGAGAGAACGAAGGAAGGAAAGAAAAGCCACAGGGGTGCATTGGTCTTGCAGAGGGACAGAGCAGACCTGGGGTTGTGTAATGGGGTGGAGACAAGACGGAGGGGGAAGGACATAAGGGATTAATTGTGCGGGGGACATGAGGAATAATCACAATTCGTAGAATAGGCATGCTAATAGTACTGATCTGGCCACCACATTTTGGGTACAAGTGCCGACGGTAAGCTTTGTACCCTGTGAATATTCATAACCAATAAAATAAAATAGAAAATAAAAAATATTGAATAAAAGAAGTAAAAGGCAAAATGAGAGCTTTTATTGCAAAAAGTGCATGCTTGCGGCAATATCTGCAGTGCAAGTTTGTATGTATTTGAAGGTAAGATGTTTGGGAATGCATGACCTGAAATCAGCAATGACAATATTGTCAGAGAAAAGCTGACATAAAAACACGGATGTTATGACGAGGCTTTATTGAAGTTCAATTATGTCTGAAGATAATGCCCTAAACTGCATGGCTGTGGTACTTGGTAACAAATCAATCACCATGTTACACTTTTTCAGGGTCTTCCCATCAGACTTTCTAACATGGGATAATTCAATTCAATTTAAAATGTCACAGGGTCATGAGGAAACTAGTAAAAGGTTAAAAATACTCAGCAGCACTTTTAATTTCCTCTTTAATTACAAAAGTGAGATTGACACTGGTTGATTTTTTGTTTGTATGTTATGTTGTCAGCCCTTGGAAGTTCACATTCCACTTGCCTGGTAAATTTAGAGCATGACTGTGTTTAAAGGAAAGGCACAAATGATTGTTTAAAAATGTTTCCGCTAATACTGACCCTCAATTGAAAGGATAAATGTACCCTGCTGTCCTGTGTCCAGGTTCATAAGTAGAAAACTCAGCTCATTTGCTTATGTAATTTATTAATTTTTCCCTAAAAGTGTTTTCAGTGCAAAGTTCCTATCTCCATCGTGCTTCAGGTCTGTTCCCAAATTTTCAGGCTCAGAGATATTTGTATGTGTCCTCTGACCACTGAGGACACCAAGGATGATGGTTTTGACCAGAATACTCAGCCCGTTCCCTGTCTGTTGTCTGATTCCTGCCACCCATGGGACTGTCCAACTCAGTGCTCTGCAGCTTCTGAAGCCATCTGGACGTCATCTGACACCAAGTGTGTGTGTTGTGAGAGGTGTCCTGGGATCAGCAGATGCTCTGTCCTTACAGAAAAAGTGTTCTCAAGAAAGCTGCTTGATGGCTACAGACAATTGCAAGTTAATATTAGATAAATGTTTCTTTTAATCACAGATAAGTGAGAACATGTGGTATTTCTCTTTCTGTGCCTGACTCATTTCATGAAGCTAAAAATAAATAAATAAATACACAATTAATCTGTGGGGAGGAGAAGACACAACAAATTACAATTCCTTGTGAAGTTGTTACAACATGTGAGCAGATATGAGGTTGTTGCGAGGGGGCGAGGCAGGGGGAAGGGAGGTTTTGGTAATGGGCCATAATAATCAACTACATTGCATATTGATAAAATAAAACAAAATTCAAAAAAATGTTTCTATGAATCAGCTCTACTTGATATAGACAAATTGGTTACTATGTTAAATCAGCACTGGTGGTGAATCTTTTCAAAGAGAGCTAATATTGCTTTGGTCATATGTAACTAGTCAACAAGATAATCCTGGGAATTTCTGAAGGTGGAACATGGCCATGAGACAAATCTCAAGGGCTCTGGACATCTGCAGGGGGATTTTCTTTAACTTCCTTCCATTCTTCAGAGGATTCAGAGGTGTTTTATTTACCACCTGCCTCTTTTCTCTATTTCTTGATCTTTTCTCTATGTCTTGATATAATCCATTGGCAAAATGTTACAGCTCTTTCAGTTGATAAAAAGCTGCTTTATTTTGTGTTTCCAACCTGTGATATGAAAAAAATTATATAAAGTGAGCTTGTCAAAATTCTAAACACAAGAGCACACACATATGAAACTCAGTCGTGACTAGGAATTTTTTATTGAGGATGTACGTTATTACACATAAATTACATAAATATATTCAAGGTGAACCATGGCATGAGTCTCTAGTGATTATATAAGACAAAAAATGGGCAGCCTCATTGGTGCCTTTTTATTGTTCCCATTAGGGACTTATGTCCATGTGGACACATGACACGGTTCTACTCATGGAGGCAGGAGAGATGGTCTGCTGGGGCTTTCCTGATTCTCCAGAAGGGCATTTCAGAAGAATGACCCTCTTTCATGTATAAAACAAGATATCACCATATCTGTGTGTGACTGGAAAGTCATTCATGTCCACACTTGATAAGAGCGAACTGTGTCATGAAGCAAAATTGTGAAGCTTATTAGTGTCTAACATTGAGAAAACTAATTAACTGGATACATGAACTGTTGAAATACCTGAGTCTGGATCCATTCTCATATGTTCTTCTTGTTTCAATACCTTGTGATTTGTGTCATTGTTTAGTCAGTTCCAGTCACCTCTGTTTACTTTCTGCTGAAACAGAGCACATAATAATCTAGAGATGTTAAGATTAAAAGGAAAATGAATAACTGACTTGAAAAATAACCTGAGTTCGAGGTGAGGTACAAATTACTTTGTTGTCAGTAAAACAGGTAGAAGTTGTGAATAAATGCTATGTGCTTAAAATAGTTTTATCATATTTATGGCAATTCTGCACATTTCTTAGATTTATTAGAGACTCACATTGAGAACCTTGAAATAATTTTTTTGGGTTTATTAATTATGCCATTATAACACAACTGGTTATTTTATTAACCAGGAATTGCTATTCCAATGTTATCTTTACATTAGACTGAGATCCTCTGCCTTATGTAAAATAACTCCAGATGAGAGAAATTATTTCACTTATTACAGCTCATAAATTAGCCACAACAGGAATAAGCACACGTGAGTTTGGAGAAGTGCACATCTGTGAACTCTTTGCAAACAAAGGGGATTCTCACATCATCCGGAAAACGACATTAAAACAGACAAGCTCAGGAACTTTCAGAGCCGCTCCTATATCCCAATTACTTGGCTGTCCGGATGCTCTCAGGACACACACACAACTCTGTTCACCTCAGTAGAACTCAGCTCATTTGCATATTCATGAGGTGGAATATTTTATAGTTCAATAACTAGCTCGGCCTCAGAGGAGGAGACCGATGGCACATGGGCCACGCCACAGTGAGAGGCTGCGGGTCCAGGTCCTAATCCACCTTGAGGGCATGCATCTCCTGCCTCACCCCTGAGCTCAGAGCAGGCAGAGCTCCCCTCTCTGAGGAACAAGACCCCCCAGGACACTCGTCTCACTGTGAACCCACATCTGAGTATTATGGAGACCACCTCGATCATTTATGAGCCTGTCAGTGTCTCTATTGCTGAGCTGTTGCACTGACCCCATGCTGGCCTCACCAGGCACCAGAGCAGCCTCTGTAACTCAGAGAGAGTGACCATGAGTGTCCAGCAGGACTCATGGGTGGCTGTGAGATCTATTGGGCACTTCTGAGTTTGTTTCCCTGCACCTGTCTGGGTGACCTATGATCCCAGGCTGCTCAGTAGAAAGACCCCTGATTCTCAGAGTAACCATGGACTGTGTGATTCAGGGCTGGGTCCCTGATTATATTGACAAGAAGTTGAATGGGGCACTTCATAAACAAATATTTTCCAAAATATTGCTTGAAAATTCTGTTTTGAATAAATGTGAATCTCATCCCCAACTCCTCATAATAAAATGTACACGGTATTTACATAGTTACCATTCATGCACATTGGTCCTCATATCACTAATCTATTTATGATCAACTCAGGTTCATTCATCTGCCACCATCTCTGAATCACCACTTTCCTGTCAAACACCCAGGCCAGGTAACATCACTAGACCTGAAATCTGAATGCCCTGTTACTGCGATCAGTGTGTAACCCAAAATTCTGCACCATTTGAATTAATGAAGGCACCCCTGTACTCCAGAATTTTACTAGTGAGATACCCACAAAAACTACAAATTCCTTCTAAATATTGCTCTCCTTGCATTATCATTTCAGCTGAATGCTCCCGGTAAAATAAAATATTGTAGGAACATCTGCACTGCTTTAAATATTTGCATTTATGTCAGTATTTTTGAAAGATGAAGCTCCAGGCCTTGACAGCCTCTTCCCAGCCAGCTCTGCGCCTGCTGGAGCCTGTGCTGGGCGTGTCCTGAGCACCCCCTGCAGCCCAGTGCTGGCCCTGCAGGGGAGGCTCCTGCCTGGGCTCAGGGTGTGTTATCCTCGCAGCGTCTCTACTGCAGTATTAAGGGTCTGTGCCACAGCTTCAGAGTTTTCTTTCAGGGACACCATATGCTTTTGTCAGCATTTCTTAAGATAGTGAATTGGTCTCACTAAACCCAAATGCTCTGTAGAGAAAAAACAAGTGAACGTTTTATAAAACTACCTGGAAGCCTGTTCCCTGGAGCTGGCAGATGCATTGACATATTTGACACTCACGGTGAGTCCAGAAATTCTCGGGGGTTTGGGACAGTCTCTTATCTCCTTCAGGGTTATCTTGCAGATGGTCATAGCAGAAAACACCTGAGTCTACAGAATTATGGGGCTCAGAGCCCACTCCACAGCTAATAATGCAAGTAAATGCACACACACACACACACACACACACAGACACACACACACACGGGCTAGTGTTAATGGTAATGGGCAGGAAATATGTACTTCTTGTCTTTATTTTACATGTAGGTAGTTCCTCTACACTGACCCTGGGCCTAGGATTGTGACTCGCTTTGTCAAACAGAACAAAAGTAAACACAATGCCAGTGTAGACTTGGGAAGTGCACACATTGTGGGATTTCCTGCTCTCCCATCACACAGGAAATCTTTAGATGCCTGTGAGATGGGGTCAGGGTCTCCCTGAGGAGGGCCAGACATACAAAGCCATGCCCAGTCAGTGCAACCACACTGAGCACCGTGACATGATCAAGTGGGATTCTTCCAAAGGATGCAAGGATGGTTCAATATACTCAATTAATAAACATGATTCATTACTTCAAAAATTAAAAAAATATCAAGAACAAGAATCATATGGTCATCTCAAGAGACATAGAATAAGCATTTGATAAAATACGCAATAACTTCATGATAAAGACTCTTCACAAATTAGGTATAGCAGGAAAAAATAAAAATAAATAAAAACTAGTAAAAGCCAAACATGACAAACTTACCAAAAATATCATCCTGAATAGAGAAAAAACAAAAGTTTTTGTTTGTTTGTTTGTTTGTTTTTCTTTAAGAGCAGGGAGAAGACAAGGATGGCCACTGTCACCTCTCCTATTTAACATAGTACCAGAAGAGCTGGCCAGAGCATTCTGAGAGGACTAAGAAGTAAAGGGAAACCCAATTGGCCAAAACAAAGTCGAATTGTTTCCTTTTGCAGATGACATGATCTTATATAAAGAAAAACCTAAAGAATCTAGTAAAGAACTCTTAGAAGTGACAAGCAAATTCCATAAATTAGTCTGAAACAAAATCAATATCTGTAAAATACAGTAGTGTTTTAATACACCAAGAACAAACTATCAGAAAAAAGATTGAAAAAGCAATCCCATTTACAATACTCACCCCAAAATAAAATACCTAGAAATATATTTAACCAAGGAAGTGAAAGATCTCTACAATGAGAACTACAAAACAATGCTGAAAGAAATTAAATAGGACACCAAAAGACGGAACACCATGTCATTTACATGGTTTGGAAGTGTTAATGTGAAAATGTCCATACCACCCAAAGGTATATACAGTTTCAATGCAATTGCATTCTTCAGAGAAATAGAAAAAACAATCCTCACATTCATATGGAATAACAAAAGACATCAAATAGAATCAAAAGGAAAAACAAACAAATGGGATTATATCATACTAAAATCTTCTGCATTGCAATGGGAAAAATCAACAGAATGAAAAGATGACTTACAGATACGGAAAAAATTACAAAATATTCATCCAACAAGGACTAATACCCAGAAGATACAAGGAATTCAAACAACTTCACAGTAAAATACATATGTATATATATATGTAAAGTACATATGTACATACATATTTTAAAAATTGACAAAGGTGCTGAAAATGCATTTGTCAAAAAAGACATACAAATGGCCAACAGTCATGAAAAAATGCTCAACATCACTAAGCATCAGGGAAATGCAAATGAAAACCACATTGTGACATCACCTCACTCCAGTTCCACTGGCTAAAATCAAAAAGACACAGAATAACAAACGCTGGTGAGGATGCAGAGAGATGGGAACACTTCTAGACTTCCCGTGGAACTGTTAGTTAGTTCAGCTGTTGTGGAAAACAGAACGGCCATTTCTCAAACAATGAGAAGTTACAGTGGGGTTGTTTGAGATCCTTACACATTCTGGATATAAATCCCTTGCCAGGTGTATATTTTGTAAGTACTTTCTCCCATTCTGTAGGTTGTCTTTCTGCTCTGTTGAATGTTTCCGTTGCTGAGCAGAAGGATTTTTATTTTCACATAGTCCCATTTGTTTAATTTTCTTTTGTGGCTTCGTTCTTTTAATGTACTGAACTACATTTATTCATCGCGTGTGTTGAACGATCTTTGTATCCAGCATTAAAGTGAACTTGATCTTGCTGAATAATACTTGCGATAAATTTAATCTTTGTAAATATGTTACGACTATTTTAGTGGCCTAACATATTATCTATCCTGAATAATTTTTCATGTGGGCTTCAGAAGATTGTGCGCTCTGCCCCTGTTGGATGGAATGTTCTGTTCACTGTTTTTAGGTCCATTTGGCCTTAGATGTAGTTCAAGTCTGATGTTTCTTTATTGAACTTCTGATTGAATGATCTGTTTTTGAAAGTAGGGCATTCCAAACCCACTGTGACGATTGCTGTATATTTCCCTCCAGGTCTGTTAATATTTATTTACATATTTATGTCTGCATACACTCTCTATGTATGTACTTATATACACATACGTATTTGAGTTGTTAAATGTTCTTGATGCATGAACTGCTTTATTATTATGAATAGCTTTTTAATCTCTTTTTACAATTTCAGACTTAAACTCTATTTGGTCTTAAGAAAGTGTAGCTGCCCCTCCTATCTTTCAGATTCTCCTTCCTTACATCTCTTTTATTCCTTTCACTGTGAACATTTTGCGTGCTATTCTGCTAATCTATGTCTTTGACTGAAGCGTTAATCCATTTACATTCAATGTATATCTTGATAGGTGAGGACTTACTATAGCCCTTTTCATTTATTTATTTTTCGGATTTCTCTGATGATCCTGTGATTCTGTCTTTCTCTCCTGCGGTAATCCTTTCTGACCTGATGATATGCAGCATCAGTATGCTTTGATTCCTTTCTGCTTCACTTTCGTGTGTCCCCTATAGCTTCTTGCTTTGTTGTTAGCACGAGGTTCATACACAACATGCAGTAGTTATCAAAGTTCCTTTGGTTGCAATAACAACTTACTTTTGATTGAGAAGAACTCAGCAATTAACTCCCCTCAGACACATTTTATGTTTTTGATGTCCCAATAGATATTTTACCTCGTGCATTCCTTAGCACATTATATCTCCATATAATACAGTTTTTTTTCAGAATGTGTGCTCTTTTGCACGATAGAAAAGTTGAGAAATCTTAAGTTGAATCATCATAAGTCAGAGACTGTGCATCTTTCCACATGCTGCTAGACTGCACATTTTCTGTGAGAAATATACAGAAAAATTACTATTTATTTAAATCTAATTTAAATTCACATTGCATTAGCATCTCTGAAATAAGAAGTTCACACTTGTCACTGTACTTTTTCATTGTTATATATGACATTGTTAAAATTTTAAATGTGTTAGTTAATTTAGTTAACATTGCATCAGACATTCAAGGTCACCGATGCCCTTATCATGAAACTAACATGCAGGTAAGAGCCAGCATGCACTGAAGAAGAATTTAAAAGGGCTGTTTTTTTGTGTTGAATTTTATGAATTTTTCATATATGTTGTGTACTAAGAGTTATAGCCTTGTGCGCGTGTGTGTGTGTGCGCGTGTGTGTGTGTGTGTGTGTGTGAGAGAGGGAATGACTGGCTATTACAGGGACCCAACCATGTGACATTTGTGTTATAAGGCTACACTCTAACCAAATCAGCTCAGTGGCAGCCCCTGGATTCAGTTATAATACACAATCCCCACCTTTCCCTACATTCGTACAAAGAATGGACGTTTCATTTGAATTCAGGATACATTAATTTCCTCTAAGAGCACTCACTGTTGTGGATTGCTCTCTCAGCCCTTCTTCATATCTAATCCACATCACTGGCAATCATAGGTATTTGACTTCATGTATGTCACCTGGTCATTGGGGACATTGGTTATATACATTTTGGGTGTGCAATTGATACATTTTGATATATGCATACATTGTAAAATGATACACCAATGTGAGTACCAAAGTATCTATCACTTCATACACTAATCACTTGTATGTGTATCTCGAGAACAGTTCACATATACCCTCTTAGAAGTTATCAAGTATAAAATACACCATTAGTAACTAATGTCACAAGGGTGTACATCAGATCTCCAGAAGTCATTCATCCTGTTAAATAAAAGCTTTGCGACCTTTTCCAGTATCTCTCTATTCCTACAACTCGAATTCTCTGAAAACCACCGTTCTGCCCTGTGAATTTGACTGCATATATGGGGTCTGCTCATTGGGGACATTGGTTACATTAAGGATCACAAGCCTGTCTGGTCCATTACCTAATCACTGCGTGACACTAGCGTCTCTTGGTCTTGTCCACCAGGTGCTGTGAAGCTGGTGGATCCATCTGGACATGCTCTGCCATAAATTGTGTGACTTGTTATAGGTGGCCTGGCACCACCAGCCACATGTGCCCCTCACAAGATGCAGACCTGTCCTGCACTAGCGCCTGAATTGCCTGGTTACATGTCTGAAAGTCACAAGGGCTCACTTTCATAGGTAAGGAAGGTTCAGCTGACCGGCCTGTCACCTGTTCAGGCCTCCGTAGATAGATGAACACACCATATGGGCATTAGGGGACTGAGTGGGGTTGACTTCATCGATGGACAAACCTTTATTCAAATCCACAAGGGGCAGAGTTGTGCGTATCTGAGGTAAGGGGATCATGTATGAACAAACGGTGTTTTTCAGAGGTCAAAGAGTGTGAGCTTAGAACACACAGCCAATGGGCATTTTTTTTTTTTTTTTTTTTTTTTAGTTAAATTATTTCCAGTCAAGAATGATGAGAATCTTCCGGAAGATCTGCTTGTCATGAATGAAACATGAGTCATAGAAATTCGGTGAAGGAAAAGACCTTAGTGACTGCTCAAATCTCATTTTCAAAAAACATCGTCAGTTTCTCCGTCGTTAACCAAGAGAGGATGTGAGGAGTTAAAAATACAAAGAAAAAGGCATGAAGTGTCTCAGGAGACACCTCCGACCTTGGAGAGGACACGAAACCATTGATGTCTACAGGAAACACCTCAGTGTCCTCTGCACCTGCCACTGGCACGAGGCCCCTGAGCTCAGTGTGTTCTCAGCGCCCCCTGG
Organism: Cynocephalus volans; assembly: GCF_027409185.1. Classification (NCBI taxonomy): domain Eukaryota; kingdom Metazoa; phylum Chordata; class Mammalia; order Dermoptera; family Cynocephalidae; genus Cynocephalus; species Cynocephalus volans. Next base: position 186,071,920 of record NC_084462.1, read on the forward strand.
TGGTCCCGTGTGTCCCTGCAGTAGGTTCTTGTCTGGGCTCCCACTGACGTCCCCTCACTGTGTCTCTCGCACAGTAATACGTGGCCGTGTCCTCAGCTCTCGCATTTTCAGTTTGCAGATACAGTGTGTTCTTGGCGTTTTCCCTGGAGATGGTGAATCGGCCCTTCACGGAGTCTGCGTAGTATGTGCTACCACCGTTCCAGCTAATGGCTGAGACCCACTCCAGCCCCTTCCCTGGAGCCTGGCGGACCCAGCTCATGGCATAGTCATCAAAGGTGAATCCAGAGGCGACAAAGGTGAGTCTCAGAGACCCTCCAGGCGTCACCAAGCCTCCCCCGGACTCCACCAGCTGCACCTCACACTGGACACCTGCAAACACAGAGACACCCTGGTCAAAAAACTCTCACACGAATCCACTATTTCTCCGACTCATAACCACACACATTCTCAATGTCTGTATTTCGCCTTAATATGACCTTTTAATACAGCAAGAAGGAAAACGCAGCTCAGTCCAAACTCCATGGTGACTCGTCTGTGTTCAGTCCTGATCACCGAGTTGGAGCACCTGGGGATCTGGGGCTGGTTCTTGTCTCCCAGAGCTGCAGGGTCAGGGCTGGGCTGCTTTACATCAGCAGGGGGAGGCCCTATTTGCATGTCCTCCTGCTACATAGCAGGCTCTGTGGTGGGAGCCTATGAAGAGGGCAGAGTCCAGAGCAGATGTGAGGGCTCCAGGGGAGTTTGGTGGCAATAACTATATTTGTGACAATATGTTTTTTATTATACGATTATAACTTGATAGATACTTATAATTCATCTACATTGTTTTTGCACAGAAACACAAAGTATTTGAGGCACTTATGAATGGTAATTCTTTATATAGATGTACAGTTATAAACAAAATCATCAAAGGATTATACAGTTAACCAAGTGCTCATCTTTGGGCAGAGGGAGCGTCAGTTTCTGGGTCTGTGCTCCACACCATGGATCCAACCCCAGGACAGAGCTGGGCCTGCCTAGTGACATTTGCCTAGTTAGGTTCTCCTTCCTGTAATCACACTTTGTGATTTTGGTGTGTTCTGCCTTTTATTCACATTATACTTAGAGAACCAGAGTTCATGCAGATGCAACTTAAAGGATCTCTGAAATTATATGTCCCAGTATTTCCTTATCTCTCTCTATTGACATCTGCTTTTATTTGTAACCATCATAAGAAGCTATAATAGACAGAACAAACTGCACCTATTCAAAGTGTGCACTTGATGAGTGCTGACATACATGTGCACCTGCACAGTCACCACCACAATGGAAATAGTGCACAAATATTTCATCCCAAAGCATTTCCTGCTGTTCTTCTGATTTCTCTTCCCACTGCTTCCTTCCTCTCTCCGTATGTCCAGGCAGCTCGTGAACTTCTTTATGTTACTTCACAGTATTTTTTTCTCATCTTCAGTTGAAGTAAGTGTAATATACAGTCAGTGCTTGGGATTCCTTGCTATACTTCATTCTGATCTTTTTTTCAAAATGTGTGACTTAAGCACTCATGACTTTTAATACGGTGTAGTATCCCAATGTATGAAAATGCTTCTTTTATTCAGTTTACCTGCTAATGGGAATTTGGATCATGCTCAGATTCTGGATATTATAAAGTAAGCTGCTGTTAGAATACAAATGTAGAGATGGAGTAAAAGAGTTTTTTCTTATTTTTTCAAGAAACACAATAACACTAGCAAGCCCATTGGATAAGTGGCAAATTAGTGCATTTTCTTAAAGAAATCAAAGAGTGAAGTGAACAAGACAAACAGCAAACCTGAAATCTGGACAGAGTAGTTTTCAGGAAAAACAGGACCAAACCTTAGCTCACCTGGGTCGGACATCACTAGATGGCAAACACACTAGAGTAAAGATGAAACTAGAAATAGTTCATGAATATCCAAATGTCCAGTGTGCTAAAGCATCAGAGTGTGAATCTGCCGGGATGCACACATCTGCAGGGATCCTAACTTCTTTCTGGCTTCTCCAGGGGAGAATCACTCAGCTCCCGCCTCCTGGGGTGGTGCTCAAGGGGGAGAGGAGGAGCCCCCTGCCTAGTGCTCCAGCACCTACTCCAGCTCCTCCACACAACAAGTTATCAATGTGCACGGGAGGCAGCAAAGCCAATATTTATGCTTTACATTTTGAGAAACTGCTGAACAGTTTTTCAAAGTGCATATAAATTTTATGTTCTCACCAGCATTTTATGAACAAACTGATTTCTCCACATCCTCATCAATAGCTCTTATTATTCCTCATTTTTATCATATTCATACAACGTGGCACAAAACAGAAACCTAAAACATAAAAGAACCTGAATACTGAACACTGCATATTATTAATTCCACCGATGAAAATTATCCAGAATAGGCATGCGTGGAGACAGAAATTAGGTTAGTTGTCACTGGACCAGGATAAACAGGAGAAAGGGAGGACTGGAACGTGACACTGAAGATATGTGTTCATTTGGGGATATTCAAATAATCTAAAATTAAATTCTGGTGGTGTTTCCACAAATTTTGCTAATTATTTTGTGAGTAACATATACTGAAGTCTTCTAAACTGTACACTTTTATAGGTAGATTTTATCATAAGTAAAATATATTTCAATAATTTATAAAAAAATCTATCATTAACTTTCATCAATTAATACAGTTGTACAATTTTTTACAGTTTATAACCCATATGAAACATACTTTTGTGAAACAAACAACAAACATTGTGATGTCAGTAATTTAGAGGATATGAGAGCATTGTCTATTTTCTCTTTTGTTCTCTGTGCTTTCTGGCTCATGTCCATAGAGTCTGCGCACACACCTAGTTCCTGAATTGTTTCACCTATATTTTGCCTTAGTAATTTTTCAGTTTCAGGTCTTATACTTAAGTCTTTAATCCACTTTGAGTTGAATTTGTATACGGTGTGAGGTAAATACCTAGTGTCATCCTTCTGCTTATGGACATCCAGTTTTCCCTACATCACTTGCTGAGAGGAAGTCTTGTCCCCAATGTAGATTTTTGTTGCCTTTGTCCCATATCAGATGGCCGTGAGCCTGAGGGGTGTTTTCTGTATTCTCAATTCTGCTCCACTGGTCTGAGTGTCTATAGTCAGTACTAATAGTGTCTATAGTCAGTAATAATATATTTCAAAATAGCAAGGAGAGTTAAGTTTCAAATGTCTCCCCCCCAAAATTCTAAGTTGATGCGATGGATATATTGACCAGCTTGACCTTGAAAATCTACACAACTCTTCCAGTTGTCAAGAACGCAAAACATCACTAGACAAAATGTCTCATTAGATTAGTTCTACTATGTTTCCATTTGTATTGTCAGGGCTAGTGCTCAGACCCTTCAAACCCATTGTACAAGCTGCATCACAAACCTCTCACATGCCAGGCTCGGTCACCAGACACTTCACACACAGGTCCACGCTAGGCAATTGGAAAGATCCCGGTATCATTGGCAGATGACATGAGCTCCATCTTCAGCAACAGCAGCAGCAGCTTTCAGGTCCAGCAGCTGACAAGTCTGGTGGTGGCAGAGGTGGTGGTGGCAGCGGCCTTGCAGAGGGTCCCAGTGGCACTGGCAGCAACAGCTTGGTCAACACCCTCCAGCAGCAGTAGAGGCTTCCCATAGCCCCTGTGGACCTCCCAGGGGTGGGGGGAGCACCGTGGGTCAGAGCCACTCATCCTTTATACTTCAGTCCATAACCCAGGAAACCTGGGTGCACATGCGCAATTACATTAGACAGTAACCAAGGAACACCTGGCCGCACGTGCACATTTACATCAAATGCTCAGGAATATTTTGAACATCTGAGAGGCCCTGAACATTTTCCTATATTTTCCCAACAGATATAATTATTCTGCATTATATACGTTTTTCAAAACGTCACTCTGTTCCTCTTAAATGAATAAAATTATGATTTGTCATATAAGATGATATTAACAAAAAGTGAAGGAGATACAGCCTCTCTCAGACCACACAGTGGTAAAGGATCAAGGCGTCCCTCAGAAATCCCGAATGAGCTGAGGACAGCGGCCAGCACAGCTTGTATTCAACACCTTCAATGTGGCAAGTGGAAGTAAACAAGCAGCAACCAGAAGGAAACACCAACACAGCCCTTTTCTCCAGGTGTGACACGAGGAGTTCTGGGTTCAGGTCTCACAATAAGAAGCTTGGACGTCATCACTCCCATCCAGAAAAAAGTAAAAACTCTGAACAGAATGAAAATTGGTGACAATTCTTATATCTGTAGAAGAATTTATGTCACCGGGTGAACGGCTGTCCCTAAAACTGAAGATGCAGCCAGGAAGACACACAGGGTCATAACCTGTCTGATTAGAAACTCATGAGCAGAAACCTCCGTGGGATCCATTACTGGGGGAGAAAAACCAGAGCTGCAGCTGAAGAATTGCTGAAGACTCAGAGCTGGGAAGTCTGAGAGTTGGGTGCAGCCCAGTGCAATGGTCTCAGGGATCCCCAAACTTTAAACTCTACCTCAGGGGCCCAACCGTGTTCTCGTAGAAAATATCGGAGAAGAATCCTGATGTTCACAGCAGAGAAAGGGAGGAAGGAGCCATTCTGAATTACACCACAGCATGACTTTCTCTATAAGAAGCCTTGACCTTAGGAGAAGCGAGTTTAGCTGATCCTAATGGATTGCAGATTCATCAGAGCATCATTGACCTGAGAGAAGAGAAAAAACGAATCCCCTCCCCCTCCCGCAAGAGACGTGCAGTGTCCCCCAAGGCAGGGTAAAGGGAGAAGCACTTGGGAAGGTCCCACCCAGGAAACGGCTCACTAAAGGACAGAACTCATCCTAGGACTGTGCACTGCTTCCCTACCCCACACCTTACCCACATCCACAGGGCTTCTGTATCATGACAGAGAAAAACTAAAACATAACATGCACCTTAGACACAATTTAAGAAGTGTCCATGAAAATGTAGTCCACAGAGGAGACAAAAACAAGGACATCAGGGACATTTTATGGAGTTTGTTCTTTGTCTTGCCATCCCGTCAGGCTCTTGTCTCTGACAGACCCACCCCAAAATTCAGCTGAGCAGGGTTCTGCTGTGTTTTCATCTCTGTGCTTGTCACCCTGAATCCTCCACATGGAAATATCATAGCTGTGTGTGGCCCTAAGGCATCTGCTTCTCCATCCAGGACACTGAGGAATGGACAGAGAGTGGGACAAATCCTGAACATCAATGTCCACAGTGTAGATGAGGACCCAGAGGCTAAACTGCCCCATTGAGGATAGAGACGCCATGGGCAGGGGTCCTGTAGGATGATAATAACCACGTGGCTGTAGCTGCACTTTGTATACGGAAAAATGCTGATTTAGGTACAGGGTCCTCAGGACTAATCTAAAGTTTCTGGAAAATAATACTAGATCATAACGATTTGTGTGTCAGGAAAAAACAGGTCAAGAAAAAACCTGAGAAAGAAAAGCCCCCTGTGAAAAGAACCTTCTCATCTGCACATGAGGAAAGTTACTTCACTCTGTGCTGCCTGCACTGAGAATGTGAGAAATTAGAGTCACAAAGAACAAAGAAGGACATGACCCTGAGGGACATCTGAGAGTCAGCAGAGCAGAGGAAACCTCAGATCCCAAGAGGAACCCCCATCCCCTCTCTGCACCTGCTCCATGGGGCACAGGAGCTGGGTGGGCCTTGAGCGCCCCCTGCAGCCCAGACCACTCCTGTATCCTGCAGGGTGGTTTGTGTCTGGGTCACGCTGACTTCCTGTCACTGTGTCTCTGGCACAGTAATACACGCCTGTGTCCTCGTCGGTCACAGAGCTCCGCTGCAGGGAGAACTGGTTCTTGGATGTGTCTCTGGTGATGGAGATGCGGCTCTTGAGCGATGGCTTACAACCTGTGCTTCCAGTATAAATTATGCGTCCCATCCACTCAAAGCTCTTCCCCATGGGCTGGCGGATCCAGTGCCAACCATCATCACTGGTGATGGAGTAACCAGAGACGGTGAACATGAGGGAGAGGGTCTGCGAGGACTTCACCAGTCCTGGGCCTGACTCCTGCAGCTGCACCTTGGAGAATACACCTGGGGAGAAGGAGAATCAAAACTTGTCAGTCACATGCAGTCCCAACCATACCGTAGACTCATGTGTGACATCTGAGACCCTCACCTTCGGGAGCAGTCACCAGGCAAAGAAGTAGACCCCACAGTCTCATCTTCTATTTCACCTGAACTCTGCCATCCCCAGAGACTTGAGCCCTGTCTGAGGACAGACCTGTGAGCTTCCACGTCAGAAGTGTCCACATTTACTCTAGAGCTTGAAGGAAATTTTGCATGTGGGGGAGCTTTGCCCTTATAAGTGCTGAGGAACTGAGTTGGGAACCATTGTATTTTTTGAAGTGCTTATGTGTTTGTTTGTTTGTTTGTTTTTCTTGAAATTATTATACATGTATTTATGGTATGGGTGGGAACTTGGTGAGCTACATGACATAATGTGGCCCCAGCTTTCTGAGCCCAGATCTACCTTCCTTCAACCCCTGTGTTCTGTGCTGACTGGGACCCAGCCCAACTCTCCCACATAAACTCAGGCTCTGGGTCTTGCTTCTGCAGTTCTGATCCCAGCACAAACCCTGGTTCTTTCCCTGGACCCTCTCCTGTGATGTGGTTCTCGTGACACCTGAGAGCTTGTTGCTTGGTATATTGTTGTTACATGAGTTCTAGGCCTGCCTTGTGTTTTCCATCCTGCCATACAAGACACAGCACACCAGAACCACAGAGACTCTGCAGAAAATGGTGCCCAGTGCATTACTGAGGACCCTGATTCTCAATATCTGGGAAAGATAAAAATCTTAAATTCCTCCATTCCATGGTCATTCCTGTTCATCTAAAGTGTACAAAAGTTCAACATATATTCACTTGTGACCCACATTGTATAGATTTTATTCCTTCATTTAATCCACCAAGCTTATCAGATATCAAAAAATAAAATTGATTACAATGGTTAACATGAAAGCAGTAATAACATCCTATTGCTAAACTTTTAAAAATAAAATGTCCCTTGATGTGCACCTGTCTGTGGTCATGAGAGCCAGTCCATGTCTGTGGCATCACTCTCTGGATGACTGCCCACCATAGAGAGAGAGGCCAGGGGCCAGGCTGGACGCTGTGCTGTGCCTGCCCCTGTCTGCTCCATGTCAGTCCCAAGGACAGCTCCATGTCAGTCCCAAGGAGGGACAGCCCTTCAAGAGTCCTGAATGAATGACAAGACAGGAGCTGCTGGTGGGCAATTTGGGGATGATTCTTCAGGTCCTGTTGACTCCTACATTGTGTTGGAGTTTAATCAAAATGTTGAAAGACCTGGTGAAAGATGATGAAAAACAAACACTCTGAAATGATAAATCAAGTATTACAACCAGAATAAGATATGACACAGATTCTGGAATTATCAGAGAGGAGATTTGAAATAACTCTGTGTATGTGCATCTATGTTTAATTTTTCTTTCAAACCCTCAGCTGACTCTCCAGCGTCCTAGTGGCCCAGCTCTGTGTGTCCAGGAGAACTTGTCAGGAAGCTCCGCCTCAGGGAGAAGCAGCCCAGCCTCTCAGTGGAGTAAGGGACAAGGACAAAGACCTGCATCTTGCTCGTTTCTGTTTTAACGTGCTCAAGAGGGAAGGTGCAGTGGAAAGAGGTGACTGATTCATAACGTCACTCAGGAACCAAGAGTCCCACTGATTTCAGAACCAGAATCTGCAACTTGTGGACAGACATTTACAGAAATCAGAAGGTGAGGGAATGGTGAATTTCAGGTGGAATGTTTTTTAACTGCTGTAAAGACACTAAACATGAGGTCTCCCTAGTATCACAATTCAAGTGCATGACACAGGATGTGAACCACGAATGCAGTGTTGTAGAGCAGATCTCTAGACCTTGTTCATCCTGCATAACTGCAACTTTCCTCCTGTAGAACGTTACGTTCATTAGCCAGGCTGTGAGGGTGTGTGTTATAAGTGTGTACACTTCCTTGGGCATAATATGTCATATGGCCCTGACTTACATCAAAAGCTAAAAAGTGTGTGTTATCTGCTATTTCAGGATAAATGAGAACAACAGGTGTGTGTGTGGACTGGAGCCTGACACACTGAGTCCGTGTCACCTCTGTCTCTGTCTCTGTCTCTGTCTCTCTCTCTCCACACCCATCCACCCATACACACAAATGCTCACCATTGGTCTTTAGAAAATCTACCCCGAACTGTCAATTTGATTGATCCTGATAACTCCTTCTCATAGAATAATATGTGAACCTCACAGTCCTGTTCTGTAGTAAGTCACAGTGTGTAGGAAGAATCTGCCTTAGTACAAAGTGACAGGATGGTCCTGTGTGTTTGAGAGTCAGTGCATCACAGCCTGTTTCTTTGAATCTTAATTGTCCTGCAGGCCTCATGCACATGCTCGTTTCTAACTTGGAATGAGTGTTGTGTTTTCTGGATAGACCTAGTTTAAAAAAAATATTTTAAGATAATTATAGTATTGAAAATTCATTAAGTAAGACTCACACACCACTGAAAAGAGAAAATATCTTCATGAAAAAAAAATGGTCTTAGATGGGATGTCAGAAAAGTAGTAAAAGTACTAGCTGAGAAAATTTTAAATGTCCTTTCAATAAATCAAACAATATTAAAAACTATTATTATGTCATTAATACTAACAATTAATATTACTTGCATTTTTAGTGAAACCCTAAGCAAAAATTAATGATGATGATAATAATAATAATAAACAATAATAGTAAATCACCACACACCAATGTGATGAGAAACCAGCAGAAACATGAAATGAGGAGATAATCTCTTTATATATGTGGAACCATTGTTATAGAAGAAAGAGAGATAAAGAAAATTGTCAAGATGAATAAAGAGATGAGATTTAAGAATAGACCTATTCGGCAGAGAAGAAAGGGGGCATATGGATCATGAATAATGTTTGAGATAAATCGGTGATACACCACACCTTCTCAAAATGTGCCTGTAATTGGATGAAGTTTAAGTAGACTGAAAGGTAAAAGAAAAGGCAAAATGGGGTTTTCATTACAAAAATTGCATGCCTTTAGCAATATTTGCTGTTCAAAGGTGTAAGTACATGAATACAAGATGGTTGGGAGTGCAGGACCAGAAATCAACAATAAAAATACCTGCCAGAGCAATGCAGATATAAAACATTAGATGTTAGACAAAGGCTTTATTGAAGTTCAATTATGCGTGAAGATAACACTACAAGCTACACGTTTTTGATACGTGGTAACAAACCAGTCACCATGTCACACTTTGTTCATGGTCTTCCTATCAGACTTTCTAACACAGGATAATGCAGTTCAACTTCAAATGTAACAGTTTCTTGAGGAAATTAGTAAATGCTAACTAAAATACTCTGAATCACGTCAGATTTCCCCTTTAAATACAAAAGTGAGTGTGACACTGGTTGATTTGCTGTTTGTATATTACGAAGTCAGCCCTTGGAAGTTCACATCTGATCTGTGTGATAATTTTGAGACTGTCACTGTATGTAAAGGAAAACCGCATGTAATCATTTAAAAAGGTTTCCATTAATAATCATGCTCAGTTGAAACATAGAGACACACTCTTCTGTCCTGTGTCCAGGTTCCAAATTAGAAAACTGAGCTCATTTGCTAATGTGATTTAGTAATTTTCCCCTAAAAGTGTTTTCAGAGGAACATGTCTATCTCCATCCTGCTTCCGATCTGTTCCCAAACTTTAGGGCTCTTATATTTAGCTGTATATGTGTCCTCTGGTCATTGAGTCACAGGGTTTGATTGTTTGGACCACACTACTCAGCCCATTCCCTGACTGATGTCTGACCCAAGCCTCCCATGGGCTTGTCCCCCTCAGTGCTCTGCAGCTGGTGGCGCTGTCTGCATGTCCTCTGTCATAAGGTGTGTGAGCTGTGAGGGGTGTCCTGGGGTCAGCAGCTGCTCTGTCCTCACAGATAATCTGTGCTTTCAAGAAAGCTGCTTGCCTTCTGTAGTTTGTCTTTCTGCTGTGTTGATTTTTTCTTTTGATGTGCAGAAGCTTTTGTAAAGGATATTATCCCATTTGTATGTTTTTTCTTTTATTCCTTGTGCTTTTCGGATCTTATTCGCAAAGTCTTTGCCTAGACATCTGACAAGGTATTAATATATAGAATACATAAGGTTCTCAAAGCCAAAAGAGAAAAAAAAAAAACAGATGATCAAACAGAAATATGTGCAATGGAGATGAGTAGACAGTAGACATTTTTCAAAAGAAGATATTGAAATGGCTAACAGATAAATGAAAAAAATGTTCTGCATCAGTAATCATTAGGAAAATGCAAATCAAAAACACGTTGAGATATAATCTCAACCCAGATAGACTGGCCATTACTGAAGAGACCGTGAATAACAAATGCTGGTGAGGTTGTGGAGAAATCAGAAAACTTCTACTCTGTTGATAGGACTGTAAATTAGTAAAGCCAATATGGAGGTTTCTCAACAAACTACAGATAGAATGTCATATGATCCAGCAATGCTACTACTGGATTTATATCCAAAGGAATGGAAATCCTGTCAAAGGGACAACTGCACTCCCATGTTAATCACAACTCTATTTCCAATAGTCAAAATATGGAGCCAACCTAAATGTCCCTCGACAGACTACAGGGTAAGGAAAATGTGGTTTATATACACAGTAGAATACTACTCATTAATAAAAACAAAATGAAATTCTGCCATTTGAATCAACATGGGTGAGTCTGGAGAAAATCATATTAAGTGAAATAAGCCAAAGAAAGACAGAGAAATACTGCATATTCTCAATCATAACTGCATGCTAAGAAAAGAAAGAAAGAAAGAAAGAAAGAAAGAAAGAAAGAAAGAAAGAAAGAAAGAAAGAAAGAAAGAAAGAAAGAAAGAAAGAAAGAAAGAAAGAAAGAAAGAAAGACGGAAGGACAGAAGGAAGGAAGGAAGGAAGGAAGGAAGGAAAGAAGAAAGAAAGAAAGAAAGAAAGAAAGAAAGAAAGAAAGAAAGAAAGAAAAAGAATGAAAGAAAGAAAAAAGAAAGAAAGAAAGAAAAGAAAAGAAAGAAAGAAAGAAGGAAGGAAGGAAGAAAGGAAGGAAGAAAGGAAGAAAGAAAAGACCACAACAATACGTTGAATGTTCAGAAGGAAGGAACAAACCTAAGGACACTCGAGACGGGGGAAGGGAGGGAGGGTGGATGGGAGCGACAAGGTGGGTCAAGGGCATAAAGAAAAATTGAGATTTTCTATAATGAGTATGCTAATAATAAAAACTAAAAATAAATAAATAAAAAGTAAATATAGCTGCATGATGGCTGCAGATGATTTCAAATTAATATTAGCTAAGTGTTTATATTAATCAGCTGTACATGGTATAGACGAATAGTTTCCAATCTTAAATCAGCGCTTGCCTTGACACTTTACAAACACCACTAGGTTCTTATTCACCACGTGTAACCAGTCAACAAGACAATCCTGGGAATTCTCTAAAGGTGGACCATGGTCATGAAACAGGCCTCAAAGACACTTTGGACATTTCCTGGTGGATTTTCTTCAGCTTCCATTCATGAGGGGATTTTAATATGTTTTATTTATTGTTTTACTGTTTTTTTCAATGTCTTGAAGTAATTTATTGGAAAAATGTTAGAGCTCTTTCAGTTGATAAAATGATGCTTTATGTTCTGTTTACAACCTGTATTATGAAAACATTTACATCAAGTGAGCTTGTCAAAATTCTAAACACAAGAGCACACACACACATATACACAAGGAAAATACGCTTTTGGAAGACTACATGACAAATAGACACTTTGCAAACAAAGTGTTGACATTCTTCAGAGAAATGGTAAATCTATCCAAAATTTCACATCAAGGAACAAAAGACACCACACAGCCAAAGCAATCCAGAGAAAGAAAAAATAATAATAAAGCTGGAGGCGTTACACTACCTGACTTTAAATTCCACTACAAATCTATAGTAAGAGAAACAGCATGGAACCGGCATAAAAACAGACACTAAAACCAATGCAACAGAACAGAGAACCCAGAAAACAAACCACATACTTACAGCCAGCTGGTCTTTGACAAAGGCACCAAGAGCACACATCGGTGAAAAGACTGACTATTCAATTTATGGTGCTGGAGATACTGGAAAACCATCTATAACAAAATAAAACTAGACCTGTATCTTCCACCATATTTGAAAATCAACTCAAAATGGATTAAAGACTTAAATGTAAGACCTGATACCTTACAACTTCTAAAATAAAACACAGGTGAAACACTCCAGGAATTAGGACTGGGGAAAAACTTTATGGAAATACCTCAAAAGCACAGGTGACAAAAGAAAAAAAAAATAAACAAATAGTGTTATATCAAACTAAAAACTTTCTACACAGCAAAGGAAACAATTAACCAAACAAAAAGACAACCTGCAGAGTGGGAGGAAAAATTTGTAAACTATGCATCCACCGTGGGATTATTATACAGAATATACAAGGAACCCAGAAAATGTTGCCATAGGAAAAACTATAATGAACCAGATTAAAAATTGAGCAAAGGGGCCTAGTAGACATTTCTCAAAAGGTGATATACAAATGGCCAACAGACACATTAAATAATTCTCAACATCACTAAACATCAGGGAAATACAAATCAAAACCACATTTATATATCATCTGATTCAGATAGACTGGCCATTATTCAGAAGATAGAGTAAGAGATGCTGGGCAGGATCCTGAGAAAGTGAAACCCTCCTACACTGTTGGTGAGACTGTCAATCAGTGTAGCTATTATGGAAAACAGCATGGAAGTTTCTCAAACAATGACAGATAGATCTGCCATATGATCCAGGAATCCCACTGCTGGGTACATAACCATAGGCAAGGAAATCATCATGTTGAAGGGAAATTTGCACTCCCATGTTTAACGCAGCTCTATTTACAGTAGCCAAGATTAGGACCCAACTTCCATGCCAATTGGTGGGTGTCTGGATAAGTAAACTTTGGTATCTGTACAGAATGTAATACTGCTTTGCCAATAAAATAAATAACAAAAGTCTGCCATTTGCAGCAATATGGATGAACTTGGGGAAAATTATGTTAAGTGAGATAAGCTGGGCACAGAAAGTGAAATACCACATGTCTTCACTGATAAGTGGGAGCTAAAAATAAAACAGAAAAAGAAATAAAGATACAATGATGACAATAACTTGTAGAAATTTCAAAATGGGAGATCGTATGTAGGCCACCAGAGTGTGAAATGAGGAGGGGGGATGGGTTTAGCAAGGAATTGAAAAAGAACCCCAAAATATATCACACTGTACAATGTTGAATATATGATTTATTCTGATATGAGCATTGTATATTGTACACAGATATGGATATTCAAAGCCATACCCCTCAGATATTTACCAAAAAAATTCAATAAAAACAATAAAAAGAATATAATAAATTTACTTTTAAGAAAAATATGAAAGAAAAAAATTTAAATCGTAGAATAATAAAATTATAAATATTAATCTAGGAAAACTGGAGACAATTATTATTTTCCATTTATGCTGATCAGTGCTCAAAAGTTCTCAATAAAATCATGTTCAGTGTTAGATCCTTCGATCACTGAAGAAAGATAGTCTGGGAACTAAAGTTTAAAATGCACTAAAACAAATTTCTATTCTTTAAAATAGCAAATCAAGTTGAATGGATGGGCTTGATGTTATGCAGGTCACCACCAGTAGGAAATAGAGATCCTTCCCTTGGAACTTCTTGAGAAGCCACATGTGGACCTGGGGCACCAAGAGTGGGGCATTATCTTCCTGTTTCAACCGCCGCTGCTGGTGGATACCCCTGAGAGGTTTGACTTATCTACACATCAGGGCGGTATCGACCTGTGGAACTCAAAGTTCCCACTACAGTGAAGAAAGTTATGCATCACCTGAGAGCTGTTTCAGGTAAAGGTGGATCTTGTCCATACAGAAATATCCAATGCAATTGCTGCTAACATTTGTCTTGGCCTGGGGGACACGAAAGGAAACAACAAAAATCCAGTCCAGTGTGTCCTTATATTTCTCTTTTCTTAGTTGGTTCCACACAGGTCCACTCAGTCCACTCTGCCACAAAGGCCAGACTGACTCCTCTTTGTCACGGTGCATAGGTGCCATCTTAGCCTGAAAGACATGGGGCAGTTACCATCCCTGGTAGAGAAACTCTCTTTATCAGCTGAGCCACAGTCATAAGTATCCCCTTTAAGAAGACAACAAACATAGACTCAAATTACGTCGAACCACTTCTGTGCCCTAGTGGAAGGACTGTGAAGGCATAAATAAAACTTTGCATTTAGTCACAGCAAATGTGGTGAAAGGAATTAATCCTGCTTCAACACTCTTATTCCCAGACCCCTGTGTTGTAGCTACTGGGCTAAAGCGTCCTATAGTGCAGATTGATTTGGACCATATGCTGGACACTAGATTACAGGGAAATGCCTGTGATGGAATTAATTTAGAGCTCAGAGTTTCTTCTGGAAAACGATGTCATAAAACATCCTCAGACATATCAATTTGGTTTTATTTTCAGAGACTTGAATTGGCCCTTCCATTGTTCTATTAGTCTTTCTGCTTCTGGAAATATCGAAATGATGGATGACAACTTTAGCCCATGCGTGTGTTCCCATGGCCTCACGTCCTATGACTCAACAACAACTAGTGTCCTTGGTCTTAGACAACATCCTGCAGGATCTCATATAAGATCCAGACATTCAGCACCAAGGACATTGGTCATGAGAATAGGACTTTGCCAACAAAGGCAAATCCTCATACTGGATGAGACTAACTACCATAAACAAATATAAAGCTACAAGTGTAGGTGAAGGGCACATGGTATTCTCTGTCTTATTACTGCAACATATGTATAAGCCTAAAGTTACTTCAAAATGCATTTAAAAATTAAGAAAAATATGAATGAATAGGAAAATAATGCCAATAAAAAATTAGATGAGAACATTCTGATGAGGACAATTTCTGGCTCTCATGGGTGAATGTGACATGAAGCAATCAACTTATTACCAAGAGGATTAGTGTTCATCCCATGATGACGGATGGTGTCGTGTTTGTCACCATCATCTCAGGCACTCAATGTGAGGAGCTAGGCCAGTCATCGATTGAGCATCCCCCATCCCCAAACTTCATCTTGCATACTCAGGAAAGCCTGGTATAAACAGAGAAGGCACAAAGGTTGGTACAGAAATATCGATAGTTATATAAAGATCAATGACCTCATTCCCTAGACCCACTGACTTAGTAGGACATGTTTTCCTCTCATGAGGTGCTGATACTCTCACATGTCAATGCATTTGGTTGGACTTTAACATTATAATTGCCCTGAAAAGTTGTGTCATAGATTGTTAGAAAATTCCCTGAGAAATTACAACATTAATTTTCAGGAAGATGTGGAAAAATATCAGGATGTGATGGAGTTGCTAAGTATAAATGCCAGAAAATAACTAACTAAAGAGGTTATTTCAAGAAGATAAGTGCCCAGGGAGGACCAAAGCTACAAAGGCTTCCAAAGTGTCGAGTAGACGGAGACCAAAGAAGAGCCATCAGATTTGTCATCTCAGAATGTTAATCCTATCAGTGAGAGCACAGAGTGGAATTGCTGGTGTGGACAAAAATTAGAGCAAGTCCAAGAGAGAGTGAAACATGTTATACCTGAAGACATTCGGGATACTCACATTTTCAGTGTGTGTGTGAGGACCCAGAGGTACAGTCCTCCTAAATGGAGGGTTTTTTTTTTTTAAGACGAATACCAAACGTGTGTTGTTAATAAAATCACTCAGGATATGGCCACGTATAGGACTGCATAAGTGACAGTGGCACCCAGGGGTCACTGTGGACCACACAGTCCATGTGATCATTCTGATTTACTCAGAATCTTTTCCATCCACCACAGTTTGGGATGGGGAAGCTCAAGTTTAAGGTCAGTGTTTTACTCTATGAAGAAAAGAAGAAAACGAGGACACAGATGTTGAAAAAATCTTCCAAAATTCACAATGTCCTGTTCATGACAAATTTGTTAGTATAGGACCTAGATTTAATATTTGCCCTTTTTTGTGTTTAGCAATATGCCTGTGCAATAAAGTTAATTGGTACTTTTAGAGAGTGTCAGTGAGTGTGTATATACTGTCAGAAAGGCATTATTTTAAAACAATATTAAAATTACACTCACTTTAAAAAGTCACCTTTTAATATATGTGCTACAGTATCATCTATTCAATAAAAGAAGACAATAATGTATCTACTTTTCTGCAAAAACAGTTTTTTGATTCAATAGGATTATCTGACATTTTCCAGAAGGGTTTGTTTTGTCAAATGAATATAAAATTTAACTGGCTCATGTAGAAATTGGAAATCTTGGCTGTTCTACATAATGCTTGGGTGGGGCCTGCCTGGCATAGAGCAGAGTCTCAAACACATATTATTATTTTTATAGAGGAGCATAGTGCAGTGCAGATGTAATAGTGATTTACTGCCTCATGTCTGATAGTCTTTGTTCATGTTGTTATAATTTAAAATAAAATAATCACAACTTCTGTTCTGTGAAATGAGTTTACTCAAAACAGTCTTTGAGACACTGCTTCTTTGTGTTTCACTTCCCCTGCCATATGTGAAGAAAAGTTAAGAAAATCTAAAAGAAAAGATGTATGCTTGGTTAAAATACACATTTTCTGCCCTTTGTAAAACTTCTTAAATAGAATGCTTAGATCCTTTGCATTTAGTATATTTTCTTTGTTTTTATAAAAGCTTTTCAGAGTTTTAGATTAGTCTTTTAGCCCTTCATCAGCTCTGTTCCATAACACTGGAACTCACAGATATTTGATTTCATACATGTGCTCTGCTCACTGGAGACAAACTTTATATTGAGGGTGACCTGGACACCCAAAGCATCACTGTGCAACCACAGCGTCTCATAGATTTGCCTACCAGTGTGTCCTGCAGGTGGTGGAGCCATCTGTACATTATAAGGCATAAGGTACGTGAGTTGTTCTAGGTGTTGTGGGGTCATTAGCCCCCTGTGCCTCCAACTTGATGCAGGATTGACCTGCAGTAGTGCCTGAATTACATGGTTCTGCATGTGAGAGACACATGGGCTCAGCAGCACAGTGAGGAAGCTGCAGGTGACCCACTTCAGGTGACCTATTGAGGGTGTCCATGGATAGAATGACACATACGATGCACATTAGGAGACAATGTGGGGTTGGATGTTTGAAGATCAAATCTATTCGAGACCCTGAGGGGAAGAGGTAGTCTGTCTCAGTGAAGGTGTCCATGAAGGGACAAAAGCTTCTTCTCTGAGGCCAAAGAGTGTGAGCTTGGGACACAGAGCGACTGGACTATGCAGCTGTTTTTCTATGAGTGAAATTAGCTCCACAAAAGAAATGAGGAGAATCTTCAGGATGATCTGTTTCTAGAGAATGAAACAAGAGTTACAGGAATTCAGGAAGGAAATGACCCTAGTGAATCTTTTTTTTTTAAATAGTTAATGTATATATATGTTTATATATTATTGGTTATGAATATTCATGAGATACAGAGCTGATAGTGCCCAAGACGTGAAGTGCAGATTCGTGCTGGCAGCATGTGCATTGCCACATCTCATCTGCAAAATGACCACATCAGATGCACCTTCATTACCCCGTGAGGGTGTGAGGAATTAAAGACACAAGTAACAAGACATAAAACGTCTCAGGGGACAGCTGAGAACTTGGAGAGTGGATGATTCCGTTGAACCCAACAGGAAGCACAGGCCCCTCTGCACCTGCCCAAGGGAATCAGCCTTGAACTTGGTGGGTCCTGAGCGCCCCCTGGTGGTCCCGTGTGTCCCTGTAGGGAGGTTCTTGTCTGGGCTCCCACTGACGTCCCCTCACTGTGTCTCTCGCACAGTAATACGTGGCCGTGTCCTCAGTTCTCGCATTTTCAGTTTGCAGATACAGTGTGTTCTTGGCGTTTTCCCTGGAGATGGTGAATCGGCCCTTCACGGAGTCTGCGTAGTATGTGCTACCACCACTCCCGCTAATGGCTGAGACCCACTCCAGCCCCTTCCCTGGAGCCTGGCGGACCCAGTGCATGCTGTAGTGTCTAAAGGTGAATCCAGAGGCGACACAGGTGAGTCTCAGAGACCCCCCAGGCTTCACCAAGCCTCCCCCGGACTCCACCAGCTGCACCTCACACTGGACACCTGCAAACACAGAGACACCCTGGTCAAAAAACTCTCACACGAATCCACTATTTCTCCCACCCATAACCACACACATTCTCAATGTCTGTATTTCGCCTTAATATGACCTTTTAATACAGCAAGAAGGAAAACGCAGCTCAGTCCAAACTCCATGGTGACTCGTCGGTGTTCAGTCCTGATCACCGAGTTGGAGCACCTGGGGATCTGGGGCTGGGGCTCGTCTCCCAGAGCTGCAGGGTCAGGGCTGGGCTGCTTTACATCAGCAGGGGGAGGCCCTATTTGCATGTCCTCCTGCTACATAGCAGGCTCTGTGGTGGGAGCCTATGAAGAGGGCAGAGTCCAGAGCAGATGTGAGGGCTCCAGGGGAGTTTGGTGGCAATAACTATATTTGAGACAATGTTTTTTTATTATATGACTGTATCTTTTACACACACCTATAATCCAACTTACGTTATTTTTGCACAGAAACAAAGTATTTGAGTCACTTATGAATGGTAATTCTTTATATAGACGTACAGTTATAAACAAAACCTTCAAAAAATTATACACTGTATCCAGGAGTTCATGTACGGTCAGAGGGAGCCTCAGTGTCTGGGTCTGTGCTCCACACCACGGATCCAACCCCAGGACAGAGCTGGGCCTTCCTAGTGACATTTGCCTAGTTAGTTTCTCCTTCCTGTAATAACACTTTGTGATTTTCCTGTGTTCTGTCTTTTATTCGCATCATACTTAGAGAACCAGAGTTTATGCAGATGCAATTTAAAGGATCTCTGAAATTATATGTTTCAGTATTTCTCTATCTCTCTTTCTGTATTGACACCTGGTTTTATTTGTAACCATCATAAGGAGCTATAATAGACAGAACACACTGCACATTTTTAAAGTGTGCACTTGATGAATGCTGACATACATGTGCACCTGCACAGTCACCACCACAATGGAAATAGTGTACAAGTATTTAATCCCGAAGCATTTCCTGTTGTTTTTCTGATTTCTTCGTCCCACTGCTTACTTCCTCTCACCCTATGTCCAGGCAACTCGTGAACTTCTTTATGTTACTTCACAGTATTTTTTTCTCATCTAGAATTTAAGTCAATGGAATATGCAGTCGCTGCATTTAATTCCTTGTTATACTTCCTCGAGATCTTGATTCGAGATGCAATCTTTTTCTTGTGTGAATCAGACACTCATGGCTTTTACTACGGAATAGTAATCCAATGTGTGAAAATGCTTCCTTTTCTCAGTTTACCTGTTGAGGGGAATTTGTATCATGCTCAGATTTTGGATATTATAAAGTAAGCTGCTCTTAGATTACAAATGTAGAGACTGAGTAAAACTGCTTTTTCTTATTCTTTCAACAAACACAACAATAATAGCAAGTGCATTGGATAAGTGGCAGATTAGCATATTTTCTTAAACAAATCAAAGAGCAAAGTTAACAAGAAAAACAGCAAACCTGAAATCTGGAGAGAGTAGTTTTCAGGGAAAACAGGACCAAACCTTAGCTCACCTGGGTCAGAGATCACTAGATGGCAAACACACTAGAATAAAGATGAAACTAGAAACATTTCATGAATTTCCAAATGTCCAGTGTGCTAAAGCATCAGAGTGTGAATCTGCCGGGATGCACATATCTGCAGGGATCCTAACTTCTTTCTGGCTACTCCAGGGTTGGGGAGAATCACTAAGCTCTGGCCTCCTGGGGTGGTGCTCAAGGGGGAGAGGAGCAGCCCCCTGCCTAGTGCTCCAGCACCTCCTCCAGCTCCTCCACACAACAAGTTATCAATGTGCACGGGAGGCAGCAAAGCCAATATTTACGCTTTACATTTTGAGAAACTGCTGAACAGTTCTTCAAAGTGGATATACAATTTTATGTTCTCACCAGCATTTTATGAACAAACCAATTGCTCCAAATCTTCATCAATATCTCTTATTATTACTCACTTTTATCATATTCATACAACATGGCACAAAACAGAAACTTATAACATAAAAGAACCCGAATACTGAACACTGCATGTGATTAATTCCACTTATAAAAGTTACCTTGGATAGGCATCCATGTAGACAGAAATTAGGTTAGTGGTCACCTGGACCGGCATAAGCAGGGGGAAGGGAGGACTGGAAAGTGACCCTGAAGAGACGTGTTCATTTTGGGATATTCAAAGAATCTAAAATTAAATTCTGTTGGTGGTTGCACAAATACTGTTAATTATTTTGTGAGTAACATATACTGAAGTCTTCTAAACTGTACACTTTTATAGGTAGATATTATCATAAGTAAAATATATTTCAATAAGTTGTAAAAAATCTATCCACAATTTTCATATATTAATACAGTTATACAATTGTATATAGTTTATAACCCCCATGAAACACAGTTTTGTGAAATAAACAGCAAACATATTGGGATGTCAGTAATTTAAATATATGAGGGCATGAGAAACTGCGTGGTATTTTGATATAGTCCCATTCATTTATTTTCTCATTTATTGTTTGTTCTTTCAGGCTCATGTCCATAGAGTCTGTGCACAAACCTAGTTCCTGAATTGTTTCACGTATATTTTGCCTTAGTAATTTTTCAGTTTCAGGTCTTATACTTGTCTTTAATTTACTTTGAGTTGATTTTAGTATATGGTGTGAGGTACATACCTAGTTTCATTGTTCTGCATATGGACATCCAGTTTTCCCTACATCACTTGTTGAAGAGGAAGTCTTGTCCCCAGTGTAGATTTTTGTTGCCTTTGTCCAATCTCAAATGGCTGTCAGACTGAGGGGTGATTTCTGTATTCTCAATTCTGTTCCACTGGCCTGAGTGTCTATAGTCAGTAACAATAGTTTCTATAGTCAGTAATAATATATTTCAAAATAGCAAGGAGAGTAAATTTCAAATGTCTTCCCACATAAATAATAAGTTGATGTGATGGATATATTGACCAGCTTGACCTTGTAAATCTGCACAACTATTCCAGTTCTTGAGAAAGGCAAATTGTAACTGAAGCCAAAATGTCTCATTAGTTTAGTTCTACTATGTTTCCATTTGTATTGTCAGGGCAGTGGTGGTGGTGGCAACACCTTGTGGAGTGTCCTGGGGGCAATGACAGCAACAGCTTGCAGCAACACCCTCCAGCTGCATTAGAGGCTGCCCCATGGCCCCCTGGGCTTCCAAGGGTTGTGGGGGCACCATGGGTCACAGCCACTCATCTTTTCTACTTAAGTCCATAACCCAGGACACCCGGGCACACACGCACATTTACATCAAATGCTCGGCAAGACCGAGCTGACAGACCCCCTGGTTCTTACACAGGGCCATATACAGAGGACAGATGTATGGTATGATAAGACTAAATATGAGCAAAAAAATTAAAGTTTTGTTTATGAAAATATCTGTTAGATCTGGGCTTTTAAGTTATTCAAAAATTTTTAAATAAAAAATTGTTTTATACAAATAGTTAGATCATATTATAAAAAAGATGTGCTTTTTAAATAATTGTTGCTTTTAGTTGATTAAGATAAAAATTTAAAATCAAAATAGGTGATGGATATATAAAAATCATATGTTGTAAGGGTTGAATGTTCTACGTAAAAACTGCTGGTGCTGCCAACCGTGAGGCCTCTGGCCACTGCACTGACCTCGGTTAGAAGCTCTTGTTGCTGGTTAAGTTTGTTTCCCTTTAAAGAATGACAGGGACTTTATCGGGAGATTGTGACCTGTGACTGATTGAGAACAATCGGTTGAGATGATTCATTACCTTTTTCAATTTGAAGAATAATATGTACTTTCCCAAAGATTATGATTTATAAATAATGACATGTAGTTCCTTAAAATCTTATGATTCGCTATGATCGAAAGAAAATGATTTCAGTATTGTTCGGATCAGTTTTATGTTCACAGTTTAATATTAAACTAATGAAAAATGTTTGCTTTGTGTAATCGGAGGACTGATGTGATATAAATAAAGGACAGCGGCTTTTGTGTGTCGTCGCTAATGCACTAGACGTCACTGTTCGTTGTCTTTTTCTTCTTTGTTTTACTTTCACCAACTCCACACGTCCTTCTCAGGCTCCAAGAACCAGCTGGAGCTGGACTCCGGCAGGCCCTGACCATTTTCCTATATTTTCCCAACAGATCCAGTTATTCCACATCATGTATTGATCAAAACAGCATTGTGTTCCCCATAAATGAATACAATTATGATTTGTCACATAAGATGATATTAATAAAAAGTGAAGGAGATAGAGCCTCTCTCAGACCACACAGTGGTAAAGGATCAAGGCATCCCTCAGAAATCCCGAATGAGCTGAGGACAGCGGCCAGCACAGCTTCTATTCAACATCTTCAATGTGACAAGTGGAAGTAAACAAACAGCAACCAGAAGGAAACGCCAACACAGCCCTTTCCTCCAGGTGTGACACGAGGAGTTCTGGGTTCAGGTCTCACACGTAAGAAGCTTGGGTGTCATCACTCTCATCCGGACAACAAGAAAAACATGGAACAAAATGAAAATTGGTGACAATTCTTATATCTGTAAAAGAAGTGAAGCCACAGCGTGAACTGCTGTCCCCAAAACTGAGGATGCAGCCAGGAAGACACACAGGGTCATAACCTGTCCGATTAGAAACTCATGAGCAGAAACCCCCGTGGGACCCAGGACTGGGGGAGAAAAACCAGAGCTGCAGCTGAAGAATTGCTGAAGACTCAGAGCTGGGAAGTCTGAGAGTTGGGTGCAGCCCAGTGCAATGGTCTCAGGGATCCCCAACACTTTAAACTCTACCTCAGGGGCCCAACCGTGTCCTCGTAGAAAATATCAGAGAAGAATCCTGATGTTCACAGCAGAGAAAGGGAAGAAGGAGCCGTTCTGAAATACCCCAGAGCATGACCTTCTCTATAAGACGCCTTGACCTTAGGAGAAGCGAGTTTAGCTGATCCTAATGGATTGCAGATTCATCAGAGCATCATTGACCTGAGAGAAGAGAAAAAATAACTCCCCTCCCCCTCCCGCAAGAGACTTGCAGTGTCCCCTAAAGGAGGGTAAAGGGAGAAGCACTTGGGAAGGTCCCACCCAGGACACAGCTCACTACAGGACAGAACTCATCCTAGGACTGTGAACTGCTTCCCTACCCCACACCTTACCCACATCCACAGGGCTCCTGTATCATGACAGAGAGAAAGTAAAACATAACATGCACCTTAGACACGATTTAAGAAGTGTCCATGAAAATGTAGTCCACAGAGGAGACAAAAACAAGGAAGTCAGGGGACATTTTATAGAGTCCGTTGCTCGTCTTGTCATCTTATCATGTCTTGTCTTTGAGAGACCAACCCCAAAATTCAGCCCAGCAGGGCTCTGCTGGGTTTATATCTCTCTGCTTGTAACGCAGAATCCTCCACATGGAAATATAAGAGCTGTGTGTGGCCCTCAGGCATCTGCTTCTCCGTCCAGGACACTGAGGAATCGACAGAGAGTGGGACAAACCCTGAACATCAATGTCCACAGGGTAGATGAGGACCCAGAGGCTAAACTGCCTCACTGAGGATAGAGACACCGTGGGCAGGGGTCCAGTAGGATGATAATAACCACGTGGCTGTAGCTGCACTTTGTATACGGATAAATGCTGATTTAGGGACCGGGTCCTCAGGACTAATCTAAAGTTTCTGGAAAATAATACTAGATCATAATGATTTGTGTGTCAGGAAAAAAACAGGTCATTGAAAAACCTGAGAAAGAAAAGTCCCCAGTGAAAAGAACCTTCTTATCTGCACATGAGGAAAGTTACTTCACTCCGTGTTGCCTGCAGTGAGAATGTGAGAAATTAGAGTCGCAAAGAATAAAGCAGGACATGACCCTGAGGGACATCTAGGAGTCAGCAGAGCAGAGGAAACCTCAGATCCCAAGAGGAAACCCCATCCCCTCTCTGCACCTGCTCCATGGGACACAGGAGCTGGGTGGGCCTTGAGCGCCCCCTGCAGCCCAGACCCCTCCTGTATCCTGCAGGGAGGTTTGTGTCTTGGCTCACGCTGACTTCCTGTCACTGTGTCTCTGGCACAGTAATACACGCCTGTGTCCTCGTGGGTCACAGAGCTCAGCTGCAGTGAGAACTGGTTCTTGGACGTGTCTCTGGTGATGGAGGTGCGGCTCTTGAGCGATGGGTTATAAGCTGTACCACCACTATAATCAATTACTCCCATCCACTCCAGCCCCTTCTCTGAGAGCTGGCGGATCCAGCTCCAACCATAATCACTGGTGATTGAGTCACCAGAGACTGTGCAGGTGAGGGAGAGGGTCTGCGAGGGCTTCACCAGTCCTGGGCCCGACTCCTGCAGCTGCACCTCGGACAGGACACCTGGAGACAAGGAGAATCAGAACCTGTCAGTCACTTTCAGTCACAAACTTCCCAGAACCCATGTGTGACATCTGAGACACTCACCTTGCGGAGCTGTCACCAGGTAAAGGAGAAGACCCCACAATCTCATCTTCTGTGAGATCTCAACTCTGCCTTCGCCAGAGACCTGAGCCCTGTCTGAGGACAGACCTGTGAGCTTCCACCACGCAGAAGTCTACATTTACCCTGGAGCTTGAAGGAAAATTTGCATGTGGGAGAGCTCTGTCCTTATAAGTGCTGAGGAATTGAGGTGGTAACTATTGTATTCTTTGAAATGCCCATAAGTTGTTTTTTTTTCTTTCTTGAAATCATCTGACATGTATTTATAATATGGGAGGGAACTTGGTGAGCTTCAAACATGCCAAAATATGGCCCCAGCTTTCTGGGCCCAGATCTACCTTCCTTCAACCCCTGTGTTCTGTGCTGACCTGGACCCAGCCCAACTCTCCCACATAAACTCAGGCTCTGGGTCTTGCTTCTACAGTTCAGATCCCAACACAAACCCTGTTTCATTTCCTGGACCCTCTCCTGTGCTGAGGTTCTCATCACACCTGAGACATTGTTACTTGGTATATTGTTGTTCCATGAGTTCCAGGCCTGCCTTGTGTTTTCCATCCTGCCATACAAGACACAGCACATCAGAACCCACAGAGACTCTGCAGAAAATGGTGCCCAGTGCATTACTGAGGACACTGATTCTCAATATCTGGGAAAGATAAAAATCCTAAATGCCTCCATTCCATGGTCATTCCTGTCCATCTAAAGTGTACAAAGTTTCAACTTCAATTCACTTCTCACCCACATTTTATAGACTTTATTCCTTTTTTTAATCACCAGTCTTATCAGATATCAAAAAATAAAATCGATTACAATGGTTAACATGAAAGCAGTAATAACATCCCTATTACTAAACTTTCAAAAGCTCATTCTCCCTTGATGTCCACCTGTCTGTTGGCATGAGAGCCAGTCCATGTCTGTGGCATCACTCTCTGGATGACTGCCCACCACAGAGAGAGCGGCCAGGAGCCGGGCTGGATGTTGTGATTTGTCTGTCCCTGTCACCTCCATTTCAGCCCCAAAGACAGCTGCATGTCAAGGAGGGACAGACTTTCAAGAGTCCTGAATGAATGACAAGACAGGAGCTGCTGGTGGGCAATTTGGGGATGATTCTTCAGGTCCTGTTGACTCCTACATTGTGTTGGAGTTTTATCAAAATGTTAAAAGACCTGGTAAAATTTGATGCAAAACCAACACTCTCAAATGATAACATAAGTATTATAACCAGAATAAGATATGACACAGATTCTGGAATTATCAGAGAGGAGATTTGAAATAACTCTGTGCATGTGCATCTATGTTTCAGTTTTTTTCAAACCTTCAGCTGACTCTCCAGCGTCCTAGTCGCCCAGCTCTGTGTGTCCAGGAGAACTTGTCAGGAATCTCCGCCTCATGGAGAAGCAGCGCAGCCTCTCAGTGGAGTAAGGGACAAGGACAAAGACCTGCATCTTGCTCGTTTCTGTTCTAACGTGCTCAGGAGGGAAGGTGCAGTGAGAAGAGGTGACTGATTCATAACGTCACTCAGGAACCCAGACTCCACTGATTTTAGAGCCAGAATCTGCAACTTGTGGACAGACATTTAACAGAAAACAGAAGGTGAGGGAATGGTGAATTTCAGGTGGAATGTTTTTTAAGTGCTGTGAGGACTCTAAACATGAGGTCTCCCTAGTAACACAATTCAAGTGCTTGACACAGGTTGTGAAACACGAATGCAGTGTTGTAGAGCAGATCTCTAGACCTTGTTCATCCTGCATAACTGCAACTTTCCTCCTGGAGAAAGCTAAGTTAATTAGCCAGGCTGTGAGGGTGTATGTGATACCTGTTTACATTTCCTTTTGCATAATTAGCCATATAGCCCTGACTTACATCAAAAGATAAATAGTGTGTGTTATCTGCTATTTCAGGATAAATGGAACGGCAGGTGTGTGTGTGGACTGGAGCCTGACACACTGAGCCTGTGTCCCCTCTGTCTCTCTGTCTCTGTCTCTGTCTCTGTCTCTCTCTATCTCTCTCTCTCTCTCTCTCTACACACACACACACACACACACACACACACACACACACACAGCATTGGTCTTTTTTGAAAATCTACCTTGTACTCTCCACTTGATTGATGCTGATCACCTCCTTATAATAGAAAAAAAAATATGAAACTTCACAGTCCTGTTCCGGAATAAGTCACAGTGTGTAGGAAGAATCTCCCATAATACAAAGTGACGGGATGGCCCTGTGTGTTTGAGAGTCAGTGCATCACAGCCTGTTTCTTTGAATCATAATTGTCCTGCAGGCCTCACACACATGGTGGTTTCCAACTTGGAATGAGTGTTGTGTTTTATGGATAGACGTAGTGTAAAAAAATATTTTAAGGTAATTATAGTATTGAAAATTCATTAAGAAAGAGTCTCGCACCACTGAAAAGAAAGAATATCTTCATGATAAAAATGGTCTTAGATGGGATGTCAGAAAAGTGGGGAAAGTAGTAGCTGAGAAAATTTTAAATGTCCTTTCAATAAATTAGAAAATATTAAAAAACAATTATGTCATTAATAATAATTAATATCATAGGTATTTTAGTGAATCCCAAAGCAAAAATATTTTTTCTAAATAATAATAATAATAATAATTATAATAAATCGCCAAACACTTACGTCATTAGAGACCAGCAGAGAGATGAACTGAGGACATAATCTCTCTATAAATATGGAATGATCTATATAGAAGAAATAGAGAGATTAAGGAATCTATGAAGATGAATAAAGAGGAGAGATTTAAGAACAGACCTATCAGGCAGAGAAGAAAGGGGGAGTATGAATCCAGAATAACCTTAGAGGTCAAACCGTGACCCACCACAGCACCTCAAAATGTGCCTGTAATTGGATGAAGTTTCAATAGACTGAAAGGTGAAAGAAAAGGCACAACGGGAGCTTTCATTACAAAAAAGTGCAGGCTTTTTGCAATATTTGCTGTGTGATTGTGTAAATACATGAAGACAAGATGGTTGGTAGTGCGTGAGCAGAACTCAACAGTAAAAATACCTGCCAGAGCAATGCTGACATAAAAAATTAGATGTTATGACAAAGGCTTTACTGAAGTTCAATTATGCCTGAAGATAATGCTCTAAATTGCAACATCTTTGCTATTTGAAACCAATCACCATGTCATACTTTGTTCACAGTCTTCCTATCAGACTTTCTAACACAGGATAATCCAGTCCAACTTCAAATGTAACAGGGTCTTGAGGAAATTAGTAAATGTTAACTATAATACTCTGAATCACTTTCAATTTCCCCTTTAAATACAAATGTGAGCGTGACACTGGTTGATTTGCTAATTGCATAATATGTCATCAGCCCTTTGACGTTCACATCTGATCTGCATGATAATTTTTGAGACTGTGTCTGTATGAAAAGGAAAGCCAAAACTAATTATACAAAAATGTTTCCACTAATAATCATGCTCAGTTGTAATATAGAAACACACTCTGCTGCCCTGTGTCCAGGTCCCAAACTAGAAAACTCATCTCGTTTGCTAATGTGATTTAGTAATTTTCCACTAAAAGTGGTTTCAGAGGAATATGTCTATCTCCATCCTGCTTCAGGTCTGTTCCCAAAATTTGGGACTCTGATATTTGGCTGTATTTGTGTCCTCTGATCATTGCAGCCAAGAGGGTTGATTGTTTGGACCTCACTACTCAGCCCATTCCCCGAGTGTTGTCTGACCCCAGCCTCCCACAGGCTTGTCCCCCTCAGTGCTCTGCAGCTGGTGGCGCTGTCTGCATGTCCTCTGACATAAGGTGTGTGAGTTGTCAGAGATGTCCTGGGGTCAGCAGCTGCTCTGTCCTCACAGATAATCTGTGCTTTCGAGAAAACTGCTTGCCTTCCATAGTTTATCTTTCTTCTGTGTTGATTGTTTCTTTGGATGTGCAGAAGCTTTTGTAAATGATATAATCCCATTTGTATGTTTTTTTGTCTGTTGCTTGTGCTTTTTGGATATTATTCACAAAGTCTTTGCCTAGACATCTGACAAGGGTATTATATGCAGAATACATAATGTTCTCAAACACCTATAGAGTAAAAAATAATAATAGTAATAATAATCAAATTGAAATATGTGCAATGGAGATGAGTAGACATTTTTCAAGGGAAGATATTGAAATGGCTAACAGATAAATGAAAGAAATGTTCAGCATCACTAATCATCAGGAAAATGCAAATCAAAACAACATCGAGATATCACGTCAACCCAGATAGACTGGCCATTATTAAAAAGACCGTGAATAACAAATGCTGGTGAGGATGTGGAGAAATCAGAAAACTCCTACTGTGTTGGTAGGACTGTAAATTAGTAAAGCCAGTATGGAGGTTTCTCCACCAACTACAGATAGAAGTGTCATATGATCCAGCAATGCTACTGCTGGATTTATATCCAAAGGAATGGAAATCCTGTCAAAGGGACAACTGCACTTCCCTGCTAATCACAACTCTATTTCCAATAGTCAAAATATTGAGTCAACCTAAATGTCTCTCGAAAAACTACTGGATAAGGAAAATGTGGTTTATATACACAATGGACTACGACTCAGTAATAAAAAAAAAGAATGAAATTCTCCCATTTGAAGCAACATGGATGAGTCTGCAGAAAATTATATTAAGTGAAATAAGCCAGAAAAGGAAAGAGAAATACTGCATATTCTCACTCATAGCTTCATGCTAAGAAAGAAAGAGAGAGAGAGAGAGAAAGAAAGAAAGAAAGAAAGAAAGAAAGAAAGAAAGAAAGAAAGAAAGAAAGAAAGAAAGAAAGAAAGAAAGAGAGAAAGAAAGAAAAAGAAAGAAAGAAAGGAAGAAGGAAAGACCACAACAATACGTTGAACGTTCAAAAGGAGGGAACAAACCTAAGGCCACTAGAGATTGGGGAAGGGAGGGAGGGTGGAAACGAACGACAAGGCAGGTCAAGGGCATGAAGAAAAATGGAGATTTTCAATAATGAGTATGCTAATAATAAAAAGTAAAAATAAATACATAAAAGTAAATATAGCTGCTTGATGGCTGCAGATGATTTCAAATTAATATTAGCTAAGTATTTAAATTAATCAGCTGTACATGGTGTAGACGAATAGTTTCCAATCTTAAGTCAGCGCTTGCCTTGACACTTCACCGACACCGCTAGGTTTTTTTCACCATGTGCAACCAGTGAACAAGACAATCCTGGGAATTCTCTAAAGGAGGAACGTGGTCATGAAACAAGCCTCAAAGACTCTTTGGACATTTCCTGGTGGATTTTCTTCAGCTTCGATTTTAATATTTTTTATTTATTGATTTCCTATGTTTTCAATGTCTTGAAGTAATTTATTGGAAAAATGTCACAGCTCTTTCAGTTGATAAAAAGATACTTTATTCTGGGTTTCTAACCTGTAGTATGACAGCATTTACATCAAGTGAGCTTGTCAAAATTCTAAACACAAGAGCACACACACACAGAGAAAATATGCTTTTGGAATCGTACATGACAAATAGATACTTTGCAAACAAAGTGTTTATGGTGTTCTTCACAGAAATAGTAAAAACTATCCTAACAGTCACATCAACTAACAAAAGACACCACACAGCCAAAGCAATCCAGACAAAGAAAAAAATAATAATAAATTTGGAGGCATGACACTACCTGACTTTAATTCCACTACGAAACTATAGTAAGAGAAACAGTATGGAACTGGCATAAAAACAGACACTAAAACCAATGGAACAGAACAGAGAACCCAGAAAACAAACCACATATTTACAACCAACTGGTCTTTGACAAAGGCACCAAGAGCACACATCGGTGAAAAGACTGTCTCTTCAATATATGTTGCTGGAAAAACTAGAAAACCAACTATAAAAAAGTAAAAGTAGACCTGTACCTTGCACTATATTTGAAAATCAACCCCAAATGGATTAAAGCCTTGAATATAACACCAGATAGCTTACAAGTCCGAAAATAAAACACAGGTGAAACACTTCAGTAAGTAGGACTGGGGAAAAACTTAATGAAAATGACCCTAAAAGCACAGGCAACAAAAGAAAACAAAATAAACAAATGCGGTTATATCAGACTAAACACCTTCTACACATGAAAGGAAACAATTAACCAAACAAAAAGACAAACTACAGAGTGGGAGGAAATATTTGTAAACTACGCATCCAGCTTGGGATTATTATCCAGATATACAAGAAACTCAGAAAACATCACCATTAGAAAAAAGAAAATGAACCAGATTAAAAAATGGGCAAAGGAGCCTAATAGACATTTCTCAAAAGAAGATATGCAAATGGCCAACAGACACATTATATAATTCTCAACATCACTAAACATCAGGTAAATACAAACCAAAACCACACTTATATATCATCTCATTCAGATAGATGGGCCATTATCCAGAAGACAGAGTAAGAGAAGTTGGGCAGGATTCTGAGAAAGTGAAACCCTCCTACACTGTTGGTGGGACTGTAAACCAGTGCAGCTATTATGGAAAACAGTATGGAAGTTCCTCAAACAACTACAGATGGATCTACCATATAATCAAGGAATATCACTGCCGGGTATATAACCATAGGAATGTAAATCGTCATGTTGAAGGGAAACTTGCATTCCCATGTTTAACACAGCTCTATTTACAGTAGCCAAGATTAGGACCCAACTTACATGCCCATTGGTGATTGCCTGGATAAGTAAAATTTGTTATTTGTACACAACATAATATTACTTTGCCAATTAAATAAATAAGAAAAGTCTGCCATTTGCAGCAACATGGAAGAACTTGGGGGAAATTATTTTAAATGAGATAAGCTGAGCACAGAAAGTGAAATACCACATGTCCAGACTCATAAGTGGGAGCTAAAAAAAAAAAGAGAAAGAGAAACACACAAAAATCACAATAATTTGTAGAACTTTCAAAAGGAAAGCTCATACTTAGGCCACCAGAGTGTGAAATGGGGAGGTGGGAGGGGTTAACAAAGAAGTGGTAAAGGGACCCAAAACATATTACACTGCATAATGTTGAATATATTATTTATTCTGATCTGAGCATCATTTACTGTATACAGACATGGATGTTCAGTGCCATAACCCTCAGATATTTTTTTTAAGTTTCAATACAAAAAATAAAAATATATATAATTAATTTATTTTTAAGAAAAATATCAATGAAAAAAATTTAAGGCCCAGAATAATAAAACTATAAATAGTAAACTATGAAAACAGGGGAGAAAATTATTATTTTCCATTTATGCTGATCAGTGCTCAAAAGCTCTCAATAAAATCATGTTCAGTGTTAGATCCTTCGATCACTGAAGAAAGATAGTCTGGGAACTAAAGTTTAAAATGTACTAAAATAAATTTCTATTCTTTAAAACAGCAAATCAAGTTGAATGAACGGGCTTGATGTTATGCAGGTCACGACCAGTAGGTAATAGAGATCCTTCCCTTGGAACTTCTTGAGAAGCCACATGTGGACCTGGGCACTAAGAGTGGGGCATTATCTTCCTGTTTCAACCTCCACTGCTGGTGGATACCCCTGAGAGGTTTGACTTATCTACACATCAGGGCGGTATCGACCTGTGGGACTCAAAGATCCCACTACAGTGAAAAAAGTTATGCATCACCTGAGAGCTGTTTCAGGTAAAGGTGGATCTTGTCCATACAGAAATATCCAACACAATTGCTGCTAACATTTGTCTTGGCCTGGGGGACACGAAAGGAAACAACAAAAATCCAGTCCAGTGTGTCCTTATATTTCTCTTTTCGTAGTTGGTTCCACACACGTCCACTCAGTCCACTCTGCCACAAAGGCCAGACTGACTCCTCTTTGTCGCGGTGCATAGGTGCCATCTTAGCCTGAAAGACATGGGGCAGTTACCATTCCTGGTAGAGAAACTCTCTTTATCAGCTGAGCCACAGTCATAAGTATCCCCTTTAAGAAGACAACAAACATAGACTCAAATTACGTCGAACCACTTCTGTGCCCTAGTGGAAGGATTGTGAAGGTATAAATAAAACTTTGCATTTAGTCACAGCAAATGTGGTGGAAGGAATTAATCCTGCTTCAACACCCTTATTCCCAGACCCCTGTGTTGTAGCTACTGGGCTAAAGCGTCCTATAGTGCAGATTGATTTGGACCATATGCTGGACACTAGATTACAGTGAAGTGCCTGTGATGGAATTAATTTAGAGCTCAGAGTTTCTTCTGGAAGACGAAGTCGTAAAACATCCTCAGTCACATCAATTTGGTTTTATTTTCAGAGACTTGAATTGGCCCTTCCATTTTTCTATGATTCTTTCTGCTTCTGGAAAAATCTAAATGATGGATGAGAACTTTAGCCCATGCGTGTGTTCCCATGGCCTCAAATCGTATTCCTCAACAACAGCTATAGAGTCCTTGGTCTTAGACAACATCCCGTGGGATCTCATATTAGAAACAGACATTCAGCACCAAGGACATAGGTTATGAGAAAAGGACTTTGACAAGAAAGGCAAATCTTCATACTGGATAAGACTAACTGCCATAAACAACAATAAAGATAAAAATGTAGGTGAAGGGCACATGGTATTCTCTGTCTTATTTCTGCAATATTTGCATAAGCCTAAAGTTACTTCAAAATGCATTTAAAAATTAAGGAAAATATGAATGAACAGGTAAATAATGCCAATAAAAATTAGATGAGAAAATTCTTATGAGGACAACTTTCTGGCTCTCAGGGTGAATGTGACATGAAGCAATCAACTCATTACCAAGAGGATTAGTGTTCGTCCCATGTTGACGGATGGTGTTGTATTTGTCACTGTCATCTCAGGCACTCAGTGTGAGGAGCTAGGCAGTCGTGGAGGGAGCATCCCCAAACTTCATCTTGTATTCTCAGGAAAGCCTGGTATAAACAGAGAAGGCGCAAAGGTTGGTACAGAAATATCGATAGTTATATAAAGGTCAATGACCTCATTCCCTGGACCCACTGATTTAGCAGAACCTGTTTTCCTCTCATGGAGGTGCTTATACTCTCACATATTAATGTATTCTGTTGGACTTTAATATTATAATTGCCCTGAAATGTTGTGTCATACAGTGTTAGAAAATTCCCTGAGAAATTCCAACATTAAATTTCAGGAAGATGTCGAAAAATATTTGGATGTGATGGAGTTGCCAATAAAAATGCCAGAAAATACCCAACTGAAGAGATTATTTCAAGAAGATAAGTGTCCAGGGAGGACCAAAGCTGCAAAGGCTTCAAAAAGGTGGTGTAGACTGAGACCAATGGAGATGTGCAATCTCAGTATGTTAATTCTATCAGTGAGAGCACAGAGTGGAATTGCTGGTGTAGACAAAAATTAGAAGAAGCCCAAGAGAGAGTGAAACATGTTATACCTCAAGACATGCGGGATACTCACACTTTCAGTTTCTGTGTGAAAACCCAGAGGTACAGTCCTCCTAAATGGAGGTTGTTTCTTTCTTTCTTTCTTTCTTTCTTTCTTTCTTTCTTTCTTTCTTTCTTTCTTTCTTTCTTTCTTTCTTTCTTTCTTTCTTTCTTTCTTTCTTTCTTTCTTTCTTTCTTTCTCTCTCTCTTCCTTTTTCTCTTTCTTTCTTTCTTTAAGACTAATACCAAGCGTGTGTTGTTAATAAAATCACTCAGGATATGCCCATTTATAGGACTGCACAAGTGACAGTGGCACCCAGGGGTCACTCTGGACCACACAGGCCAGGTGATCATGCTGCGTTACTCAGAATCCTTTCCATCAACCACAGATTGGGATGGGGAAAGCTCAAGTTTAAGGTCAGTGTTTTACTCTATGAAGAAAAGAGGAACACGA
Organism: Cynocephalus volans; assembly: GCF_027409185.1. Lineage (NCBI taxonomy): Eukaryota > Metazoa > Chordata > Mammalia > Dermoptera > Cynocephalidae > Cynocephalus > Cynocephalus volans. Next base: position 186,106,485 of record NC_084462.1, read on the forward strand.
GGACACATACATTGAAAAAACCTTCCAAAATTCACAACGTCCTTGTTCATCACAAATTTTTCAGTATACAGTCTAGATTTAATATTAGCACTTTTTTGTGTTTATCAATTTGCCTGTGCAATAAAGTTAATTGTTACTTTTAGAGAGTGTCAGTGAGCGTGTATATAATGTCAGAAAGGCATTATTTTAAAACAGGTATTAAAAATTACACTCACTTTAATAGGTCACAATTTAATATATGTGCTACAATAGCATCTATTCAATAAAAAAAGGTAATAATGTATCTACTTTTCTGCAAAAACAGTTTTTTGATTCAATAGGATATCTGACATTTTCCAGAAGGGTTTGTTTTGTCAAATGAATATAAAACTTTAACTGGCTCATGGAGAAATTGGAAATCTTGGCTATTCTACATAATGCTTGGGTGTGGCATGAATGGCATATATCAGACTCTAAAACTCATATTATTATTATTATGGAGGAACATAGTGATGTACAGATGTAATAATGATTTATTGCCTTATGTCTGATAGTCTTTGTTCATGTTGTTATAATTTACATAAAATAATCACAACTTGTGTTCCATGAAATGTATGTACTCAAAACAGTCTTTGAGTCACTGCTTCTTTGTGTTTCACTTCCCCTGCCATATGTGAAGAAAAGTAAATAAAAGCTAAAAGAAAAGAAGCATGTTTAGTTAAAATACACATTTTCTGCCCTTTGTCCAACTTCTTAAATAGAATGCTTAGTTCCTTTGTAGTTACTATATTTTATTTGTTTTTATAAAAGCCTTTTAGAGGTTTAGACTAGTCTTTAGCCCTTCCACAGCTCTGTGCTATAACATTCGAAGTCATAGATATTTGATTTCATATATGTGCTCTGCTTAATGGAGACAAAGGTTATATTGAGGGTCACCTGGACACCCAAAGCATCACTGTGCAACCACAGCATCTAAGAGATTTGCCTACCAGTGTGTCCTGCAGGTGGTGGAGCCATCTGTACATTATATGGCATAAGGTACGTGAGTTGTTCTAGGTGCTGTGGGGTCATTAGCCACCTGTGCCTCCAACTTGATGCAGGATTGACCTGCAGTAGTGCCCAAATTGCATGGTTCTGCAGGTGAAGGACACATGGGCTCAGCAGCACAGTGAGGAAGCTTCAGGGCACCTACTTCAGGTGACCTATCCAGGGTGTCCATGGATGGAATGACACATAGGATGCACATTAGGAGACAATGTGGGGCTGGGTGTATAATGGTCAAATCTATTCAAGACCACGCGGGGAAGAGGTAGTCTGACTGAGTGACGGGGTCCATGAAGGGACAGAAGGTGCCTGTCTGAGGACAAAGAGTGTGAGCCTGGAACACAGAGCGACTGGACTATGCAGCTGTTTTTCTATGAGTGAAATTAGCTCCAATAAAAAAATGAGGAGAATCTTCAGGATGGTCTGTTTGTTGAGAATGAAACATGAGTTACAGGAACTCAGGAAGGAAATAACCCTAGTGAACGTTCACATCTCATCTGCAAAAACACCGTATCAGTTTCTCCTTCATTACCCCGGGAGGGTGTGAGGAATTAAAGACACAAATAACAAGACATAAAACGTCTCAGGGGACAGCTGAGAACGTGGAGAGTGGATGATTCCGTTGAACCCAACAGGAAGCTCAGGCCCCTCTGCACCTGCTCCTAGAATCAACCCTGAACTTGGAGGGTCCTAAGCGTCCCCTGGTGGTCCCGTGTGTCCCTGTAGGGAGGTTTGTGTCTGGGCTACCACTGACGTCCCCTCACTGTGTCTCTGGCACAGTAATACACGGCTGTGTCCTCGGAGGTCACAGAGCTCAGCTGCAGAGAGAACTGGTTGTTGGACGTGTCTCTGGTGATGGAGGTGCGGCTCTTGAGAGAAGGGCTGTAGTATGTGTTGCCACTAGCACATATTTCCCCAACCCACTGGAGCCCCTTCCCTGAGGGCTGGCGGATCCAGTCCCAGCAGTAACCACTGGTTGTGATGGAGAATCCAGAGACAGCACAGGAGAGGGAGAGGGTCTGCGAGGGCTTCACCAGTCCAGGGCCCGACTCCTGCAGCTGCACCTGGGAGAGGACACCTGGGGAAAGAGACAACCACAGTGAGTCATGGGCTCTGATGCAGCATCCCATACCTTCATGTCGGAATCCTTCGGACACTCACATCTTGGAGCCACCACCAGAACGAGGAAGAGGAACCACAGCTGTTTCATGTTCCTGGGGATGAAGTTCATGAGTCTCAGATCTTGTTTCCTAGGGTGTATCGTAGCATGAATTTAACTAAATTCTCGCTGTAGGATCATCCAGCTGCTAAGTGAGAATTTGCATGTGGGAGCTGCCTTTGTGTATAAAGGTTAAAAGGAATAAGAAGAAGAGGCCTTTGTCTTTAGGGTTTACTCTGGTAGGAGGGTGCTGGGTGGGTCCTCAGAGGACTCAGGTCTCTTTCTGGATCTCCCCTCAGCAAGCCCAGGGTCCTGTTCTTTCAGGGCAGAAAAATTTGCTGGAGGAGCTAATCATAAGGCCAAGTGTGGCCCAGGATTGAGGATGGCTTTGGAGATCGAGTCAATGCTCCCCTACTAAAAAAAAAAAAAAAAAAAAAAAAAAAAAATATATATATATATATATATATATATATATATGTATATGTATATATATGTTTTTGTATATATATGTATATATATGTATATGTATATGTATGTATGTATCTTTTAATATATATAAATGTACATGTATGTTAAAAGATATATGTATATGTATATTAACATAACATAAATTCAGGGAAGTCTAAATTGTTACATATCTGATCAAACACATTGGGGCAACCGTGAAATGTAATAACCACATTGATTTCAGACAAATTTGGGTTCAGTCTAAAGTTTATTGTAGTTCACAACCACTTTACTGTCTCACTTAACAGGAGTCAACATTTCTTGCCCTGAAACAGCCCCACTACACAATACATCCAATAAACATCAAAAACAACTCACTCCACACAGGTTTGGTTCTTCTGTAAGTGGAAAATTCCATTAGGTTACTGAGACTAATGAAAGTCCATAGATAAGATCATGCCCTTTTGTTCTGATGTGTAAAAAAATAATAATAATAACTTTACTTCTTCCTTTCCAGTATGCATATGTTTTATTCATTTTTCTTGCTGAATTGTTCAGGCAAGGACTTTTTGGTTTTTTTCTTCTTATTAATTTATCAATATACAAAGTTGTTGATTTTCATGTTCCTTAACCAATTCCTCTTTCTCTGTCCCTCTCCCCCCACACCATCAACATCATATCTGCTCACTTGACTTAATGAGTTCAAGGAATTGTGATTTTTCTGTCTTCTCCCTTCCCTCATTTATTTGTTTGTGTATTTATTTACTCATTTATTGTTAGCTCCTGCAACTAAGTGAGATCATGTGGTATTTCCCTTTCAGCATCTGGCTTATTTCACTTAACCTAATTTTTTCTAATTCCAACCATGTTGTGGCAAATGATGCTTTTTCTTTTTCATTTTTCCTTTTGTTTTTTTTTTACAGCAGAGTAGTATTCCATTGCATAGATAAACCACATTTTCCTTATCCACTCATCAGATAATGGACATTTAGGTGATTCCAACTCTTGGCTATTGTAAACAGAGCTGCAACGAACATGGGAGTACAGGTGTCCCTTCGACATGGTAATTTCCATGCCTCTGGGTATATACCAAGCAGCAGAATAGCTAGGTAAATGAGTTTTAGATCTATCTGTAATTTTTGGGGGAAACTTCATACCATTTTCCATAGAGGCTGCACTATATTTCAGTTCCACCAGCAGTGTATGAGAGCTCCCTTTTCTCCACAAACTCTCCAGCACTTATCAATCTCAGTCTTCTGGATATTAGCCATCTTGCCTGGAGTGACATGGTATCTCAAAGTGGTTTTGATTTGCATTTCCTGCATACTGAGTGATGTTAAGCTTTTTTTCATGTGTCTGTTGACCTTTTGTATATCTTCCTTTGAGAAATGCCTATTTAGCTCCTTTGCCCATGTTTTAACTGGGGTACTAGTTTTTTTGCTGTAAAGTTGTTTGAGGGCCAGGACTTCTATGTCTAATAAAAGTGGTAGGAATGAGCATCCTTTTCTCCTTCCAGATCTTGGAGCAAAAGTAGGTTCGTGTCTAGGCTCCCACTGCCATCCCCTCACTGCATCTCTCGCACAGTAAAACATGGCCAGGTCCTCAGCTCTCAAATCTTTAATTTGCAGATACCGTGTGTTCTTGGTGTTTTCCCTGGAAACGGTGAATCGGCCCTTCATGAAGTCTGTGTAGTATGTGCTACCAACGTTCCCGCTAATGGTTGAGACCCACTCCAGCCCCTTCCCTGGGGCCTGGCGAACCCAGTGCATGTCATAGTGACCAAAGGTGAATCCAGAGGTGACAGAGGAGAGTCTCAGAGACCCTCTAGGCTTCACCAAGCCTCCCCCGGACTCCACCAGCTGCACCGCACACTGGACACCTGCAAACACAGAGACACCCTGGTCAAAATACTCTCACACGAATTCAGTTTCTCTCACTCATAAGCACATGTTATAGACATCAGGAGAAACTCACCCTTGGAGACTGATATAGAAAAAGAGAAAAAGATTTTTATTTCCGGCGGCCGGGGTCGCAACAGCCAATTCAATGTGCTGCGGGGTGTCACCTTTGTTCTCGGTTTTTAAAGCTGCAAGCACAGCAACTCTGTCCCGACCCTCCGCGCTGGGAGTTAGTAACCAATGCAAGCTAACAGTACATAAGCTCACTTTGCAGTTATTGGAGCTCCTCCCATCCCATCCCCACTTTCCCGCCTAACTTTTACACATGGAGGGGCTATCTTATGTGGCATCAGTCCTGCTCTGGGAAAGAGGGCACTACTTCATTCCCCACTGGTTTTAAGGGGGTTCTTTAAGCGAATCTTTGCTTAAGGGTTAATACCTGGTCCCCAATTTATGTGTTCCCAATCTTCTAGTGGGATTTCATCATATTGGGAATGGAGAACCAGTAATTTGACCTCTCGTATGCGGGACCCGATCAAATTGAGGAGTTTGTTGAAAAGGCATGGTCCCAAGGTTACTAGCAAGAGGAGGATTATAGAATTTTCAGACTCATAATCATTAGTTTTTATATAAAGTCCTTGGTTTTCCACACCGCCAATCATAAGTTTGGGCTTTTACCCCCTTGGGCAGAGTCTGTCTTTGGTGATTTCCGTCAGATTTAGAGACCTAACAGTTTGGTTCACAGGCCTAGCCTTATTGTTTCTTTCACCCCTGAGAGATTTTATCTCCCTTATTTTTAAGGTAAAAGGGGCTTGAGGTCTCTTTCCTCTGAAACTACTTCCTGCAGACCATGGGCATAGTCTCTGCCTGTATTTTGGAGGTATAAAATCTCTCATTGGTTGATCTAGTGATTTATAGGGACTTAGTTCCTCTCGGAAAAGGTTGGGTTGGAATCCTTGGGTTATCACCATCTTGACGTGGAACTGTAGCCAGGAAGATACAAGCTTTACAAACAGATTAAAAACATAGGGCTAGAATCAGATAGTAGGTGTGTTAATGTTTCTTTTTGAAAAATAATTCTTTCTCTAAGTTTTTCAAATTTATCAACGGTACCTATGACAAGATTAATTTATTTGCAAAATAAGTTTAGTTTTTGGCCAGATTATTTGCATAAAGTGAAGCAAGAGTAATGGCTTATCATATAAGCTCTTTTTTTAATTTTTATTTATTTATTTTTTTTGAGTTGGCTTTGCTGGGACATTCATGAGGAATCTCAGATTAGATCTTCAAATGCCATTCGGGTCTTAGGAAGCCAAGCCAAGGATTTGACTTACTCTCTGATTACCTGTGTAAGTTGGTTGAATTCCTCTCTTCTGGAAGTCCCCCAAATATCAAGGTTCAGGCCTATCAGAAAGTTACATTCCTTACTTACTGGAAGACCAGGATCCTTGTAATTATGTTGACAAGGTATCAGGCCAGTCTCTCCAAAGGGCTTTTTATTGGCTCCATAGAAGGGTCAACCTTAATTCCTTAAGGCATCCGGTCATGTCTGAAGGTATGATATTCCAGTCAAAGCCTTGGTAAAATAACCAGTGTTTCCAATTGTGTCCTGTTACAAAAAGAACAGATTCTTATTGAACTTATGCAAATAACTGTATTGCCATAAAACAACTTGTGAATAGTTTTTTGTTTTGTTTTGTTTTTTCTAATCTTGGAGGGATCAAGTAGAGAGAAAGGTAAGTGTTTTAATTTTTATTCATAAACATATACTTTAGCAAGCCGTTATATCTTAAAAGATTTTCTTAGATTTAGAAAACAAAACATTAAGAGAATCAGCAGTGTTTTAAAATAAAGAAATTGTAAAAAAACTATAATTCCTTTTAACTAGTTTACCAATTAACTTTTGTTGTTTTGACCTTTGTGAACAATTTCACAAACCCATCAGTTTCTTCATTAGAATTTTGGAACTTCAGTTTAAAACTATGAACTCAAAGTTTGTTGGAAACTGTACTTATCAGAATTTTTTTTCATGAAATATTTGAAGACATAACATTTTAAGATTATAATTAAAACAAGATTATGACCAGTAGCATTTATATCAAGACACAGATATTTAAGAACCTTACGAGATTCTGGGACACATATCCGTAACACCTTTCATACTGACAATGCTTTCCCATATAGTTTAATTTATTAAATAAGCCAATTAGGTCTGATATACCTTTTATATATCCTTTGAGAAGCTCCAGGGCCCTTGGAATTCCTTAAAGTTATTTTAAAGTTTCAGAATTTAGTGTTGGAAAGTTTCATTAAATAACAAAAGACAAACGATTTAGTTGAATAAGATCACAGAGTACTACAAAAAATAAAACCAAAGTGAAAAAGGTTTTAAAGGCAGAGAGCACAAGAACTTATCATGATAAAAAATGAAATAAGCTCTCTAGGCCAGTTATCTAAAAGACAAGGAAAACTTTTTACAATTTTGTAAAAAATCACTTTTAGAAAAAATCACACATAATTTGTTTTTAAATCCAGTTAATTTTTTTATTGTAAAACCCTTTTAACAAACTTATTTACCTAAGCCATTATCAAGACTTACTCAGACATTGTGTTTTTGTCCTATACTTCCTACTTTTTAAATAGCCAGTCATTTTATTTTAGGACAAAAATACACTGTACCACATGCTTTCTTATGTAAAAATTATTATTATTTTTTTTTCTCTTTAGCCCCTCCAACTATAACCATATCCCCACATCCATAGCCTTCTTTAAATTACCTCCTTTTACATACTTGGTTTTTTATTATCAATGTTAAATTGACCTAATTTGTCTAAAAATGATATATAAAAAGGTTTTTTATTATTTAGTTTTTTGGTTTTGGTGGGGTTTACAACTTAAGAGCCTCTAGCAAAGACAAATGTAGTCCTGTTTGATTAGTAAAACCAGGCAACAATGTGCATTGATAAGATACACTCAGGTTAGTAAATAGGTGTCCATTTATCAGAGCAAAGTATACAAAGCCTAGTTTGAGTCTTAGCTATTTCTACCAAATAAATATTTATGGTTTTTCCAGCCCCAAAACTTGGTTTATTAAGTACTTCCAAAGGTCTCTAACAAAGGTTAAAGTTATGAGGCAGCAGTCTTGTGTTTCCATGAGTTATAGAAAATACCTTCTATTATCCGTTATTAATATTACAGGAAAATTTTAAGAAGGAAACCAAATTTTACTTTTTGTACCAGTGCACTGTTAATATTATAACTAATTTCAATAAAAACTTATAAACAAATCTAATCTTAGTGAATTTTGATCACATAAGATTATCATAAACTTTTTACTAGTTTTTATAAACCCTTTATTTTTAATTCAAACAAAAAAGACATTTTTTAAACAAAACAATATTATCTTTGTTTTTAATAGCCTTTACCAAAATGTGTTTTTTATTAAAAAAAATATTCTGTTAAAAAGTTTTTATACCTTATCAGTTTGAATTATGCATATTGACTATAATTGACTCATTAGCTCCAGTTTTCCAGTAACAAACCTGTGAAGCAAACAATTTTGAATTGTTTTCTATTAATGTTTGTAGATAAAAAACTATTTCTAAATTCTGAGGAGACATGTTTTTAATTTTAACAGATTCAAATATTTGAGTATTTTTGTATCATATAAAACCAAAACATTAAATATAATCATAAACTTATATAATAATTAATGTTTTTATATTTCATTAATATAACATTTTAAGATTTCAAATTCTTGAGAAGCAATTTGAAATTATGATTTTATTTATAAGCATTTAACCCATTTATATTTGTCTAAGGTTTACATCAAGATACACCTTTATTAATTAATATAGGTTTTGTTTACAGTGTTAATGAGACAGATAAAATAGAAAACTTACTAGTTTAAAAAGGACAGTTGAGGGCCGAGCCCGTGATGCACTCGGTAGCGTGCTGCGCTAGCAGCGCGGCGACGCTCCCACCGTGGGTTTGGATCCTATATAGGAATGGCCGGTGCACTCACTGGCTGAGTGCCGGTCACGAAAAAGACAAAAAAAAAAAAAAAAAAAAAAAAAAAAAAGGACAGTTGATGTTAAATTGCACTCCGGAAAAATGCCACAGCTTATCTTTTTTAGAGAAAGCAAGGTAACAAATTTACATTGCAAAGCAAAGTACATGGGACTTTTCAAGGGGACAAATTTACGTTGCAAGGCAGGTATGCAAGCCTTTTCAAAGAAATGCAGAGAATGTTTTCTTCTCTAGCCAGATCAAATGGAACACATCTTCCCAAATATTTTGCTGTAATTTAGCTGGGCACGTTATTTGTTGCACCGTGGCATTGCCTTTTCCCAGTGATCTTAAGGCCAAAGGCACAATTTGGATCTTGTGACCCCTAAGTAGTACTTTGAAAAGCAGACAGAAATAGTTGCCATATATACAGACAAAACACTCATGCATATGTACACACCTACATCCCAACGAGACGTCTCCACCAAATTAGCTAGTCTAAGTTGTAACTTGTCATTCTCCACACCTATGGTACCAATCAATGGCATGGAATATGGGGCATCTGTGGGGCACATGCCAACAGGATTGGAGGGATTACTCAAATTGCTGGTACTCAACTAAATGTCTAACCAAGCAAACAAACAAAGAGAAAAGAGGAGAAGTGGGGTCATCCAGTTCAGCTTAGTCCCAATCAGCGGTGCCAATCCGTTCCATTAACAGTAATTGATAGAAGCAGTTCTGTCCACTGTTTTCAACATAAAGAAGAAAAATACCAACCAGATTTCAATCAGAAAAACAAAGCCTAGCCAGGAGCCCTCCAGGGAGCACTTAAACAGAAGTGGATACAATCCAACCGAACAGAAGAGGGCTCAGAAAATCAGAGAAAGATAAAGAGAATAAAGCATTTCCTTGTCAGAATTTAGGCCAGGGACTCCAGGAGAGATGTACCAGCAGCAGAGACAGGGCAGCAGAATAGTCCCAGTGGCCACTTGCCTCTTGCAGCTGGAGCCCTCTCTGGTGCCCAAAGCTTTCCAATTTTTGCCAGTCATTAAATTAGCCTCTCAGATCCCAGTGTCATAACTAGCACAATAAAGGTCAGAAACACAGGATGGCAGATACTTATCATGCTTCACTATTACATTACATATGGCCACAGTTAAAAACATACAAAGCTACAAAACATATATGCACACCCAGCAACACACAAAAGACAAAGACAAGTGGCCACAACAAATTTCCAAACAATTCCAAACCAAAGGACCAGACGATGTTTCATGGGAGTCCTGGATTTGGGAAGTAGTGCTGTATCCAGCCTTCCACAAAGTCCCTAAATCAGAGCTCTGATACCCAAATGCAAAACAAGACTCACAACAACATAAACTCACGAGTCAATATAAAGACAAACATAAAGACAATACACGAGTTTGGCCACCAAGAGAAGGCACCAAGTGGACCACAGCGACGTCTCGCTGGATTCAGGGAAGAGGCGTTGCAACTGCCTTCAGTCTGGCTGGATTTCCCCATCAAATGAGCTGACACACCCAAATCTAGAGGTGCCTGAAAATCCTAAGCTGGCCAGCAGAAGATCTTGTGCCTCTGGGGCTGATGAACTCTCAGGAGTTCCCCCCTAGAGGCTTCTAGTGTGGGAAAGAATCCTAGCATGGTGGGGATGCTCCGCAAGGGGTGATAGTTTATCCGGGGACATCCCGGATGAGCCCCCAAATGTTATAGACGTCAGGAGAAACTCACCCTTGGAGACTGATATAGAAAAAGAGAGGAAGATTTTTATTTCCAGCGTCCGGGGCCGCACCAGCCAATTCAGGGTGCAGCGAAGGGTCCCCTTTGTTCTCAGTTTTTAAAGCTGCAAGCGAGGCAACTCTGTCCCGAACCCCTGTGCTGGGAGTTACTAACCAACGCAAGCTAACAGTACATGAGCTAATTTTGCAGTTAGTGGAGCTACTCCCATCCCATCCCCACTTTCCTGCCTAACTTTTACACAATGGAGGAGCTATCTTAAGTGGTGTTGGTCCTGCTCTGGGAAAGAGGGCACTACTTCACACACACATTCTCAATGTCTCCCTTTGTCCATAATATGACCTTTTAATACAGCAAGAAGGAAAACCCAGCTGAGTCCAAACTCCATGGTGACTCCTCTGTGTTCAGTCCTGATCACCGAGTTGGAGCACCTGGGGATCTGGGGCTGGTTCTTGTCTCCCAGAGCTGCAGGGTCAGGGCTGGGCTGCTTTACATCAGCAGGGGGAGGCCCTATTTGCATGTCCTCCTGCTACATAGCAGGCTCTGTGGTGAGAGCCTATGAAGAGGGCAGAGTCCAGAGCACATGTGAGGGCTCCAGGGGAGTTTGGTGGCAATAACTATATTTGTGACAATATGTTTTTTATTATATGACTATACCTTGATAAACACTTATAATTCATCTTCCGTTATTTTTGCACAGAAACACAAACTATTTGAGGCACTTATGAATGGTAATTCTTTACATAGATGTACAGTTATAAACAAAATCATCAAAGGATTATACAGTGTATCCAAGAGCTCATGTATGGTAAGAGGGATCCTCAGTGTCTGGGTCTGTGCTCCACACCACGGATCAAACTCCAGGACAGAGCTGGGCCTGCCTAGTGACGTTTGCCTAGTTAGGTTCTCCTTCCTGTAATAACACTGTGATTTTGCTGTGTTCCGTCTTTTTTTCACATCATAGTTAGCGAAAAAGAGTTCATGCAGATGCAACTTAAAGGATCTCTGAAATTATATGTTCCAGCATTTCCCTATCTCTCTCTATTGACACCTGTTTTTATTTGTAACCATCATAAGGAGCTATAATAGACAGAACAAACTGCACCTATTCAAAGTGTGCACTTGGTGAGTGCTGACATACATGTGTACTTGCACAGTCACCACCACAATGGAAATAGTGCACAAATATTTCATCCCGAAGCATTTCCTGCTGTTCTTCTGATTTCTTCATTCCACTCCTTCCTCCCTCTCACCCTGATCCAGGCAACTCGTGAATTTTTAATGTTACTTCACAGTATTTTTTTCTCATCTACAATTTAAGTAAATGGGATATGCAGTTGGTACTTGTAATTCCTTTTTATACTTCATTGAGATCTTTGTTCGAAATGCAATCTTTTTCTTGTGTGAATCAGGCTCTCATGACTTTTAATACTGAGTAGTATCCCAATGTATGAAAATGCCTCCTTTTTTCAGTTTACCTGTTGGGAATTTAGATAATGCTCAGATTCTGGATATTATAAAGTAAGCTGCTCTTAGATTACAAATGTAGAGACTGAGTAAAACTGCTTTTTCTTTCTTTCTTTTTAAACTGCTTTTTCTTATTCTTTCAACAAACACAACAATAATAGCAAGTACACTGGATAAGTGGAAAATTAGCACATTTTCTTAAACAAATCAAAGAGCAAAGTTAACAAGACAAACAGCAAACCTGAAATCTAGAGAGAGGAGTTCTGAGGCAAATCAGCACCAAACATTAGCTCACCTGAGCCAGAGATCACTAGATGACATACACAGAATAAAGATGAAATTAGAAACATTTCATGAATTTCCAAATGTCCAGTGTGCTAAAGCATCAGAGTGTGAATCTGCCGGGATGCACATATCTGCAGGGTCCTAACTTCTTTCTGGCTTCTCCAGGGTTGGGGAGAATCACTCAGCTCCGGCCTCCTGGGCTGGTGGTCAAGGGGGAGAGGAGCAGCCCCCTGCCTAGTGCTCCAGCAGCTCCTCCAGATCCTCCACACGACAACTTATCAATGTGCATGGGAGGCAGCAAAGCCAATATTTACCTTTAACATTTTGAGAAACTGCTGAACAGTTTTTCGAGGTGGATATACAATTTTATGTTCTCACCAGCATTTTATGAACAAACCAATTTCTCCACATCCTCATCAATATCTCTTATTATTCTTCAATTTTATCATATTCATACAACATGCAACAAAACAGAAACTTAAAACATAAAAGAATCCGAATACTGAACACTGGATGTTATTAACTCCTCTTATAAAATTATCCAGAATAGGCATGCAGGAGACAGAAATTAGGTTAGTGGTCACTGGACCTGGGATAAGGAGGGGGAAGGGAGGACTGGAAAGTGACCCTGAAGAGACGTGTTCATTTTGGGATATGCGAATAATCGAAAATTAAATTCTGTTGGTGGTTGCACGATCATTGTTAATTATTTTGTGAGTAACATATACTCAAGACTTCTAAACTGCATACTTTCATAGGTAGATTTTATAAGTAAAATATATTTCAATAAGTTATAAAAAATCTATCCATACGTTTCATATATTAATATAGTTATACAATTTTATACAGTTTATACAGTCTGTGCACACACCAAGTTCCTGAATTGTTTCACCTATATCTTGCCTTAGTAATTTTTCAGTTTCAGGTCTTATACTTAAGTCTTTAATCCACTTTGAGTTGAATTTAGTTTATGGTGTGAAGTAAATGACTAGTTTTATCCTTCTGCTTATGGACATCCAGTTTTCCCTGCATCACCTGTTGAGAGGAACTCTTGTCCCCAACGTAGATTTTTTTTGTGTGTGTCTTATTGTGACCGGTAAGGGGATCGCAACCCTTGGCTTGGTGTTGCCCACACCGTGATGGTGTTGCTCAGCCAGTGAGCGCACCGGCCATTCCTATATAGGATCCGAACCTGCAGCAGGAGCGTCGCTGTGCTCCCAAGAGCTGCACTCTCCCGAGTGCGCCACGGGGCCGGCCCCCCAATGTAGATTTTTGTTACCTTTGTCCAATGACAGATGGCTGTAAGCCTGAGGGGTGATTTCTGTATTCTCAATTCTGCTCCACTGGTCTGAGTGTCTGTATTCAGTACTACTAGTGTCTATAGTCAGTAATAATATATTTCAAAATAGCAAGGAGAGTAAATTTCAATTGTCTTCCCACAGAAATTACAAGTAGATGTGGTCGATATATTGACCAAGTTGACCTTGTAAATCTACACAACTCTTCTAGTTGTTGAGAAAGGCAAATCATAACTACAGCCAAAATGTCTCATTAGTTTAGTTATACTATGTTTCCATTTGTATTGTCAGGGCTAGAGATCAGATTCTTCAAACCCATTGTACAAACTGGGTCACAGACCCCTACATGCCAGGCTGGATCACCAGACACTTCACATGCCAGACTGGGTCACCAGACTCGTCACACACAGGTCCATGCTACGTAATTGGGAAAGGTCCCAGTAGACACTGGGAGATGCCATGAGCTCAGTCTTCAGCAACAGCAGCAGCAGCTTACAGATCTAGAAGCTGACAAGTCTGGTGGTAGCACTGGTGGTGGTGGCAGTGGGCTTGTGAAGAGTCCTGGGGGCACTGGCAGCAAAGCTTGCAGCAACAGCCTCCAGCAGCAGTAGAGGCTCCCCCATGGCCCACAGGGGTCTTCTCAGGAGTGGACGGAGAACCGTGGATCAGATCCACTCATCCTTTATACTTAAGTCCGTAACCAAGACACCTGGGTGCACATGCGCAATTACATTAGGCAATAACCAGGGAACACCTGGGCGCACATGCATATTTATATCAAATGGTCGGAAATATATTGAACATCTGACAGGCCCTGACCATTTTCCTATATTTTCCCATCAGATGTAATTATTCTGCATTACATACATTTATCAAAACATCATTCTGTTCCCCATAAATGAATACAATTATGATTTGTCACATAAGATGATATTAATAAAAAGTGAAGGAGATAGAGCCTCACTCAGACCACACAGTGGTAAAGGATCAAGGCGTCCCTCAGAAATCACGAATGAGCTGAGGACAGCTGCCAGCACAGCTCCTATTCGACACCTTCAATATGACAAGTGGAAGTAAACAAGCAGCAACCAGAAGGAGACATCAACACAGCCCTTTTCTCCAGGTGTGATACGAGGAGGTCTGGGTTCAGGTCTCACACATAAGAAGCTTGGACGTCATCGCTCCCATCCAGACAACAATAAAACCATGTAACAAAATGAAAATTGGTAACAATTCTTATATCTGTAAAGAAGTGAAGTCACAGCATGAACTGCTGTCCCTGAAATTGAAGATGCAGCCAGGAAGACACAGAGGGTCATAACCTGTCAGATTAGAAACTCATGAGCAGAAACCTCCGTGGGATCCAGGACTGGGGGAGAAAAACCAGAGCTGCAGCTGAAGAATTGCTGAAGACTCAGAGCTGGGAAGTCTGAGAATTGGGTGCAGCCCAGTGCAATGGTCTCAGGGATCCCCAAAACTTTAAACTCTACCTCAGGGGCCAACCGTGTTCTCCAGGAAAATATCAGAGAAGAATCCTGATGTTCAGAGCAGAGAAAGGGAGGAAGGAGCCATTCTGAAGTACACCAGAGCATGACCTTCTCTATAAGAAGCCTTGACCTTAGGAGAAGCGAGTTTAGCTGATCCTAATGGATTGCAGATTCATCAGAGCATCATTGACCTGAGAGAAGAGAAAAAATGAGTCCCCTCCCCCTCCTGCGAGAGACTTGCCGTGTCCCCTAAAGGTGGGTAAAGGGAGCAGCACTTGGGAAGGTCCCACCCAGGACACGGCTCACTAAAGGACAGAACTCATCCTAGGACTGTGCACTGCTTCCCTACCCCACACCTTACCCACATCCACAGGGCTTCTGTATCATGACAGAGAGAAATTAAACATAACATGAACCTTAGACACAATTTAGGAAGACTCTATAAAAACCTAATCTATAGAGGAGACAAAAGCAAGGACATCAGGGGATATTTTATGCAGTCTGTTGTTTGTCTTGTCATCCTGTCAGGCTCTTGTCCTGAGAGACCCAGCCCAAAATTCAGCCGAGCAGGGCTCTGCTGGGTTTATATCTGTGCGCTTGTCACCCTGAATCCTCCACATGGAAACAGAAGAGCTGTGTGTGGCCCTCAGGTAGCTGCTTTTCCATCCAGGACACTGAGGAATGGACAGAGAGTGGGACAAATTCTGAACATCAATGTCCATAAAGTAGATGGGGATCCAGATGGTAAAATGCCTCATTGAGGATAGATACACCATGTACAGAGGTCGTGTAGGATGATAATAACCACGTGGGTGTAGGTGCACTTTATGTAGGGAAAGATGCTGAATTAGGGACTGTGTGCTCCTGGACTGATCTAAGGTTTTGGAAAAAATAGTACTAGATCTTAAGGATTTGTGTGTCAGAAAAGAGAACAGGTCATAAAAAATCCTGAGAAAGAAAAGGCCCCAGTGAAAAGAACCTTCTCATCTGCACATGAGGAAAGTTGCTTCACTCTGTGTGGCCTGCAGTGAGAATGTGAGAAATTAGAGTCACAAAGAATAAAGCAGGAATTGACCCTGAGGGACATCTGAGAGTCAGCAGTGCAGAGGAAACCTCAGATCCCAGGGGGAACGCCCATCCCCTCTCTGCACCTGCTCCATGGGGCAAAGGAGCTGGGTGGGCCTTGAGCGCTCCCTGCAGCCCAGACCCCTCCTGTATCCTGCAGGGAGGTTTGTGTCTGGGCTCACGCTGACTTCCTGTCACTGTGTCTCTCGCACAGTAATACACGCCTGTGTCCTCGTCGGTCACAGAGCTCAGCTGCAGGGAGAACTGGTTCTTGGATGTGTCTCTGGTGATGGAGGTGCGGCTCTTGAGGGACGGGTTATAAGCTGTGCTTCCACTATAACCAATGTATCCCATCCACTCCAGCCCCTTCCTTGAAGGCTGGCGGATCCAGTTCCAACCAGAACCACTGGTTGTGATGGAGTCACCAGAGACTGTGCACGTGAGGGAGAGGGTCTGTGAGGGCTTCACCAGTCCTGGGCCCGACTCCTGCAGCTGTACCTCGGACAGGACACCTGGAGACAAGGAGAATCAATCAATGTCAGTCACATGCAGGCACAATCATATCATAGAGCCATGTGTGACATCTGAGATACTCACCTTGGGACGCTGTCGCCAGGCAAAGGAGAAGACCCCACAGTCTCATCTTCTGTTAGATCTCAACTCTGCCTTCCCCGGAGACCTGAGCCCTGTCTGAGGACAGACCTGTGAGCTTCCAAGTCAGAAGTGTCCACATTTACCCTGGAGCCTGAAGGACAATTTGCATGTGGGGGAGCTCTGTCCTTATAAGTGCTGAGGAACTGAGGTGGGAACTATTGTATTTTTTGAAATGCTTATATGTTGTTTTTTTTTTGTAATTATTTGACATGTATTTATGGTATGGGAGGGAACTTGGTGAGCTACATGGCATAATGTGGCCCCAGCTTTCTGAGCGCAGATCTGCCTTCCTTCAACCCCTGTGTTCTGTGCAACTCTCCCACATAAACTCAGGCTCTGGGTCTTGATTCTGCAGTTCTGATCCCAGCACAAACCTCATTTCTTTCCGTGGACCCTCTCCTGGGCTGTGGTTCTCATCACACCTGAGAGCTTGTTACTTGTCATATTGTTGTTGTTCCATGAGTTCCAGGCCTGTCTTGTGTTTTCTATCCTCCATACAAGACACAGCACATCAGAACCACAGAGACTGTGCAGAAGGTGGTGCCCTGAGCATTACTGAGGAAACTGACCCTCAATGTCTGGGAAAGAGCAAAATCTCAAATGCCTCCATCCCATGCTCATTCCTGTCCACCTGATACGTACACATGTTCAACTTAAATTCACTTCTCACCCACAGTGTATGGATGTGAATCCTTCATTTAATCCACCCATCTCATCAGACACCAAGAAATAACATCAATTACAATGGTTGCTGTGAAAGCACTTAATACCATCCCTATTACTAACCTTTCAGAAGCACACTTTCCCTTGATGTCCCCCAGTCTGTGGGCATGAGAGCCAGTCCATGTCTGTGGCATCACTCTCTGGATGACTGCCCACCACAGAGAGAGAGGCCAGGGGCCAGGCTGGATGCTGTGATTTGTCTGTCCCTGTCAGCTCCATGTCAGCCCCAAGGACAGCTGCATGTCAAGGAGGGACAGACCTTCAAGAGTCCTGAATGAATGACAAGATGGGAGCTGCTGATGGGCAATTTGGGGACGAGAAATGTGATGAAAAACAAACATTCTGAAGTGATAAAGCAAGTATTAGAACCAGAATAAGACATGACACAGATTCTGGAGTTATTAGAGAGGAGAGTTCAAATAACCCTGTGCATGTGCATCTATGTTTCAGTTTCTTTCAAACCTTCAGCTGACTCTCCAGCGTCCTAGTGGCCCAGCTCTGTCTGTCCAGGAGAACTTGTCAGGAAGCTCCGCCTCACGGAGAAGCAGCGCAGCCTCTCATTGGAGTAAGGGACAAGGACAAAGATCCACATTTTTCTCATTTCTATTCTCACGTGCTCAGGAGGGAAGTTGTGGTGAGAAATGGTGTCCGATTCATAAAGTCACTGAAGAACCCAGACTCCCACTGATTTCAGAACCAGAATCTACAACTGGTGGACAGACATTTAACAGAAAACAGAAGGTGAGGGAATGGTGAATTTCAGGTGGAAAATTTTTTAACTGTTTGAAAGACACTAAACATGAGGTCTCCCTAGTAACACAATTCAAGTGCTTGACACAGGATGTTAACCGCGAATGCAGTGTTGTAGAGCAGATCTCTAGACCTTGTTCATCCTGCATAACTGCAACTTTCCTCCTGGAGAACGTTACGTTAATTAGCCAGGCTGTGAGGGTGTATTTTATAACTGTGTACATTTCTTTTGTCACAATTAGTCATATGGCCCTGACTTAGAGCAAAAGATTAAAAGTGTGTGTTATCTGCTATTTCAGGATAAAGAACAGGTGTGTGTGGACTGGAGTCTGACCCAGTGAGCCTGTGTCACCTCTGTCTCTCTCTCTCTGTCTCTGTCTCTGTCTCTCTCCACACACACACACACACACACACACACACACACACACACACACACACACACACACACAGCATTGGTCTTTTTTGAAAATCTACCTTATGCTCTCCATTTGATTGATGGTGAACAACTCCTTGTAGTAGAAAAAAATGTGAAACTTCACAGTCCTGTTCTGTAATAAGTCACAGTGTGTAGGAAGAATCTCCCATGATACAAAGTGACAGGATGGATGGCTCTGGGTGTTTGTAGAGTTAGTACATCACAACCTGTTTCTTTGTATCATAATTGTCCTGCGAGCCTTGTACACATGCTGGTTTCTAACTTGGAATGAGTGTTGTGTTTTATGGATAAGGCATAATGTAAAGAAATATTTTAAGATAATTACAGTGTTGAAAATTCATTCAGTAAGAGCCACACACGTGAAAAGAGAAAATATATTCATGAAAATAAGGGACTTAAACAGAATGTCAGAAAAGTGGGAAAAGTACTAGCTGAGAAAATTTTAAATGTCCTTTAAATAAATTTAAAAATATAAAAAAACAATTATTATGTCATTAATACTAATTAATATTATTGGTGTGTTTAGTGAACCCATAAGCAAAAAAATTAAAAATAATAATAATAATAATTCAGCAAACACGTCTGTCATTAGAAAGCAGCAGAGAGATGAACTTAGGAGATAATGCATATACATGTGGAATCATCAACACAGAAGAAATAGAGAGATAAAGAAAACTATCAAGATGAATAAAGAGGACAGATTTAAGAACAGACCTATCAGGCAGAGAAGAAAGGGGGAGTATGAATCCAGAATAACCTTAGAGGTCAAACCGTGACCCACCACAGCACCTCAAAATGTGCCTGTAATTGGATGAAGTTTCAATAGACTGAAATGTGAAAGAAAAGGCACAATGGGAGCTTTCATTACAAAAAAAATGCATGCCTTGCGAATATTTGCTGTGCTTAGGTGTAAGTACATGAAGACAAGATGGTTGGGAGGTCAGAACCAGAAATCAACAATAAAAATACCTGCCAGAGCAATGCTGATTTTAAAAATTGGATGTTAGACAAAGGCTTCATTGAAGTTCAATTCTGCGTGAAGATAACACTACAAACTGCAATTCTTGATACGTGGTAACAAACCAGTCACCATGTCATACTTTGGTCAAGGTCTTCCTATCAGACTTTCTAACACAGGATAATGCAGTTCAACTTCATATGTAACAGGGTCTTGAGGAAATCATTAAATGTTAACTAAAATGCTCTGCTACACTTTAAAATTCCCCTTTAAATACAAAAGTGAGTGTGACACTGGTTGACTTGTTATATACATGTTATGTTGCCAGCCCTTTGAAGTTCACATCTGATCTGCATGATAATTTTTGAGACTGTGACTGTATGTAAAGGAAAGCCACAAGTAATTGTTTTAAAATGTTTCCACTAATAATAACACTTAGTGGAAAGATAGAAACACACTCTGCTGTTCTCTGTCCAGGTTCCAAATTAGAAAACTCAGCGCATTTGCTAATAGGATTTAATAATTTTCCCCTAAAAGTGTTTTCAGATGTACATGTCTATCTCCATCCTGCATAAGGTCTGTTCCCAAAATTTGGGCCTCTGATGTTTGGCTGTATTTGTGTCCTCTGGTTATTGCAGTCACCAGGATTGATGGTTTGGACCACAGATCTCAGCCCTTTCCCTGACTGTTGTCTGCCCTCAGCCTCCCTTGGGCTTGTTCACCTCAGTTCTCTGCAGCTGGTGGCGCTGTTTGCATGTCCTCTGACATAAGGTGAGTTTTGACAGGTGTCCTGGGGTCAGTCACTGCTCTGTCCTCACAGATAATCTGTGCTTTCAAGAAAACTGCTTGCATTCTGTAGTTTGTATTTCTGCTGTGTTGATTGTCTCCTTTGATTTGCAGAAAATTTTTATTTTGATATAATCCCCTTTGTATATTTTTTCTTTTTTTTGCTTGTGCATTTTGGGTCTTATTCACAAAGTCTTTTACTAGACATCTGAAAATGCATTAATATACAGAATATATAAGTTTCTCAAACACCTATACAGTAAAAGAACCCAAATAATCCAATTAAAATATGTGCAATGGAGATGAGTAGACATTTTTCAAAGGAAGATATGCAAATGGCTAACATATAAATTTAAAAAAGTGAAGCATCAGTAATCATCAGGAAAATGCAAATCAAAACCACCTTGACATATCATCTCAACCCAGATAAACTAGCCATTATCAAAAGGACCATGAATAACAAATGCTGGTGAGGATGTGGAGAAATCAGAAAACTTCTACTATGTTGGTTGGACTCTAAATTAGTAAAGCCAGTATGGAGGTTTCTGAACCAACTACAGACAGAAGTGTCATATGATCCAGCAATGCTACCACTGGATTTATACCCAAAGGGATGGAAATCTTCATGTCAAAGGGACACCTGCACTCCCATGTTAATCACAACTCTATTTACAATAGTCAAAATATGGAGCCAAACTAAATGTCCATCAACACAATACTGGATAAGGAAAATGTGGTTTATATACACAATGGAACAAAACTCAGCCATAAAAAAAAATGAAATTCTCCCATTTGTACACCATGGATAAGTCGGGAGAAAATTACATAAACTGAAAAAAGGCAGACAAGGAAAGAGAAATGCTGCATATTCTCACTCATAACTGCATGCTCAGACAGAAAGAAGGAAGGAAGGAAGGAAGGAAGGAAGGAAAGAAAGAAAGAAAGAAAGAAAGAAAGAAAGAAAGAAAGAAAGAAAGAAAGAAAGAAAGAAAGAAAGAAAGAAAGAAAGAAAGAAAGAAAGAGAGAGAGAGAAAGGAAGGAAGGAAGGAAGGAAGAAAGAAGTAAAGAAAGAAGAATGAAAGAAAGAATGAAAGAAAGAAAGAAAGAAGGAAAGAAAGAAAGAAGGAAAGAAAAAAGAAAGAGAAAGAAAAAAGAAAAAAGAAAAGACAGAAAGACCACAATAGTATGTTGAACGTTCAGAAGGACGAACAAACCTAAGGACTCTAGAGATGGGGGAAGGGAGGGAGGGTGGATGGGAAGGAAAAGGCAGGTAAAGGGGATACAGAAAAATTGAGATTTTTCAATAATGTTTCTGCTAATAATAAAACTAAAAATAAATAAATATAACTGCTAGATGGCTACAGATGATTTCAAATTAATATTAATTAGATATTTATATTAATCAGCTCTACATGATATAGATGAATTGGTTCCTAACTTAAATCAGCGCTTGCCTTGACACTTTACAAACACCGCTAGGTTCTTTTTCACCACGTGTAACCAGTCAACAAGACAATCCTGGGGATTCTCTAAAGGTGGAACATGGTCATGAAACAAGCCTCAAAGACACTTAGGACATTTCCTGGTGGATTTTACTCAGCTTCCATTCGTCAGAGGATTTTAATATGTTTTAATTTTTTTCTTCCGGTTTTTTCAATGTCTTGAATAATGCATTGCAAAAATGTCACAGCTGTTTCCATTGATAAAATGATGCTTTATTTCGTGTTTCCAACCTGGACAATGAGAGCATTTACATCAAGTGAGCTTGTCAAAATTCTAAACACAAGAAAACACATAGATACACACAGTAAATGTGCTTTTGGAATAGAACATGACAAATACACACTTTGCAAACAAAGGGTTGATGCATTCTTCACAGAAATAGTAAAATCTATCCTAACAGTCACATCAGGTAACAACAGACACCACACAGCCAAAGCAATGCAGACAAAGAAAAAAATAATACTCAAGCTGGAGGCGATACACTACCTGACTTTAAATTCCACTGCAAATCTATAGTAAGAGAAACAGCATGGAATTGGCATAAAAACAGACACTAAAACCAATGGAACAGAACAGAGAACCCAGAAAACAAACCACATACTTACAGCCAGCTGGTCTTTGACAAAGGCACCAAGAGCACACATCGATGAAAAGACTGCCTCTTCCATGTATGGTGCTGAAGAACCTGGAAAACCATCTATAAAAAAATAAAACTAGACCTGTATCTTCCACCGTATTTGAAAATCAACTCAGAATGGATTAAAGACTTAAATGTAAATCTTGATACCTTACAATTCCTAAAATAAAATACAGGCGAAACACTTCAGTAAGTAGGACTGATGAAAAACTTCATGAAAATGAACCCAAAAGCACAGGCAACAAAAGAAAAAAAATAAACCAATGGGATTATATCCAACTGAACACCTTTTACGCAGCCAATGATAAAATTAAGCAAACAAAAATACAACCTACGGAGTGGGAGTAAATATTGGTAAACTGTGCATCCAGTATGGGATTATTATCCCAAATATACAAGGAACTCAGAAAACATCACCATAGGAAAAAATAAAATGAATCAGTTTTAAAAATCGGCAAAGGAGTCTAATAGACCTTTCTCAAAAGAAGATACACAACTGGCCAACAGACACATTGTATAATTCTCAACATCACTAAACATTAGGGAAATACAAATCCAACCACATTTATATATCATCTTATTCAGATAGACTGGCCATTACCAGAAGACAGAGTAAGAGAAGTTGCGCAGGATTCTGAGAAAGTGAAACCCTCCTACACTATCGCTGGGACCGTCAACCAGTGCAGCTGTTATGGAAAACAGCATGGAAGGTCCTCAAACAGCTACAGATGGATCTACTATATGACCCAGGAATCCCACTGCTGGGTACACACCTACAGGAATGGAAATCGTCATGTTGAAGGGAAACTTGCACTCCCATGATAACGCAGCTCTATTGACACTAGGCAAGATTAGGATCCAGCTTACATTCCCATAGGTGGCTGTCTGGATAAGTAAACTTTGGTATCTGTACACAACATAATGCTACTTTCCCAATAAATAAAGAACAAACCTCTGCCATTTGCAGCAACATGGATGAACTTGGGGAAAATTATGTTAAGTGAGATAAGCTGAGCATAGAAAGTGAAATACCACATGTCTTGACTCATAAGTGGGAGCTAAAAAAAAGTAGATAAAGAAAGAAAGACACAATGATCACAATAATTTGTTGAACTTTCAAAAGGAGACGTCATACTTAGGCCACCAGAGTGTGAAATGGGGAGGGGGAGGGGTTAACAAAGAAGTGGTAAAGGGCCCCAAAATATATTACACTGCGTAATGTTGAATATATTATTTATTCTGATCTGAGCATCATTTATTATACACAGATATGGATATTCAGTGCCATAACCCTTAGATATATATTTTTAAAGTTTCTATACAAATAATAAAAAATAATATAATACATTTATTTTTAAGAAAAAATGTCAAAGAAAAAAATTTAAGGCCTAGAATAATAAAATTATAAATATTAAACTAGAAAAACAGGGGAGAAAATATTATTTTCCACTTATGCTGATCAGTGCTCAAAAGCTCTCAATAAAATCATGTTCAGCATTAGATCCTTAGATCACTGAACAAAGATAGTCTGGGAACTAAAGTTTAAAATGCACTAAAATAAATTTCTATGCTTTAAAATAGCAACTCAAGTTGTATGGACGGGCTTGATGTTATGGAGGTCACCACCAGTAGGAAATAGAGATCCTTCCCTTGGAACTTCTTGAGAAGCCACATGTTGACCTGGGCACTAAGAGTGGGGCATGATCTTCGTGTTTCAACCTCCACTGCTCGTGGATACCCCTGAGAGGTTTAACTTATCTACACATCAGGGCGGTATCGACCTGTGGGACTCAAAGATCCCACTGCAGTGAAGAAAGTTACGCATCACCTGATAGCTGTTTCAGGTAAAGGTGGATCACGTCCATACATAAATATCCAATGCAATTGTGGCTAAAATATGTTTTGGCCTGGGGGACATGAAAGGGAACAACAAAAATCCAGTCCAGTGTGACCTTATATTTCTCTTTTCTCAGTTGGTTCCACACAGGTCCACTCAGTCCACTCTGCCACAAAGGCCAGACTGACTCCTCTTTGTCACGGTGCATAGGTGCCATCTTAGCCTGAAAAGACAGGAGTCAGTTACAGTCACTGGTAGAGAGACTCTCTTTATCAGCTGCTCCACAGTCATAATTATCCGCATTAAGAAGACAACAAACATAGACTTGGATTAAGTGGAGCCAATTCTGTGCCCTAGTAGAAGGATTGTGAAGGCATAAATAAAAGTTTGCATTTAGTCACCACAAATGTAGCAAAAGCAATTAATCCTACTTCTACACCCTTATTCCCTGACCCCTGTGTTGTAACTATTGGGCCCAAGCCTCCCAGACTACCCACTGATTTGGACCATATGCTGGACACTAGATTACAGTGAAATGCCTGCGATGGAATTAATTTAGAGCTCAGAGTTTCTTCTGGAAGACGATGTCATAAAACATCCTCAGATACATCAATTTGGTTTTATTTTCAGAGACTTGAATTGGCCCTTCCAGTGTTCTATTAGTCTTTCTGCTTCTGGAAAAATCTCAGTGATGGATGACAATTTTAGCCCATGCATGTGTTCCCATGGCCTCACGTCCTATGACTCAACAACAGCTAGTGTCCTTGGACTTCGGCAACATCCTGCAGGGTCTAATATCAGAAACAGACATTCAGCATCAAGGACAGAGAAGGCACAAAGGTTGGTACAGAAATATTGATAGTTATATTAAGATCAATGACCTCATTCCCTGGACCCACTGACTTAGCAGAACATGTTTTCCTATCACGAATGTGCTGATACTCTCACATGTCAATGCATTCTGTTGGACTTTAAAATAATAATTGCCCTGAAAAGTTGTGTCATAGATTATTAGAAAATTCCCTGAGAAGTTACAACATTAATTTTCAGGAAGTTGTGGAAAAATATCTAGATGTGATGGAAAAATATCTAAATGTGATGGAAAAATATCGAGACAAGTATAAATGCCAGAAAATAACTTACCAAAGAGTTTATTTCAAGAAGATGAGTGTCCAGGGAGGACCAAAGCTACAAAGGCTTCCAAAGGCTGGTGAATACTGAGACCAAAGAAGAGCCATCAGATTTGTCATCTCAGAATGTTAATTCTATCAGTGAGAGCACACAGTGGAATTGCTGGTGTAGACAAAAATTAGAGCAAGTCCAAGAGAGAGTGAAACATGTTATACCTGAAGACATGCAGGAAACTCACACTTTCAATTTCTGTATGAGGACCCAGAGGTACAGTTCTCCTAAGTGGAGGGTTTTTATTTCGTAAGAATAATTCCAAGCACGTGTTGTTAATAAAATCACTCCGGATATGCCCACATATAGGACTGCATAAGTGACAGTGGCACCCGGGTGTCACTCTGGACCACTCAGGCCATGTGATCATGCTGCGTTACTCAGAATCCTTTCCGTCCACCACAGATTGGGATAGGGAAGCTCAAGTTTAAGGTCACTGTCTTACTCTATGAAGAAAAGAGGAACAAGAGGACACATACATTGAAAAAACCTTCCAAAACTCACAATGTCCTTGTTCATCACAAATTTTTCAGTATACAGTCTAGATTTAATATTTGCACTTTCTTGCGTTTAGCAATTTGCCTGTGCAATAAAGTTAATTGGTACTTTTAGAGAGTGTCAGTGAATATGTGTGTGTGTCTGTGTGTGTGGGTGTCAGATGGCATTATTTTAAAACATATATATTAAAAATTATACTCACCTTAAAAATTCACATTTTTAATATATGTGCTACAATACCATCTATTCTATAAAACAAGACAATAATGTATGTACTTTTCTGCAAAAACAGTTTTTGATTCAATGAATATCTGACATTTTCCAGATGGGTTTGTTTGCATTAAATGAATATAAAACTTTAACTGGCTCATGTAGAAAGTGGGAATCTTGGCTATTCTACATAATGGTTGGGTGGGGCATGCCTGGCATATAGCAGACTCTCAAACTCATATTATTATTATTATGGAGGAACACACTGCGGTACAGATGTAATAATGATTTATTGCTTCATGTCTGATGGTCTTTATTTATGTTGTTACACTTTACATAAAATTATCACAACTTGTTTCGGGGGCGCGCCTGGGGTCCTTCGGCAGACCCAGAAGGAGAAGGAGCTGACAGGATTAACCCTGGGGTGTTGGGACCGAGGGATCGTTGGGAACAGTGAGCCTGCTGCCCACCCACCCAGCCCCGTGAAAGAGACACTCAGACGCGGCAGGGGTTCTGTCAGGGCAGTTCCACTTTATTGCCATTACACTGCCATTTATATAAGCGAGTAAGTAGGGGCTTTCCTTGAACTAACCAATCAATTAAAGGATCACGCAGGCATGCATTTTGTACTAACATGTTGAGCACAGCGATCACGCAGGGTTCACGAGTGTGGAAATACTGGAGGACCAATAAAAGCCTTTTGGAGCTATCTTGGGTTACGCCTCCCCTACTTCCCGCGGGTGCCAACTTCATCCTCCACCCATAGGCACCATGTGGCTCACAGATCATGTTTGCTCCTAAAAATGGGCCCAACAACTTGTGTTCCATGAAAGGAATCTATTCAAAAAAGTCTTGGAGTCACTGCTTCTTTGTGTTCTACTTGCCCTACCAGGGGTGAAGAAAAGTAAATGAAAGCAAAAAGAAAAAATGTGTGCTTGGTTTAAATACACATTCTCTGCCCTTTGTCCAACTTCTCAAATAGAATACTTAGATCCTTTGCATCTACTATATTTTATTTGCCTTTCTAAAAGCTTTTCCACTTTTAGATAATTCTTTCAGCCATTCTTCAGCTCTGTTCCATAACATTGGAACTCACAGATATTTGATTTCATACATGGGCTCTGGTCACTGGAGACAACAGTTATATTGAGGGTGACCTGGACACCCAAAGCATCACTGTACAACCACAGCATCTCATAGATTTGCCTACCAGTGTGTCCTGCAGTTGGTGGAGCCATCTGTACATTTTATGGCATAAGGTACGTGAGTTGTTCTAGGTGTTGTGGGGTCATTAGCCCCCTGTGCCTCCAACTTGATGCAGGATTGACCTGCAGTAGTGCCTGAATTACATGGTTCTGCATGTGAGAGACACATGGGCTCAGCAGCACAGTGAGGAAGCTGCAGGTGACCCACTTCAGGTGACCTGTCCAGGGTGTCCATGAATGGAATGACACATACGATGCACATTAGGAGACAATGTGGGGTTGGATGTTTGACGATCAAATCTATTCGAGACCCTGAGGGGAAGAGGTAGTCTGTCTCAGTGAAGTTGTCCATGAAGGGACAAAAGTTTCTTCTCTGAGGCCAAAGAGTGTGAGCTTGGGACACAGAGCGACTGGACTATGCAGCTGTTTTTCTATGAGTGAAATTAGCTCCACAAAAGAGAAAGGAGGATCTTCAGGATGGTCTGTTTGTCATGAATGAAACATGAGTTACAGGAACTCAGGAAGGAAATGACCCTAGTGAATCTTTTTTTTCATAGTTAATGGAGATATATATATATATATATATATATATATATACACTATTGGTTATGAATATTCATGAGATACAGAGCTGATTGTCACCCCTCGTGCCCAAGATGTGAAGTCCAGATTCGGGCTGGCAGCATGTGCATTGCCACATCTCATCTGCAAAATGACCACATCAGATGCACCTTCATTACCCCTGAGGGCGTGAGGAATTAAAGACACAAATAACGAGCCATAAAACGTCTCAGGGGACAGCTGAGAACGTGGAGAGTGGATGATTCTGTTAAACCCAACAGGAAGCTCAGGCCCCTCTGCACCTGCTCATGGAATCAGCCCTGAACTTGGTGGGTCCTGCGCGCCCCATTGTGGCCCCGTGTGTCCCAGTAGGGAGGTTCGTGTCTGGGCTCCCACCGACATCGCCTCACTGTGTCTCTGGCACAGTCACACACGGCTGTGTCTGAGGCCTTCGGGCTGCTCCACTGCAGGTAGGCAGTGCTGGCAGAGTTGTCAGCAGAGAGGGTGACATGGCCTTGGAAGGACGGGCCATACCGTGTATCTGAATCACCAGGATCAATCCTCCCCACCCAGTCGAGACCTTGCCCTGGAGCCTGGCGCTCCCAGCTGATCCAGCAGCCACTGGTAAATCTGTAACCAGACGTCTCACAGGAGATCCTCAGGGACTCCCCGGGCCTTTTCACCTGTGCCCCAGACTGCACCAGCTGCACCTGGGCACACGCACCTGTGTGGGAGATGCAGGACTCCGATCAGGGGTCCCCTCCTGCCCACTCCCCTCTGTGACCCAAACTCTGTGCCTGGACAGACCTGGGAGAACAGCCAGGAGGAGGGCAAGGACGGTGGCAGACCCCATCCTGGAGGAGGACAGAAGAGGACACACTGAGGACCCAGCTGGGCGGTGAGGGGGACTCCACTGTGGAGGGGAGCCCTGGGATTAAATGGAAAGTCCCCCCTCTTGAGTTCGCATATTTACCACCCTGCCCTCCAGGGGATCAGCCCAAGGGTTTATAGCCCAGAACCCCCGGGAACCTGGAAGGAGTCTCATCTGAGCCTCATGTGACAGAGAGGATGATGTCACAGTAAAACACAAAAGTTTGTACCTCACTCCTGGGCCCTGGTATGCACAGAAGCGCTGGACTGAGAAATGCAATTGCTGGTGTCCACGGTGATCTCACCACGGGCAACTCTCACCAGGTGGTCCTCGCACCAGCATCGCCTGTGAGTGTATTTGAGATGCAGAGTATCAGTTCTACCTGTGAGAGGTGTCCGAATCATAATGGAGTCACTTGTGTTAAACAAACAAAACTGACAGAGCTGGGAAGGCTGTGAAGGGAGGGTGTTCATGCACACACACCTGGTAACACGAATTACCACAAAGAACTGCACAACCGCAGCCTGTACAGAGGCCATCCCAGCCTTACAGACACAACTGCAAGGAAATCTGCCCAGCAACTTTCTGCTCAACCTGAGACTAGTGACATTCTTGTCATTGATCATGTAGACAAGCATGATTATACAAAACAATTGCCGAACTCTCCATTTTTTTTCCTTTGAACACTTTGCCTTTATTTACATCCCTGAACATGCGCATAGTTCCTATGACTCACATATGCTTTTCGTAATGTTCTGTTGCCAATTAAGTTATGATGCATTGGAGAGCCTCTGTCTGTTATTCAGGTTACCATTCCCAGGAGCCCTGAATCTGAGCCTCTGAGGTAGGACCAGGCACCTGCAATGTTATGTGTCCTGAAGGAGAGTCTTGTTGCACCAAAGTTGTAAAGTACCCTACGCTTAGAAACAGATTGTCTCTCAACATCCCCAGCCCATTAAAGGTCTGCATAAATACAACAGTATTTTGTTTATATTACCGAATGGAAAATGTTTCTCTTATACTTATATGTTAAATTCCTAAAACCGTCATCTCAGAATGTGGCTGTATTTAGAGATAGATTCTCAAAAATTAATTAACATAAAATACTATAATTAAGGCAGCCTCTAATCTAAAATGACTGATGTGCTTATAAGAAAGGGAGATAAATACAGAGACATGTAGAGATAAAAGACCATGTGAAGACAGGAAAAATACAACAATTCCCAACGCCAAGAGAGAGACCTCAGAAGAAATCAAAATTTCTGACATCTAGATCTCAAATTCTTTTCTCCAGAATTGTGAAATTACTATATCTATGTATGTTTAGTTTAATTCCCCAAGTCTATGGTACTTTGTTATGGCAGCCCTTGACAGCTAATACAGTCTCCATGTGTCAACTTGTAGCTCATGCGGAGTTGAATCCTTCACCCCTTACGAAGGATGATACATCGTGGGATGTGTTGGGTGCATGAATTCTGGGAAGGAGACAATCTTCAAAATTGAAAGCAAGCACGAGTGGGACCATAATGTGCCTGGGGTGATGCATATCTCAGAGTTTACCAGGTTTCACTTTTTCAAACTTTTGTAAGAAGAAATTTAAACAGCCTAAGATAGACCAAACATAAATATTAAAAAAAATACATGCAGGACAGGAAAATGTTTATTTTCATAAGTGGTGATCTGGGCTCTAAATTTATTTATTTTATTTATTGTATATATTTATTTTAATGAATTGGTGTTTGTGCTTAGATCCTATAAGAAGGCTACTCCAGAGAAATTGAGTGTGAAAATGTACGGAAAGAATTTTTTATCATTTTCAACGTCAGGTCAATAGTGTATGAAGGAGCTTCATTTTACGAAGGTCACTGCCAGTAGGAGGTAGAGCCCCACCCTTCAAGGTCTCTGGAGACTCCATGTAATGTCCTCGGGCCCTAGGAGTGGAGCATTTGCCTCCCTGCTTCTCCCTCTGATGTTGATGGTCATCCCTGGGAGGACTAAAGTCTCTACACTTCAGTGATTCATCAGACGTTCGTCCTCAGAATCCCCACTGCAGTGGAGAAAGTCGCACGTCACCTGAGCTCTGTCCCAGCTGCAGGTGAATCACGTACGCACAGAACTATCTAATGCAATGGCTGCTCTAAGCTGTGTTGGCTCCGTGGACACGAATGGGATCAACAGGAACCCACTAGAGTGAGCCCTCGACGTCCACTTTTGATGATTTGATGCCCACAGTGCAACGTTCAGTCCACTTTCAATGAAGGCTTTGAAACAGCAGCCAGCCCCAATGTGCATGGAAGTCACGGTGTGAGAGTTTGTGGATCAGGCTTCACTGTCCACTCTGTAGCTGGACCCGTGGTCACCACTTGACACTCGTCACTATTCCCTCTCATGTCCAGCCTAGATTCTTCTAAGTCATGGCCAGCATTTTGGTGTTGGTGATGACTACATGTTGCTCGGCTGGTGGGATGATCTAGGCCTTGAACGCTAAGTCCCATTGTCCTTGGAGACTTGGGCACTGTCAGATGTTTGATGCAGTTGCCCTAGACCATGTTGAATGTAATAGAAGAAATTCTCACACTCTGCATAGGTCAAGGTGACTCCTCTCTGTCTCTGCTGGTAGCAGCAACTTTGCCCCAAAGGAGACAAGTCAAATACTATATTAAAGCTTTCTTTTTTTGTTGCTGTTGCACATTTATAGGAATTTTTATGACTTAGGTTGTCATCACGTCCTCAGACTCACTGAAATCCTTTTTGTCCCCAACTTATTTGAACGTTGCTTCCTGAGGACCAGTTCTCCTAACTCAACACAGCCGAAGGTTGTGGAGATAGGAAGAAAATTATGAAAAATTACTGTGCATCATCACCAAAGATGTGATGAGATAAAGCAATTGTACCTCTCAGCGCTTATTTCTAGATATATGAGTCCTAAATCCTGGGATGCAGAGACCTATAAAGTCCATAACTTTGAGTCAGTCACATGCAGAAATCTCAAAGTCAGGTGGGACTGCAAAATGGTGCAGCCTCTATGGAAAATGGTATGGAGGTTCCTCAAACAATTGCAGATAGATCTACCATATGACCCAGCTATCCCACTGTTTGGAATATACCCAGAGGAATGGAAATCATCAAGTTGAAGGTATAC
The DNA here is from genome assembly GCF_027409185.1 of Cynocephalus volans. NCBI lineage: Eukaryota > Metazoa > Chordata > Mammalia > Dermoptera > Cynocephalidae > Cynocephalus > Cynocephalus volans. The sequence continues at coordinate 186,138,330 of NC_084462.1, forward strand.
CTATTCCCCAATGTTCATCGCAGCACTCTTTACAATAGCCAAGAGTTGGAACCAGCCCAAATGCCCATCATCAGATGAGTGGATACGGAAAATGTGGTACATCTACACAATGGAATACTACTCAACTATAAAAACGAATGAAATACTGCCATTTGCAAAAACATGGATGGACCTTGAGAGAATTATATTAAGTGAAACAAGTCAGGCACAGAAAGAGAAATACCACATGTTCTCACTTATTGGTGGGAGCTAAAAATTAATATATAAATTCACACACACACACACACACACACAAAAAATAATAAACAGGGGGGGAAGAAGATATCACAACCACAATTACTTGAAGATGATATGACAAGCAAACAGAAAGGACATTGTTGGGGGGGAGGGGGGGAGAGAGAAGGGAGGGAGTTTTGGTGATGGGGAGCAATAATCAGCCACAATGTATATCGACAAAATAAAATTTAAAAAAAAAACTTTAAAGAAAAATAAATGTTAGTATCTTTAAAGTTAAAAAAAAGAAAATCCCAAAGTCACAGTCCTCCTAAAGTGGAATTTTGTTTAGGACTTAGATTGCCTTTTGTTAAATATGTAGTAATAAAGCATTTGGTGTCAAACCCACAGACATCCGTCTTTAAACATTATATCATCCCATCTATTCTATCAGGGTTTTTGCTTCTGGGAAAATCTGAAGGATGCAGGATCACTGGACCCTGTGCTCCTGTCCTCCTGGTCACACCTTCCTTCCCTCAACAACAGCCTGATTTCTAAGTCACTGACAGCATCAGGAAGGTTCTCATTTCAGGGACTCATGTGTTCAGGACCTTAGACAGTAGTTCTGAAAGGTTCCCTGCTGTAGTAAAGGGAACAGACTTTAGGATGTGGGTAAACTGTGGATTGGATGGATTGCTGCCTCTCAACTGTGCTTATTGTCTGAAGTAAACAACTGGCCACCATGTTAATAAAGGGTGTCTTGTTCCATTCTGTCTGCTATAACAAAATACCAGAAACTGGTAACTTGTAGTCAACAGAAATTTATTCCTCAGAGTTTTGGTGGCTGAGAAGTCCAAGATCAAGCTGCTGGAAGATTCAGTGTTTGCTGAGGGCTTACACTGCTTTACAAATGGTGGATCCACAATGTGTCTCACATGGCAAAGATCCAAGGTATGTCCCTTCAATGTCATTTGCAAGGACACCAATTCCTTTCATGAGAGCTCACCCTAATGAGCAAACCACCTCCAAATGCATCCAACTCCTAATAGCATCTCATTGAGGGTTAGGTTTCAACATATGGATATTTAGGGGAAAAGACACTCATTCAGATAATTACAATGAGCATTTTCATGGGATGATGTCAGATGCACAAATAATGGTGATATTTATCATTATGGCCTCAGACACTCAGTGGGAGTAGAACTGAAGAAAAAAACCCATTTATTCTAACACAGGTTACGTGACAGCAAGGCAGACTTTATGCAGGGTGACTACAATGGTTTTGCAGTAGAGGAGAGAGATTGAGCTCAACCTAAAATATGACATGAATAAGTGGGTATTTATAGACAAAAAGCACTGTGGGGATCGATGGTAGAAAATTACTAAGAGGAAGCATCGAGGTAAGTGGAATTCTGTGTATAAAGGTGTGTCAGGGTTTTTGTTGGAGGCAGGCAAAAGTGGTCAGACACCCCCTGGGGATGCTGGGGCTGGCGGATCCTGCATGGATATCAGGAGTGATCTAATATCAGAGGTGGGAAATTCTGGCTAAACTGACTCTTCAGGATACTTACAAAAATTGGGCAATGCCGAGACTGACAGGGAAGTCCAAGATTTGAGAACTATTTGAGAAAAGGAATCATGAGAGACTGGATAATGTTTAGCCAAAAGGAGCCTTTTGCCAGGAGCTACGTCACCCTTGTTGGGAGGATTCCCTGGTCAGCCTGCGTGAGTGAAGCTGTGGGAATCCCTGGTATGAGCCCAATCCAATTTATGGCAACAGAACTGTTAAATGAAAATTATTATGACACTTGCTGAAAATGGCAGGAAAGACTTTATTCAATAATATTGCAGTACAAGAGAGAGATTGAACTCAACTCTGAATGCTGCAGAAACAAATGGATATTTGTATTCAATGGAAAGACTGAAGGAGTGAATGGAAAATTGCTAAGAGTGACTAGGTGTCATGTGTTGAGGAGAAGGAGGTAATTGGAATACGGGCGTAGCAGGATTCTCTTCTAAAACTTGACTTAGTAGAACACAGGTGAGGACTAGTCATGAAGAGGCCTCCATGGAGACTAACTAGAGGTTGGTTAAGGAGGAAGTCCTTGCGGACTCCTAAGGGGCAAAAATCCAGGGCCTGGTCACACTCAAATGGAGACACGTGTGCCTGTCAGAGGTCTGAGGTCATGAGCTCTAAATGTGGACAGAGTGCCACAAGGGAAGAAAAGCTTAAGAGAAATAACTCCCAGTCCAGGATGACAGGAATCCTCAGGAAGTTATTTTTGCCAAGAAAGAGCAGCCATGGAGGAACCTGTCAAGGAAAAGGAACCTGGAGATTAGTCACATCTCACGTACAGAGAGTTACTTCCTTTTTCTTTGTTTCCAGTGAAATGTGAGTAATTAGAGTCACATGGAACAAAGCCAGCTGTGTCCCTGTGAGGTAAACATTAGGACAAAAGGGGAAATCCCTCATCTCACCAGGTAACCCCTCCACATTCTCTCTCTGCACCTGCTGCTGCCCTGAGCCAAGGTGCTGCGTGAGCCCTGAGCACCCCCTGCAGACCCACTCTCTCCTGTCCTCTGTGGCCATGGAACCCAGATGCTTGGAGAACTGTTTCATGGATGTGTCTCATGTGATGGAGATACAGCTCTTGAGGAATGTGTTATACATTGTGCTGCCACCATAACTCATTTGTTCCATCCACTCAAGCCCCTTCCAGGGGTCCGGAAGATCCTGCTTCAGTAACAACCACTGGTTGTGATGGAGAATCCAGAGACAGTGCAGGTGAGGGAGAGGGTCTGTGAGGGCTTCACCAGTCCTAGGCTTGACTTTTGCAGCTTCATCTGGGACAGGACACCTGGGGACAAGGACATCAATTTTCTTAGTTCTTGTGCAGTCACAACCATCCTACAGACTTTTGCCTGTCATCTGAGTCAATCACCTTGGGGAGCTGTCACTTGACAAAGGAGAAGACTCAACAAACTTATCTTTCCCTAATCCATCACTTTGCCTTCTGAAGAGACCTCAGCTCTCTCTGAAGACAGAGTTTGAGCTTCCACAGCCCAAGAGTTTATTTTACCCTAGAGTTTGGAAGAAAATTTGCATGTTGAAGAGCCCTTTTTTTATGAGGTGAAAGGGACTAAGTTCAGGATATCCCTAATATTTTGGGGCTTCTCAAAATATTTCTTCTCTTGAACTCTCTTGGATTGTAAGTATTTGATTCATGAGGCACACTAGAAACAGGTCAAAAAGCTGCCACACCTTTCTGAGCATAAGACTAAATTCTTGACTAGGGGAGTAGATCACGGTGTTTTGTTGTGTTTCTCATGTATGTTTCAAATAAATATCAAAATGCATTAACATTGTGTCTAAACTCTTTTTCAAATTAAAAAAACTGTACAGTGGCAAATTACAGATAGTATAATAACAATTTTATATATATACTGTTTTGATTTTATTCTTGGTGTAAAAATACCAACAAAATTAAGAACATTATTTCCAAACTTTTTATTTATTTCTTTGTTTGTTTGATTGTTTTAACTTTGAGCACTGATGATGTCACTTTGATCTGAGTATCTGCTAAGGCCAGCTGGGCAATCTGGGACTAAGTAGGTTGAATGTTTTCTGTGGGTGTCTAAGGTTCTGTGAAAATATTTTCCTTTTGGAAGCCCGAGGCATGTTACAAGGAGCTCTAACTAATTACAATTGAAATAAAAATGCATTCATATGGCGAGAATATCTAAAATGAAAAGAGCAGCTATACTGCTGAATAATCCAGCATTTTCCAAATGTTAAAGAGATGATGGATGCGAGAAAATGACCCTTTTTTGCAGAGTCTGATGTTCTAAGGTAAATTGTAGATTTGCATATGAATGACCAGTTGATAGGATGCCACTTGTAGTAAAGATCATACCACTTTCATGTAATTTTCTTTTCAAAAGAAGTTGTCCAAAATAAATTGATTTTATTTGTTTTGTTCTCTGCTGTGATCTCTAGTTTATTTACTTATTAAATGAGTCTTCCTTTCACCTGTTCCACAAATCTTGATTCCTGTAGCTTGACCATCATTCCTGAGATTATATAAGTTCTCCACTTTTAATCCTCTTTGAAATATATTTTGTTATTTCTACACTTTTTACACATCTCTAAAAATTTTATAATGAGCTTGTTGATGTCTACAAAATGCCTACTGAGTATTTTACAGCAGATCCTTCCATATATCTACAGACCAAACTTGGGATGAGTCATCTTATAATACTGAGTGTCCCAACTCATGAACGTGGCTCCCATTTCCTTTGATTTAGGTTTGCTTTGGTTAATTTTATGAAATACTTTTCTGGTTTTCACACACATATGTATCCTGCAATTTTTGTTTCTTTGTTTTCTTTGTTTTTTTTTAGATTTACTCGTGTCTTTTTAGTTGTATTAAAGATGGTACTACACACACACACACGAAATTACAATACAATTATATTTATATTATATAATTGCAATTTTACATTCTTAAGCTTTCAATTAATTTTTGAAAGGTAAATTCATAAAAATAATTTTTATTTAATAAAATAATGTATTAACTTCCCAATCCCCATTTTCAAATAACATCACATTAGTGACTTTTATGAGTTCAATATGAGCTTTTAAGGAACAAATTAAATCCTTAGCAAGAGTAATCATTTTTCTATATGCCTGAAACAAATAAGCAAAATTTAAAATTAAAAACATAATATTATTCACATTAGCAACCACAAAAATAAAATATTTAGTTATAAATCTAAGTAAATACAGAAAAAATCTATCATAAAAGAAAAAAAGAATGTCTGATGAATGAATAAATTAAATGGGGAGATACTTCATGACATGAATGAGAGGCTTGATGTTGCGCAAATGTCAGTTCTTGTCAACCTGATCTATAGGTTGAAACCAGTCACAATCAAAATCCCAGAAACTAACTTCATGGATTTCGACCAATGGATTCTAAAGTCTTTATGGAGAGATGAAAGACCCAGAGTAGCCAAAACAATTTTTTATTGATTATGAATGTTCGTGAGACACAGAGCTGATTGTCACCCCTCGTGCCCAATATGTTTAGGCCAGATTCTTGCTGACAGCCTGCCCGTGCCAGGACAACATCGAAGAAGAACATTGTTGGAGGACAACGTCGTCTGACTTTAAGATCTTCTGTGAAGTAACAGTTATCAAGACAGTGTGGTATCAGTGACGGAACAGACAAATAGATCAATTAAAGAGGACACGGAGCAAGAAACAAACTCACATAAAAATAAACAATAGATCTTGATAAAAGATGAGAAAAAAATACAATAGAGAAAATATTGTTTTTTAAACAACTGGTACTGAAACACGGTGGCATCCATTTGCAAAATATAATAATAAGGCATGTAGACACAGAGATTACATACTTCATAAAATAAAATTATAGTGGTTCTCAGCCCTGAATGTAAAATTCAAAACCATGAAACTATATAAAGGAAGCACAGAAGAAAATCTAGATGACCTTATGTTTAATGACTTTTTAGATATAACACTAAAGGCACAGTTCATCAACGAGAAATAATTAATAAAATATTTTTCATTTAAATTTAAAATGTCCTGTCACAAAAGTTACTGTCAAAACTATTTTTAAATAGATAATGTCAAAACAATTTTTAACAATATTATAATGGTAGAAAATATTGAAAAATATATAACTGATGATTGGCTGTTATCCAAAATATAAAAATAATACTTAGAAACTCAAAATGTATTTTAAAAAAAATTCCAATGTATCTGATTGAATACTGGGTCATAAACCTTTCTAGGTACCTGACCAATAAATATAAACAGAGGGTAAATAGGGATTTTAAAAATGCTTCGCACCACATGTAGTTGGAAAAATGGAAATTAAAGCAATAATTTGATACCATTTTGCACCAACTAGAACAGCCAGAAGTCAAAACACTTAAAATTGCCAAATTCGGGGGAGGATGAGGACAAACAGAAACTCTTGTTCATTGTTGGTGGGAGTAAAAAATGTTACAGCTACTTTGGCAGTTTCCTACAAAACTAAATGTACACTAGGAATAATCCAGTCATCACACAACTTGTTGCATTCCCAAATAACCTAAAAACATTTCCACACAAAACCCTGCACATGCATGTTCATAGCAATTTTATTTATAAAGCTACCAAGTTGCTAAAACTTGGAAGCAACCAAGACACCCTTCAGTAGGTGGATGATTAAATATAATGTTGTACATTCAGACAATGTACTATAATTCAGCACTAAAAAGCACTAAGTTATTAAGCCATGAAAATACATTGGGAAACATAGATGCATTTTACTAAGTGAAAAAAGCCTGCATGAAAGATTATAAACTGCATGATTCCAAATATATGATAATCTAAAAATTCCAAAACTGTGGAGAAAGTGGAAGGGTCTGTGGTTGACAGAGGTTTTCAGAGCAGTAAGTACTCTGTGGGATACTATAGCACAGTATTGTGAACTACAGGTGCTTTGTTGTGCAGCAGATCTCTAGAAATATTCATCCTGCATACCTGAAGCATTAAAAACCTGGATCACTGAAAGTGATAAAAGAAATGGTACAACCTTCTTTAAAGAAGTGTATTTAAGCATAATATTACATCATTACAGTTTGGTGAAGACTGATACCACATGCAAGCACTATGGAACATGTTATGGAGATTCCTCAAGCAACTACAGACAGATGTACCATGAAATCCAGCAACTTCACTGTAGGGCATATGATGAAAGGAATGGAAATTATCATGTTGAAGGGACACCTGCACTCCCATGTTTATCACATTTGTACTCACATCAGTTTAGAGCTGTGTCCAACCTAATTGTTCATTGACAGATGACTGGATAAGAAAAATGTTTATATATACACAATGGAAAAATTTTCTGCCGTAAAGAAGAATGAAATATTGCTGTTCACAGCAACATGGATGAGACTGGAGAATATTACATTAAGCGACATACAGCAGGCACAGAGAGAAACCCCACATGTCCTCACTCATAAGTGTGGGCTAAAAAATAAACAAATAAAAAGAAAGAAGATAAAACAATCACAATCATACACTGGATGCTCAGAAGGAGAGAACAGAGCTGAGGTACCAGAGGTGAGAAAGGGGAAGTGGGAGAGAAGTAAGGGAAGAATTAGTAAAAGACCACAGAAAATGATTACATTGCATAGGGCTGAATATACTAATTATCCTGAATTGAGCATCACATATTATCCGAAGGTGTTGATATTCAACACTGTACCCCTCAGATGCATACTATAGACTCTATTACAATAAAAAATTAAAATTAAAATAAATTTAACAAAACCTGATGTCACAGAGTTAGCACAGGTAATGTCATATTTTTACTTTCAGGTTTTATTTATTTATTTTTATTTTTGTGACTGGCCTATATGGAGATCTGATCACGTGACTTTGTTGTTTTAAGGGTGTGCTCTAACCAACTGAGCAAACAGGTCAGCCTAAAAAAAATTTGCTTCTTTTAAGCAACATTCGAAGATTCAAATTTTTAATATATATATGCAAAGTTCTCTCAGATATGTTACACAAAATCACGAAAATAAATCCCATCACAGTCAAGATAAAACCACTGATAAAAAATTATAAAACTGTGTTTAAACATTAAATTACATGATTTGCACTTTGGTACACACATATTTTCTGATATAAGAGAGTTAACATATCTTTAACTTAACATTATACAGACTTAAATTTTCAACATACATTTACAAAGACCTCAACAGATGAATTACAGGTATTCACTAAAATAATCGTGCCTCTAGTAAGGCTGTAAACTCAAAGGCAATAATACTGCTTGGATAAGATTGACATTTTTCAATTACATAGGAAGAAGTGTAAACAGCAATTTTTAATTATGTACTGTTGGAAAATGAATGTTTTTAAAAGAGAAAACAAAATAAGGCAAACATTATTGCAGAGTTCAATATTTCAGAGTTTCACATCTTCCACATTTGGTCTAGAAGATCAATATATTAGCAACCAGTTTTTCAACATCTATCTTTTAAAATGTTCAAACTGATATAAATTTATTTTGCATTGCAAAGAGTCAAAAGCATCTTAGGACAATTGTGACAATAAATAAATAAATATACCTGGTGCACATCACAGGCCCATCTGCAGTGACAACACATAGAAAAGTGGCCACTGTTTATAACAGCCTCTAATGATTCTTTGCATTTCTGTGGTATCGGTTGTAATGTCTCCTTTTTCATTTCTGGTTTCTGTTATATGGGTCTTCTCTCCTCCTGTGTTTGTTAAACTAGGTAATGATTTGTCTATTTTATTTATCTTCTCGAAAAACCAACTTTTTCTTTTGTTGATCTTTTCTATTGTTTATTGGGTCTCTGATTCATTTAGTTCTGCTCTGATCTTAATTTTTTCTTTCCATCTTCTTCCTTTAGGCTTAGATTGTTGTTGTGATTCAAGTTCTTTGATTCATAGTGTAAGGTCATTTATTTGAAGTCCTTACATTCTTTTTATATAAGCATTAATTGCAAGATATTTGCCTCTTAGTACTGCTCTTGCAGTATCCTACAGGTTTTGCTATGATGTACCTTTATTTTCTTTAGCCTCTGGAAATGTTTTGACTGCCTGTTCATTTTCTTCTTGGACCCAGAGGTCATTCAGGAGCCTATATTTACTTTCCATGTATTTGTAAAGCTTCCAGAGTTTTCCTTGTTCTTTATTTCCAGTTTTAGTCCGTTATGGACTGAAAAGATAGTTGGAATGATTTCAACTTTTTAAAATTTGCTGAGACTAGTTCTGTGACCTAATATGTGGTCTCTCCTGGAGAATGTACCATGAGCTGGTGAGAAGAAAGTGTGTTGTATAGAGGCAGGATACAAAATAAATGCCCCAAATCAGTAGCATTCACATATTAAATAGTGAATTAACAGAAAGAGAAATAAAGTAAGCCCATTTACAATTTTCACAAAAAAATAAGATACCTAGGGAACAATTTAACCAAGGAAGTGAAAGACTACTCCAATGAGAACTACCAAACACTTCAGAAAGAAATTTAAGAAGGCACAAAAAGATCGAGAGATATTCCATGCTCTTGGATTGAAAGAATTAACATTGTGAAAGTGTTTATACTAACCAAAGTGTTCTACAGATTCAATGCAATCCCCATCAAAATACAAATGATATTCTTCACAGAAATGGGAAAAAACGATCTTACTTTTCATATGGAAAAACAAAAGACCCCAAAAAACCAAAGTCACTCTGAGCAAAATATAAAGGCAGAGGCATAACACTACCTGACTTCAAATTATACTTCAAAGCTATTATAATGAAAACAGCATGGTACTGGTATAAAAATAGACATTCAGACCAGTGTGTTAGAATTGAGAACCAGAAATCACTCCTCAGACTTATAGCCATCTGATATTAGACAAAGGCAACAAAGAACTACATTTGGGAAAGGACTGCCTCTTCGACAAGTATTGCTGTGGAAACTGGATATCCATGTGCGGAAGAATGAAACTAGATATGCGTCTCTCACCATACACTAACACCAACTCAAAATGGATTAAAGACTAAAGCATAAGACCTGAAACTGTAAAATTACTAAGGGTAAATATAAGTGACAAACTTCAGCTGTTAGGTCAGGGCACAGGCTTTATGAACGTGAGCCTGTAAGCACAAGCATCAGAAGAAAAAAATAATAAACAAATGGGACAATATGAAACTAAAAAGTTTCTGAACAGCAAAGGAAACAATCAACAGCATGAAAAGGCAACCTACAGATTGGGAGAAAATTTTTGCTAAATATGCCTCCAACAAGGGGTTAATATCCAGAATATACATAGAACTCAAGCAATTATACAGAAAAAAGCAAATAATCCATGTAAAAAATGGGCAAAGGAAGTGAACAGAGAGTTTTCAAAGGAAGACATACACATGGCCAGCAGATATATGAAAAAAATGCTCAACATCTCTAGTCATCTGGGAAATGCAAATTAAAACTACATTGAGATACCACCTTACCCCAGTTAGACTGGCTATAATCAAAAAGATGGTGAATAACAAATGCTGGCAAAGATGGGATCAGAAGGGAACACTATTTAACTTTTGGTTGGACTGTAAATTAATACAAATACTATGGAAAGGAGTATAGAGGTTTCTTAAACAACTACACATAGAACTACCATATGATCCAGCAATCCCCCATCTCGGTATATGCCCAGAGTAATGGAAATCATCATGCCAAGTGATACCTGCAATCCCATGGTCACTGCAGCTCTGTTTACAATAGACAAGACATGGAACCCACCTACATGTCTATCGATGGATGATTGGATAAGGAAACAGTTATATATATATATATATATATATATATATATATATATATATATATATATATATATATATATATGCCATGATATATTACACTACCATAAAAAGAATGAAATACTCCCATTTTCAAGAAAATTAATGAGCCTGGTGAAACTTATGTTGAGTGAAATAAGCAAAGCACAGAGGGATAAATGCCTCATGTGCTCACTCGTATGTGTGAGCTGAGAGAGAAAGGAAGGATGGAAAGACAGACCATGGTAGTGCCTCGGTCTTACAAATGGAGAGAACATTCCTAGGGTTACAAAGAAGAGAGGCTGGGAAAGGTGGACGGGGAGTGTGGTTGGGTATAAGTGTGTGGAGGACAAGGGGTTCAAAATTAATTTCTGGCAATGGTTATGTCCCCAGCATGAATCTGGCCCTCACATTGTGGGCACATGGGATGACAATTAGCATCGTAATTATATATATATATATATATATATATATATATATATATATATATATATATATATATATATATATATATATATATATATATATATATATATATATATATATGAGTTATTTCACTGGATCAATTATAAATACACAGATGACATGTTTCCATGTCTGTGATTTCTTAGGAATCATGACACAGCAACCTCACATCCTAACAACTTAGCACTTTTAGGACATTGTATCAGTGTTCTTCAACATCAGCCCTGTTGATGTTTGGGACTAAGTAAATTCCTGCAGTGGGTGCTGTCCTGAGCATTGCAGGATGATTGGCATCTTCAATGGTCTTTTTACCATAGATATCACTGGGACACCCACCCCCCCAATTGTGACAGTGAGTTGTCTTCAGGCATCACCAAATGCCTTGTGAAAATATAGCTGTGTAAATACTTGACCCCACCCAATGTCAGCATATACAGCATTAGTCAGATCAATCAAAAGGAAAGGCATTGATGAACCAAGATAGGGGAGGATTCATTAGAATGAGAGTTGGAGGAGATCCATCTGAGGATGGAGGGAAGATTTGAGAGTCAACAGGAGAATGATCAATGCACTAAATGTCTATAAACTTGACAACTTACACTATGTGGTCACCTGTATTACAATCAAAGACCTTACTAAGAAATATCATTCTACATCCTGTCCTGAGAGAGACAGGTAAAGTCAGGAAGTCCTGGATCCCAAAGGGGAAAAAAAAGTGATGTGGAAAGTGATGAAACTGAACTGCGTTTACTGTGTTGGGAGGCTTTTGGGGGGCAGGTCCTGGTGGGAAACCACAGCTTCTGAGGGAAACCCCGCCATGCCTTCCACTGCAGCTGCCCTGCGGTCCACCTGCTGGGTGAGTCCACAGTGCTCCGTGGAGGTCCCCTGCACTCCTGCAGGGGGATTTGTGTGTGGACGCACACTGCCTCTGCTTCTCTTGCACAGTACCACACAGCCATGTCCTCGGCAGTCATGGAGCTGACTGCAGGAAAAACTGGTTTTTAGACACATCTCTGGAGTTGAAGACTCAATTCTTGATGGACAGGCTGCAGTGTCATTGCTCATAATGACAAATGTACCACATCAACTACAGCTCCTACCCAAGGGCTGATAGGATCAGTTCAAAGCAGAAACCACTGGTTGTGATAAAGAATCTGGAGATAGCACAAGTAAGGGAGAGCCTCTCCAAGGGCTTCACCACTGTTGAGCCCAACTCCTGAACCTGCACCTGAAGAAAGACACTTGGGAATAGAGAGAATCAGTCTCTTTCAGTCATGTACACTCACAGCCATCCCCAGAGACCCATGTCTGACAACTGAGACCTTCTTTGGGGAGCTGTCACCAGGCAATGAGGAAGATCCAATAATTTCATCTACTTTATTTATTGATTTGTTTGGAATATTCATGAGATACAAAGCTGATTGCCCCCCCCCCGCCCATGATGTGGGGGCCAGATTAATATTAGGTACATACTCATTACCAGAAATTGCTTTTGTACCCTTTGTCATCTTCTTTTAGACCTCAATCTTTTTTTTTTCAACAAAGACTTCTGTTCTGTCTGAGGAGAACGCTGTTAGCTTCCACAGACCAACAGTAGATTTTACCATAGGGACTGAAAAGAGATTTTTAAGTGCAGAATCCTGTGTCTCATAAGTGGAGAGGCACTAAAATCACAGGAAAGCCTGATCAGTGTAGAATCTGATGTGCACCTGCAAGGGACGGTGGTCGGATGTAAAATCCACTGGATTTAACTGGTCTCTGGACCTGGTTCAGCCTTTTCTTGCTTCTAATCTGAGTTTCAAAGAGTATCTTTAAAGGAAAACTCCACTGAGGGCTCTGCCCTGAGCCTGTCTGGTAAATACTCACAAGGTCCTCTCAGGTTCTTCAGGACTCTGATTTTGGTGACCACAGCAGTCACTCTGATTTCATAAGTGACACTCTGACTACTGTGCATGTGAGAATATGTCCTCCTGCTACAATGAGAGCTCTAGTTCAGAGATGTCAGTGGTAAACCCAGAGGCATGAATCTAGAGGGGATTTCTGGGAAACTCTTTGGTGAAGAGGAAGCCCAAGAGCACAAACATAAACCAGCACTTAACCTCCACCTGCACCTGCTCCAGGGCTGGTGCTTGCTCAGTGTGTCCTGCGCGCCCCCTGGTGGTCCGGCACACCCCTGCATGGAGGTTTGTGTCTGGGCACAGACTGACTTGCCCTCACAGTGTCTCTTGCACAGTAATACACGGCTGTGTCCTCGGACTTCAGGCTGTCCATTTGCAGATAAACAGTGCTTTTGGAATCTTCTCTTGAGATGGTGAATCTGCCTGTCACCGATGCAGCATAGGCTGTGCTGTAACTATTAGCTTTGTTTCTAATGAGACCGACCCACTCCAGCCCCTTTCCTGGAGCCTGGCGGACCCAGTGCATGTAGTAGTCACTGAAGGTGAATCCAGATCCTACACAGGAGAGTCTCAGAGACCCTCCAGGCTGGACCAAGCCTCCTCCAGACTCCACCAGCTGCACCTCACACTGGACACCTGAAAACACAGAGACATCCTGGTCAGAAAATGACACTCAAATCCACTTGTTTTCTCATGCATATCCACTGACATTTTCAATGTTTCTTGGTCTCCATAAATCACCTTTTACAAGTGCAATAAGGAAAACCCATCTCATCCCAATGTCCATGGTGACTCGTCTGTGTTCAGTCCCGATCACCTAGTTGGAGCACCTGGGAATCTGGGGCTGGGGATCGTCTCCCAGAGCTGCAGGGTCAGGGCTGGGCTGGTTTTCATCAGCAAAGGGAGGCCCTATTTGCATGTTCTCCTGCTATATAGCTAGACCTGGGGTGGGACTCCTATACAGGGGACACTTCCCAGAGCAGGGGACACTGTCCATAAATAGTTTTGTGGTGATTGAGGAAGTGCGTTTTTTTAATGGTGTGATTGTGCTGTGATATACTCTTAACACTCAACACCCTGATTCATTTTTACACAAGCACAGTAATCATGTGTGTGTATCAATGTTCCTTCCATTTTACAGATTAAGAACAAACCCAGAACTGTAGGTGACATGTGCAGTGTCTGAATGAATTATCAGTGCCGTCCCAGTGTCTGGGGCTGTGCTTCTCACACCGGATCACATTCCTCCCTGAACACACTCCGGGACAGAGTTGGACCTTCCTAGTGAGGTTTGCAGGACCTTTTTTCTATAATGAGAACATGTGTGATGTATTTCATTCTACATATTACCTAAAAACACGAATAGAGCTAGAATCCATTCAGATGAGTTTTAAGAGTCTCTGTCACTTCACACATTTTCATCTATCTTTCTATCACTCCTTCCCTACCCAAGTATCTGTTTAATTGCAATAACTTTACCGAGGTATAATTGACATTTATCAAACTTCACAAAAAGTGTGCAAATAGCAAGCATTGTTATCAATATAATGAACAAATCAATTACTCTCAATATTTATTCTTCAGTAATTTCTTTTTTTTTTATTCTTCCCTTCCTCTACTTTACCACCAGGTAACTACTGAAATTTCTTTTTTTACTTTCTATTAGTTTTAATTTTCTTGAAATCATAAAAATTGAATGACATACTATGTACTTTATCTTCTTGGCTTTTTCTACTTGAGGTACATACCTGTGAATTTAACCATCTTGTGTGTATCAACTATTTATTGGTTGTAATGATGGGCAGTGTTCAAATTAATGAATTTAAAACAGTTTGTCTATTAAGCTGCTGATTAATATTTGGATATTTTCTAGTTTCTTGGTCCTACAAATACAGCTGCTGCTCAGCATGGAGAGGTGGGCAGCCGAGTACCTGTGTGTGTTTCTTATCATAACAACAACATCAAACACAACCTGGAGAAAGTGAGATTTAGGAAACCTTATTCAGTTTTTCCAATAACTGAGTTTACAATACAAGCAAGGCCCCTGTAACCTGGAGAGCGACAAGAACTTTCAGGGAGAGCAAGGTCAGCACATCAGCTGATCTGGGGCGGAGGCTGCTGGACGACACATCAACTAGCACCAGATGAAACTAGAAACATGCGCGGGGTCTGTTGCAGCTGAGTGTGGTGAACGAGTTACAGTGTGAAATGCTCAGGAGCCACAGTCCCGACAGGAAACTTGTCCTTCTGAATCCCTTTCATCTAAGGTGGGGGCAGCCACAAAAAGCTCCTTTTCCCCAAGGTTTAGGCAGAAGCACTCTGGAAACAGAGCAAACCCACATTAGGAGATGAAAAAGGTATACTTAGGACAAATTGCTGCTTGTCAAGAGTGGATTTTGGCAGCAGTGATCAGCTCACCCCCCTGTGGATGGATGGCGGGTGTCCTCACAGGAAGAGGGCCAGGTGTCAGGTGGGTGGGATGTCAATCACCATGACCACAGGCACTCAGGGGAGGGGCTGGGCCAGCCTTGCTGGGAGGAGCTCTGGTCACTTGCATGGTCTGAGCTGAGGGAAGCCCTGAGATGCACACAGGGTTCTAGAAATAGTGGAGAAGAATCGGTTAAGTTATTTATAATAAAACTCTTATTCCTTGAACTTCTCACCCAGCAGAGGAATGGCTTTCATTTAGAATTCAAACTGTTAACTAATGGAGGAAATTCTAGCACAAGTAATTACACTAATTACTGAGAGATTATTTCTGGAAAGGCAGAGTTCCCAGCGAGGACTAAAGTTTCAGAGTTTGTGGACCCCGAGGCATGAGGACAGGTCCGATTGCATTTGACATCTCTGGATGCTAATTGTCGCACTAGGAGCAGTGCGTAGAGTTGTGTGTGTAGACCGTGGGTTGTAACAAGCTAACGGGAGGATGCAACTTGCAAAGACCTGGAGGCCTCCAGGACATTCCACATGTTCAGTTTGTGATGAATAACGCGAGACACGTGGGTGGTGGTGGGATTTCTCAAGAAGTGTCTCCTGTGCCAGCTGCTAAGAAAACCAGTCGGGAGGTGTCCAGGTGTGAGGCAGTCGAGGTGGTAGAAACCCTTTTGGTCGCTCTGAGCCACACGGGCTGTGTGATCCTGGTGTCTCACCCAACATCCTTTTTATCTTCCAAAGACTTTGGGCTGTGAGGAGCTCACACACAGGTCAGGGTTTTACTCTGTGAGGAGGAGACGAACAGGAAGACATGCGCTGAGAACACAGTGAACCATTTCCAGGTTCTTATTAGTTACACAGACAGGAGTGTCTCTTGTCAATTTGATGATTGCAATTTTTGTGGTTAGAGCATTAAGAGGACAGCCAAGTTAAATGATAACTTCAGAGGACAAAAGTATAAAGAAATGGCAGAAATCATTGTTTCTAGACTTGTGTGCTGCACTCAATACTCTTCAATTATTTCTCTATCTGTATTCAAATTTAAAATAAGAACACTTGCATCGTTTCTGCTAATTGTTACTTGTTATTTCCCCATATATGATTTCAGCTGTGATTGCTCCCTTTTTCCTAATGTAGGAATTTCCATTAATAACTCTTATTTTACCTGAATATTTGGGCTCTGTTCCCTGGGGACATTGGAGATTTGTTGGTGCCCAGGCCATCCAGCCCACTTGCTGGTCACTCTGTGACCTCAGCCACACAGGAGTTTGTCCATGACAGAGCTGGACCCCTGGCAGGACCATCTAGACATTCTCTACCATCAGGCATGTGGGTTGTGAGAGGAGCCCAGTGGGCAGCAGATGGCTGTGTTCCCACATGACCCATCCTGCCCTGCAGTGGTGCCTGCGTGGCCTGGAATCATGTGTGTGTGTGACCCAGGGGCTCATCGGGACATCTGAGGCAGCTCAGGTCCCCTGAGTGTAACTTGCCATGGGGTGTCCACAGACAGATGGACACATGAGACAGATGTTAGGAGGTGAGGTGGGTTTGTGCTCTGATGGTCAGGCTTTGCTGAGTCTCCATCCTGCTCCTGCCTCAGAGCTGGGAAGAGTGACCTTGGCTTAGACTCCATGGACCTCAGTGTCTAGGACAGATTATTTTGAATTTAGGGTCTGGAGTCTGTGCTGGGTGGGTCCTGAGTGCCTCCTGCAGCCCATCTCTCGCCCTGCAGGGGAGTTTTATGTCTGGGCTCAAGGTGTGTTCTCCCAGCGTCTCTAGCTCAGTATTAAATGGCTGTACCTGGGATTCAAGAAGCTCCTTCAATAACACCATATGATTTTAACATAATCACTTGATAGTGAATTTGACTTTCTAAACCCAGTCAACTCTGAAAGAAGACCTTAGACAAGATTTTATAAAAACACCAGGCAGCCCCTTCACTGAAGTGGACACAGAAGATACACACAGTGATTCCAGAAACTGGTGGTCCTGGGGAGGGTCTTTTACCTCCTTCAAGCTCTTCTCATAAAAGTTCACATCATAGAATATCTGTAAGTATAGAAACATGAGGCCCAACATCCAGCCCATGTGCACTCTTGCAAACACAGTCTCACATGCTGCGGATAGTTATCTTCATAATGGGTGGAACACCTGTCCTTTCTTCCTGTACCTAGCACATGGGTAGTGCTCCCCACAATGACTCTGGCCCTGGGTGCGTGTCTTGCTTTGTCAAACAGAACCAAAGCAACAGGACTCAGGTGGAGACTTGGGAAGGGCCTACGCAGTTGGTTTGCCTGTTTCCCCAGTGCCCGGGACCCCTGCAGATGCCCATTAGAAGGTTCCAGGCTCACTGAGCAGAGGATCACACACAAGGAGCCAAGCCCAGTCAGTGCACCCACAATTCACACCCTCGATGTGTGGAAAGGGTTCACCAGACCCACACGCCTGTTGTCCCCTGACTCAAGAACACAGTCAGGACCCGAGGGCAAAGCCACAGAGGGGGTTCAATGGTTCATCTCCCCAGGAGGAGGAGCAGAAGCAGGAGTTGACCTAGAAACAGGGGACATGGAAAAGTGGGCTTGGGGGCCAGGGCCCCTGTGGGCCAGTGTCTGCGATGGGAATCTGCCCCTACATCTTTCTGTTGGAGACGTCTCTCGTGGGGATCGTGTCCATGTCTTTTCTGCACAGACGGGCTCACAGGCTGCTGAATTGTGTTTGTGGTTCTCAAGTCTCAGGCAGGAAAGAACGTCACTTAACAACAGCAGTTTAGGAGACACATCAGCTTCCTGGCCCAGTTACAGTAACTCTAGGCTTCCGACTTCAGCTCGGTGCTTGCATGGGATGGGTGTCCCCGTGAGTCTCACCCTGGAGTTATCACAGGCTGACGCTGCCTGAGAGAGGGGCGCTGAGGTTCTTTAATAGTTGCAGCTCTCAGAGTCTTCTAATCACCCACTGTTTACAATTGTTTCTCCGTGTTGTCTTTGGGCTCCCCTAAGCTCTCCTACTCAGAATCTGAGCATTGGCAACTTTCAGATTTAATCCACTCTTACTTTTCTGGTCTAGTGGAAAAGAGTGGGGTATGAGAATGTTACATATGTTTATGAAATTGATTACTAATGTCCTCATGTCTCCACGATGTTCCTTTCACAAGGGCCCTTCCTGTGACGACTCATTTTCCTCCGCCCTCTACTCAAGTTGCTAAAGCATCTTCCTCTATTTCCTTGAATCTCACCTCCTCTGAGTGTTTTCAACTCTTTAGGTGACACAGAATCACTGCATATGGATCTAGAGTGGGAAGAAGTCTCTTCTCTCTCTCACAGTAAGGTTTGAAAATGTTACCGGGAAGGAGAATCTTCCTGGTGAAGGCTGTGGCTGCACATCTCAGGGATTAGTCCTGCACGTGACAGATGCACGAGGGGACCTATCTCAGTCCTCAACCTGGGAACCTGGAGATTCCTGCATGGAAAGGCCACAGTGATGTGGGGTGTGCAAATCCCAGGAGGTCTCACCCTCACATACTCCACAACTGTCCCCATCCATTTATAGAAATTTTATGGAAACGTTTTTACCAGATTGGACCTGTGGCAGCTTCAGATTTAGGCTAAAAGGTCTCACCTGTCATTCTGGATGTACCTGTCTCTCCAGTTTTTAGGGCACCAGTTTTATCTGCAATTTCAGTGCTATGATGGGCCCATGACCAGCACTGATGTTCAGTTTGTCTAGATTGCTCTTGTTCTTAGAGTAAGGGTAACAATTTCCAAGCTTTCTGAATGTTTGAGAAGAAACCAGAAGCACCTTTAGAGGTTGACTTTGACCGGCTACTCGGAGGAGTATTCTGATTTCACCAAGTGTAAGTGACACCTGGGCAGACATAATTAGATATGGAACAAACCAAAAGATGGGAAGACGCGCATGCACAACAAATGGACTTTTCACTTTTACTTCCCAGCCACGGAGTTAAGCTTCATTTCCCAGGGGCCCTGCAGCTGGAGTTGGAAATGTGAGGTGAAGTTCTGGATGACGGACAGAGGGAGGAGTTGTGATGATAGTCATTCCACTGTCCCACCATCTGGCCCTGTTATCAAGGTCACGTCTAGGGGAAGTGTTGTGATCATGCAGGGTCCTCGGTCCAGTTCTCATCATTAACGCTTTCTGCATTTCCTAGTGAGACATGAGGACATGAATTCATGGTGGTCACAGTGTGTCTTCAGGAACGGGTCAATGAAAACCAGGTCACATGCCCTCCACAAGAAAAACAACACACAATCTAGATAAAAATGTCAAAATCTACATTTGAAGACTCTTGAATTTGGCAAAAGGCACACCAGGGAAGGGGCACATGTGTGAGAAGCCCTGAGCCTCAGGAAAGGCCGTCACTGTCTGAAATTCTAGTGGAGGCTGCTGTCATCTCCACCAAGCACATACTCATGACTCACCAGACAGAATCCTAGTGAACAACCTGCTTCTGGATGAAAGGCCTCGGGACACAGAAAGTAAAACCTTTGACAGACATCTAGATTCTGTGAACTTTGGATGAATTAACCAAGACAGGGACAGATCTATCAAGGGTGGAACTGTTAACATCAAGGCACTTAAGTATAACCTCTGACAGGTCATGAGCTGGTCACTAATTATGCTTATTCTCAGGTAACCACACTAAACGAGAAAATATAGAAGATGCAGTACAAGAACATAACAATAATAAAAAGTAAAATGTAAGAAATGAGCAAAAACTTCATAAGCAAAACAAGTTTTTCCAATATTTTTACCATACATATTTCCATATTTTAAATATTTATTTTTATTAGCATATTCATCATTCTAAATCATAATCTCTGCCCATGTCCACAACCTGACCTGTTACTTCCAACCGCCCTCCCTCCTGACCCCCATCGTGAGTATCCATAGCCCTGTTCTGTCCTTGAGAAAGTTCAACATATTGTTGTGGCATTGAATTATTCCGTCTTTCTCCTTCTTTCCTTCCTTCCTTCCTTCCTTCCTTCCTTCCTTCCTTCCTTCCTTCCTTCCTTCCTTCCTTCCTTCCTTCCTTCCTTCCCTCCTTCCTTCCCTCCTTCCCTCCTTCCTTCCTTCCTTCCTTCCTTCCTTCCCTCCCTCCCTCCCTCCTTCCTTCCTTCCTTCCTTCCTTCCTTCCTTCCTTCCTTCCTTCCTTCCTTCCTTCCTTCCTTCCCTCCTTCCTTCCTTCCTTCCTAGCACACAGTTATGAGTGAGAATGTGCTATTACTGTTACTTTATCTGGCTTAATTTACTTAACATAATTTTCTCCAGGTTCATCCATGTTGCTGCAAATGGAAAAATTTCCTTATTTTTAATGGCTGAGTAGTATTCCATTGTGCACATATGCCACACTTTCCTTATCCAGTCATTTGTCAATGGAAATTTATGTTGACACCACCTCTAGGCTATTGTAAATAGAGCTGTGATGAGCATGGGAGTGCAGGTGTCCCTTGGACACGATGACTTCCCTTCCTCTGGATATACACCCAGCAGTGGTTTGCTGGATCATATGGTAGTGATATCAGTAGTTCTCTGAGGCATCCCATACTGTTTTCCATAATGGCTGTGCTAACTTCCAGTCCCAGCAGCAGTTTAGGAGAATTCCCCTTTCCCTGCGTCCTCACCTCACCCGTGTTTGCTGTTCTCGGTCTTGTTAATAATGGCCAGAATGACTTGGGTGGGATTATATCTCAGTGTGGTTTTATTTGCATTTCTCAGATGACTAGTGATGCTGAATATTTTTTCATGTACCTGTTGGCCATTTGTAGACCTTCCTTTGAAAAATATTTATTAATTTCATTTGCTAATTTTTTAATAAGATGATGATGATGATGATGACGATTATTTTATTTCTTTATTTCTTTATTTTAATGTATAGCTGTTTATTTGTATATTCCGGATATTATTGCCGTATTGGGGTGTATCATTTACAAATATTTTATCCCATTCAAGAGGTTGTCTTTTCACTCTTTGGATTATTTCCTTTGCTGTACAGAAGTTGTTTGATATAATACCATTTATTTCAGTTTTCTTTTGTTGCTTGTGCTTTTGGGGTAGGATTCATAAAGTCTTTGACCAGTCCTATTACCTGGACTGTTTCCCCTGTATTTTCCTTTAATAATTTTATGGTTTCAGGTTTTATAATTAAGATTAATCCGTTTTGTATTGGTATTGGTATATGGTGAGATGTACAGGTCCAATTTCATTTTACTGCATTTGGAAATGTCCATTCTTCCCCCCAAAATCTACAGATTCAATATAATTCCCATCAAAGTATCAATGGGATTCTTCACAGAAATACAGAAAGCAACCCAAACGTTCATATGGAATAACAAACGACCCCAGATATCCAAAGCAATCCTAAGGGAAAAAAAGCATAAAGCTGGAGGCATAACACTATCTGATTTCAAATTATAATGCAAAGCTATTGCAACCACAATGGTGTTGTACTGGCATAAATAGAGACACTCAGATCAGTGGAACAGAAGAGAAAACCCGGGAATCAACCACATACTTACAGCCAACTGATCTTTGACAAATGCAGCCAGAACGTACATTGGGGAAAAGACTGACTCTTCAGTAGATCGTGCTGGAAAACTGGACACTCACTGTGTCCCCTGCACAGTCATTCATGGCTGTGTCCTCAGTGGTCACGGAGCTCAGCAGCAATGAGAACTGGTTCTCGGCCCCTCAGCAGTGATGGAGATGTGGCCCTGAGTCAAGGGGCCATAGTTTGTCCTCCATGATGATCCACTGTAGTGACCGTATCCAAGCCATTGACGCCCCTTCCCCAGAGGCTGGCAGATCCAGCTCCAACCACAACCCCTGGAGACGGAGTAACCAGAGACGGTGCAGGTGAGGGAGAGGGTCTGCGATGGCTTCGCCAGTCCTGGGTGTGACTCCTGTGGCTGCACCTAGGACAGGACACCTGGAAAAAGAGGGAAAATCCTCATGAGTGTCACACAGCACACTCCTCCTATCACATTTCTGAAACCCTTGATGCTCACACGGGGAAGCTGTCAGCAGACAAAGGAAAAAGGGTAAAATGTTCATCTTCTTGAGAGACAGAACAATGTCTTTCACAGAGAAACTACACAGGATGATGAGAGATTGAGGGAGAAATCTGACAATCCCCAGCATTGTCACCCTGATATAAGCAGAGCTTGGGGGAAGTTCGCATGTGCCAGGAGCCCTCAACACCCAAGAATGAGGAAGTGCAGTGACCCTGTGCATCCAAGCCGCTTCCCAGAGCTGGGCTCAGGCACCAGAGGATGCACACTGTCCTCATCTAAATCTTCTGCATGCTCCTGAGCATGCGGCTGTCATCCCTGAGCATGCAGCTGTCATCCCTGAGCATGCAGCTGTCTTCCCTGAGCATGCAGCTGTCATCCCTGAGCATGCAGGTCTGTCATGCCTGTGTATGCAGCTTTCATCCCTGAGCATGCGGCTGTCATCCCTGAGCATGCGGCTGTCATCCCTGAGTATGCAGCTGTCATCCCTGAGTATGCAGCTGTCATCCCTGAGCATGCAGCTGTCATCCCTGAGCATGCAGCTGTCATCCCTGAGCATGCAGCTGTCATTCCTGAGCATGCAGCTGTCAACCCTGAGCATGCAGGCTGTCTTCCCTGAGCATACAGCTGTCATCCTTGAGCATGCAGGCTGTCATCCCTGAGCATGCAGGGCTGTCATCCCTGTGTATGCAGGCTGTCATCCCTGAGCATGCAGGGCTGTCATCACTGAGCATGCAGGCTGTCATCCCTGTGCATGCAGGCTGTCATCCATGAGCATGCAGGCTATCTTCCCTGAGCATGCAGCTGTCATTCCTGAGCATGCAGCTGTCATCCCTGAGCATGCAGGGCTGTCATCCCTGTGCATGCCGGCTGTCTTCCCTGAGCATGCAGGCTGTCATCCCTGAGCATGCAGGCTGTCATCCCTGAGCATGCAGCTGTCATCCCTGAGTATGCAGCTGTCATCACAACCTTGACACAGGGACACAGATCAGATAAACACGTGGCTTGCTGGATGCAGAGGACAGAAGAGTGGGAGGGGCTAAGTAATGCTTGTGCCCAAGTGCATGGGCTTGAGACATCCCACTGCTCTTGTATCCACCTGAGGACACTCCATCATAAAGTGCCCGGTAGTCGCTCTTCTCTGGGAGGGAGGCTTGGGGAAAATTGAAGTGTGTCCCCCTTTTTTGACAACAGGGTTCTCAGCCTTTGAGACCTTGTCCACCTCTGACCTGTTGAGGCAGCCCTGATCTCCCCCTCCCCATCAACCCCCACCATTTTATTCTTTTCTCATATCTTTTCCATTTTATAATTTCTCTTTCTGCACCTCCATGGTAGATTTGAATAACAATACCATTCTTGCTCACAACGATTTATATATTGTGATTTATTTCCTTTGCTTTATCATCCTTTAATAGGAAAAAGAAATAGTTTAAGGTTAAAACAGTCATTTTCAGTCATACTCAGTGTCCTGCCATGCTTTCAGCAGGTGTAAGTTCACCTTTCCCAGCATGCTACAAACACACACTCACACACACACACACACACACACACACACAGTCTTTGAAGCACAGATCAGTCATGATCCCTGTGCACACCTCTCAGGATGCAGCCTGGACCCTTGACTGTGCTCTGCACCCATATTCATTCTCAGAGTCTGTTTTGTGAATCCCCTTTAGCTGCACCTGCAGATCCGGAGGTGAGCCAGGTCTCCACACAGGTGCAGCAGTTTCCTCCCAGCTGCTCCCCTCCCTGCTGCTCCCTCTTTTCTGTTCTTCCTGGGTGTTTCTCTTCCTGTCTTTATTCCATAAAGGCAGACTTTTCACTGTTATTGCTGCTTGAATGCAGCAGAGATGGAGCATTCCAGAGATTCTCACACCATCAGAAGATGGCTGGGGAGGAAAGGGGGCCACCTGGTTTTTATCATGTATTGGTGTCATGTGGGCAGAACTGAAGCATCTCTGACCACAGGGACTTCAGCCATCATGGTTCTGTCCAGAAAATGATTTATATCGAGATCTTACACCCATCAACAAAAGGATTAAAATCTCAATTAAAAATGGGCAACTGATAGAATCCACATTTCTTGAAATAAGGCAAATAGCTGAAGAGCCAATTAAGAGATCATCAACGTCATTAGTTATCAGGAAAATGCAAATATAAACACTTGGGTTTACTTCAGAGTCACGGAGATGGCTGTATGTTTTTAAAGGAAACATTGTCCTCATGGATGTGTATACACTGAAAAGCTTCCATAGTGTTGGGGTTTAGGGAAAAAGCTCAAGTGCTGTGGTAATGATTTGGGCAGTTAGATAAAACGTTAAATGCAGGACAACCCTATGACCCAGTAACTCCACCCCTAGGTATTTGCCCAGCAGAGCTGAAAAGAGGTGTCCAAACCCAGATGTGCACAAATCTTCACAGCAGCTCTATTCATGGTGCCAAAAAGTGAACAACTCAAATGTTCGTTGACTGATGAATTGATAAACAATTGTGGCAGATTGATACGATTGGAAACTATTCACCTACCAAAAATGAAGTTATTTGCACATGCTACAAAATGAATGAACTTTGGAAATATTACACCACACAACAGAAGCAGACACAAAAGGCCACATGTTACATAATCCCATTCATACAACACATCGAGAACAGGCGTGTCCATAGATACAGAAAACACATTAGTTGTCCTCAGGGGCTTGGAGAGGGTGGGATGAGCAGTGCCTGCTTGTAGGGGGTGGGGTTTCCTTTCAGGTGATGAAATGTTCTGTAACTACACAGTGGTGACAGCTGACAAACCTTGTGAAAATATGAAGTGCCACTAACCAGTATCAAATGGTTAAAATGGTGAACATGATGTCATGTAAATTGTAGCATCATACAAAAAAAAAAGCACATTAAACTTAATTTTTGTTTTACATTAATCATTTTAAGGTAAGAGAAACCACATTTTAAGGGAACACATAAAGCAAATAAAGGAAAACAAAAACAAGAGTTCCTGAGTATGACTTTTACTGAACAGAGACAGGAAACACCAAGGACTGAAAGGAAACCCTGGGTGTCCTGTGCACCTGCTCCTGAGTGGAAATTCTCCATGTAGTGTGTTCTGGGTTCGCTCAACCACCAAGTCCCCTCCTGTCTTCCTGCGAAGAGGTTTGTGTCTGGGCTCACGGTGACTTCCCCTCACTGTGTCTCTCGCACAGTAATACACGGCCGTGTCCTCGACTATCAGGCTGCTCAATGTTAAAGAAGCTTGGCTCTTGGAGGTGTCCCTGGTGATGGTGACTCGGGATTTAAGATCTGTATTATAATTTGTGCCTCCACCACTCCATATCACACCAACCCACTCCAGCCCCTTTCCTGGAGGCTGGCGGATCCAGTGCACACCATAGCTGGTTAAAGAGAATCCAGAGACAGAGCAGGTGAGAGACAGGGTCTGTGAGGGTTTCACCAGGCCCGGACCTGACTCCTGCAGCTGCACCTGGGACAGGACACCTGGGGACAAGAAGCATCACCGTCAGTCAAACATGCATGAAACCACCACATTCCCAGGTTCCATTTCCTGAAGTCCCCGAAACACTCACAGCAGGGAGCAGCCACCAGGCAGAGAAGCAGCCCCAGGACATCCATGCTCTGATGAAGGGCTCCTGGTGGAAGGAGACTGGGGCTGCTCAGCCCAGGGCTGGCCTTTCAGCCTGACACTGGGGTCTGCTTTGCATGAGGAGGCCCCTGAGGATATAAGTGTGGGAGCAGAGGGGACGGTCTCTGTCTGTCCTTGTCTGGGCAGAGCGTTTTACCTTGTGCTGCTGAGAGGAACTGGGGAGACAGAACCTCAGAGACTCTTCTCTGCATCACTGCCTGGTCTTCCTGTTTCCAGACAAATATGAAGAGAAGCGGGGATGGAAGGTGGAGGGTTCGACAGTACAGAACATGAAGAAACATTTGAATTAAAGAGATTCTAGGTTCAAGGAGAGGTCCATAACCCTTTGATCCTCATGTGCTCCATTGACCGTGTCTGTTGTTTGATGCTGTCTCTCAGCTGGTGGCCTCAGTCTCTCTGCACAAAAACCTGTTATGTGTGACTTCAAGTGAGACAGTTGGAATTTTTTAGACTCTTTTAGTTGACTCTTTCCAGAAGATGTAGACTTTCCTATGACACTCAGATGTGAGTGTGTGTGTGTGTGTGTGTGTGTGTGTACGCATATACATACCCATGTACATATATATGCACGTATTTATTCAGAGAGAAAGAAAGTCCCCTACCCCTTCCTGTTCCTGAGACAAGTCACTAAGGCAAATGCATAGAAAAGATGCCCCCCCACCACTATATGACAAAGTCATGTGGGACTAGAACTATCGCTGTGGATATTTCTAGAGATTCTATCTTCCTCAATCTCATTTAGAAATCCTCTGTTCACACTCCTGCCCCAACACTTCCAACGTCAGCCTTGACTGTCAGATCAGACTCAGTCTTGAGGTTCATGATCTCGTCACTTGCTTCAGGTCACAGGTGACTCCTCAGTGGTGTTTTCTCAAGCGCAGCTCCTCCTGCATCTGCAGACCTGTGAGCTGGACACTCTGTGCCCTGCCTCCCCTTAACCCAATGTCCTGTGGAGAGTCACGTCCAGGATGACCACTGTAGACCATCCTGTTCAAAGGCTAATACCAGGCACCTGGGAGTCACTGGATCACAGCGACTCTGAACGTTAGTTGGGCACGACGTACCACTGAATGGTGCTGGTCCATTTCTTATTTCTGGGAATGACACTGCATGACTCACAGAATCACTATTTGGGCTTCTAGTCCCACCCTGTTAGGAACATTTCCTTTCTCTATTTGAAATTGTCACTTTCAGTTGATTACTTCTTTTAGGCTTTTTTATTTAAAATAAGCTGGGAGAAGTTACAGGTTGTGTAATTGTATTAAAGCATATGTAAAAAATGTTCCCCTGCGACAGTCCAGGACATACAGTGAGTAATCTTAGCTATCCACACCAGAAACAATGACTTTGAAATGGAGAAGAGGTGCTAATAAAAATCAAGGACTGTGCATCTGTGTAAAACAGCAGATTCCAAATAAGAAAATGCCACAGTCACTGGAGTACCTGTCCTATTTTCTCAGAGTCTGGGGTTTAGGGACATGTATACTTAAAGATAGGAAGGTGGAGTATATCTACAGGCATAGTTTTGCTAATTGAAAAGGAAAATGCAGACCCCTACCAACAACAACAACAAAAAAACATTCTCACTCCCAGACTTGCTCTGCACCTGCCCATGGAGGTGGGCCCTGGGGGCAGAGGGTCCTGAGTTTCCCACTCAACCAGTCCTGTGTCACCTTCCACAGCTCTTGCTGCTTTCCACAGACCAAAGTTGTACAGATTTTCCTCTATGTTTTCTTTTCTAATAGTTTCATAGTTTCAGGACTCAAATGTACTTCTTATTCCATTTTGAGTTGCTTTTTGTATGAGGGCGCAATTTCATTAATCTTAATTTGAATACCCAATTTTCCCAACAAAATTTTTTGAAGAAACTGTGCTCTTTTCATTGAGGGTTCTTGGCACTTTTGTTAAAAATCAGGTGAATGTAAATTTTTAGTTTTATTTCTGGGCTTTCTGCTCTATCTGCTCTATGTATTTTTGTATGTCATCACCGAGCTGTTTCAATTATTTTAGATTTATAATATATTCTTAACCAATATTAAGTAGCATTTATCTCTGGGATGAAAGGATGGCTCAAAAGAAGCAAGTAAATAAATATGATCAATGCCATTACAGAATGAAGGAGAAAAAGCATATGATCCTTTCAACAGAGATAGAAAAAGCATTTGACATATTTCCACCTATTTTTATTAACAACAAATTCAACAAATTTGTCATAGTAATATCCTTCACTACATAAAAGGTCGTATATGATAATTCCACAGCTAATAACAAGCTTAACATTGAAAGTTTATGTTTGCTATGTGTGATCAGAACAAGACCATAAAACCCTCTCTCACCACTTCCATTAAACATAAAACTGGAAATTCTAGTCAGGAGCATTGAGGTAATAAAAATAAATAAATGACATGCACTTATGAAAGAGAATAAAAATTGTTTTTGTTTCCTGATAACATGATCTATTATATAAAAACCTTAAAGACTCCACCTATGAACTGTGACAACTAATAGAAGCACTAGCAATGAACTATCTAAAGATTAAATCTGTAAAACAATCCAATTTAAAATAGAATCAGAAAAAAAATAAATTCTTGGGAACATATTTAACAAAATTAATAACAGATTTGCATATTGAAAACTTTAAGGGATTGATAAGATCATGGAAGTATTAATGGAAGAGAGTTTTTCAAAATTGATGGCAGACATAAAAATGCAGATGAAGGAAGTCCACAGAGCACCAACACCATAAATAAAAGCAACAAAAATGAAGTGCACACACACACACACGCACACACGCACATGCACACACATGCACACACACACGCACACACATTTACAAACATGCACACACATGCACACACGCACGTGTGCACACACACGCACACACACACGCAAGCACACACGCACACACATGCACGCACACCCATGACCAAGATATTAAATTTTATCAGATTTAAAACTGCAGAAAATATCTAAAGTGGTTGTGTTTAGAAAGGCTTACACATAAAAGAAGAATCATAAGCATTTCAGAGGACTTCTTGTCAGAATCAATGCAAACAAAAATCGAGAAGTTTTAAATATTTAAAGTGTTGGAAGCTGCAACCACCAACACCCACGATTCCTGATTCAGGTAAATAATCCCTCAAAAGTTAAGGAGAACAACATCTCCTCATACCCTGCTTCCCCCAAGAATTGATGAATATTTGATATTCATAGAATAGCACAGAAATTATACCCAATGATAGAATGTAACTTCCAAAATAGCAAAGAGAGTAAATTTTGAATGTCTCATGTTGGGAAAATATAGAAAGATTGTCAGGGCCCCTCAGATGTTCAGAATCTTGCCGAGCATTTGCTGTAAATATCCTCAGGTGTTCCTTTTTAATGCTCAATGCAATTGCATATGGGCACCCAGGTGTCCTAGGTTATGGACCTGAGTATAAAGGACTAACAGCTCTTATCCACAGTGCTGCTCAGAACTCTCAGAGAAGCCCTTAGGACGGCTGCTCCCAGCTCTGAATAAAGCCTATTAATCTTTACCCACAGCTCCCAGGACCTTTTTCCTATTATCTAGCTTGTAGACCTGCATGTGGAGGGATCGTGACCCAGTTTGTGAGCCCTAGCCCTACCTCTACAATTGGCATAGTCAGCAGGTTTTGAGGGCACGTACAGGAGCCCCTTGGGAGAAGGAGGTAATGTGGCTCCTCCTGAATATTCTGTACCCTCTGGCCACTTTCCTGTTGACCTGGATCTGGTTGCTGCTTACAAAACTGCAAGTCAGCATAGACCAGGCACTCCATGAAGCAGGCTGTCCTCGTAGAACCCCTTGGGAGGAAGAGGAAATGTGGCTGTCCTTGAGGATGTGGTGCCTGGTGGTCACTTTTCTGCTGTCCAGAGCCTGGCTACTACTCAGTGTGCTGCAAACTGATCAAGATTTGAAGAAGAAAGCAGAGTTGAAGGAAGCATGAATAACTGTCCTGGAGGATGACATGCAGTGAGTGGCCACCCCTGCTTCTCACACCAGGGCTAACGACAAACCCAGCACTGAGTTGGGGGAGACTGTGCATCTCCAGGCATGACCTGTTGTGCACCAAAAAGTGAAGTGCAAGCACCCTATAGGACCAGGCAGCCACCCGGCACACAATCCACAGGTGACCCAGTTCACTACCTATGTCCTTTATTCCCACATTGAATTATTTGACTTGCAGAGACAGTTTTGGCAGAAAAAGGGGAGCTCCTGGCTGCTTGGCTACTGATGTTATGAGATCTGTGAATAGTGTGATGTGCTCTGGTGAGAAGATGGAAGAGGTGGCCTCTATTACCAGCCACCCTTACCTGAGGCAGCAGCTGCAGAATATCAATAGCAGCTGTTGATATGCACAAGTGCCAAGTAATCACTCCCTAATGGAATGGGTGAGTGCAGCTACCTGAACCATGTGAGGGAATACTAGAGAACTCCCAAGACTGTGAATAAATGGCAAACACATTCTGAGTTGGTTCCAATCTCAGCTGATAGCCAAGATAAGTTCACCTTCACCTGGGACGGGACACAGTGGAAACTTTCAAGTATTTCCCCAAGGTTATCTGCATCGCCCAACCATCTGTCATGGTTTAGTGGCTGGGGAACTAGCCAAGAGGACAAGGTCCAGCACAGTTACAATGTTTCACTACATTGATGATGTGTTGTTAACCTCTGATTCTCTAACAAATTTAACCCAGGAAGCTCCAATGCTGCTAAGCCATTTGGAACTATGTGGGCAGGCCATGAACACAGCCAAAGTGCAAAGACCTGGACTGTCAGTCAAATTCTTAAGAGTTGTCTGGTTGGGTAAGAGGGGGTCATCCCAGAAGCTATTACAGATAAGATACATGTGTACCTTAACCTACAAACTGTAGCTCAGCTGCAGACATATTTGAGATTCTGGGGTATTGGAGAACTTTGGTACCCCATATGGCTCAAATGGCATGCCCAATGTATGCATTAATAAAGACAGGAGCCCCCTGGCATTGGACTGAGGAAGTAGAACAGGCTTTCCAGGCTACAAAGAGGGCAGCATAGCAAGTATAGGCCTTACAAGTGGCTGATCCCACTAAGCCTTTTGAATTAGATGTACATATATCCAGGAGGGGTTAGGATGGGGTTTGTGGAAGAGACAAGACCGATTCGAAACACGTGCATGATTCTGGTCTCAGCTCTGGAAAGGTGCTGAATTACGCTAAGCTCTGGAAGGGTGCTGAATTATGCTATTCTCTGATAGAAAAACAGCTAGCAGCCGTATATTTTGCCTTGATGGCCACTGAAGCTATCACAGGAACTGCCAAAATCCTAGTAAGGACAACATATCTCACACTAGGTTGGCTGTGCATGTGGGCATCCAACCCTAAAACAGGCATAGCTCAGACTCCCACTCTGTCTACATGGGGAGCATATATAGAACAAAGGAGCACTGTGTCAGCGAGTCCTCTGTCCAAAGACTTGCGAACTCTGCTAGGCCAGGTAGTGGTTGTGGAGGCCACACCTTTCCATGAGGGACAGGGACCTATCACAGAGCAAGCTTGGTATACAGATGGCTCTAGCATGGGACCTTCAGCATCATGGGCAGGTGTTGCTGTCCAGCCCTTAACGGATACCATATGGTATGAAAATGGCACAGGGCAAAGCAGTCAATGGGCAGAATTGAAAGCTCTTTGGGTGGTGATAAAAAATGAGCCTGGGCCATTAACCATCTGCACTGACAGCTGGGCTGTGTACAAAGGTTTAACCGTTTGGATTTCTACTTGGAAGTATCAACAGGGGATGTTTGCCTACTGACCCCAGTGGGGACAAGCCATGTGGCAAGAGTTATGGGAATTGGGGCATGAGAAAGAAGTAACTCTTTTCCATGTCACAGGACACTTCCCGTTTAGCCAGTCCAGGAAATGATGAAGCCATTGCCTTGGCTAAGGTAAGATGGATGGAGAGAGCCGCAGATGCTGATGTAGCCCAGTGGTTACATCAACGAATGCAACATGCTGGCAGCAAGACCATGTGGATGGCGGCTCAAAGATGGGCCCTGCCTATAAAATGGGAAGATGTAGTGAATGCCTGTCATGCTTGTCTAGTATGTGCTCAAGAGTGTCCACACTCCCAGTGGGTGCCCCATGTAGAAGCACAAATAACTCAAGGAAGGGTGCCCCTGGATTGATGGCAAGTGGACTTTGTTGGACCACTGCCCAGGTCAGAGAATTTCAGATACATCTTCACTGCTGCTCATGCAGCTACTGGTCTTCTGCTTGTATGGCCTTGTAAGGCCTCAGACAATGTAAACACTGTGAAGGCACTGCATAGCCTTGAGGCCCTGTATGACCTTCCTGTAGTCACAGAGTGTGACAATGAATGCACTTTACTGGACATGAGGTTCAGAGGTGGGCTTACCAGCTGTCTATTCAGTGGAAGTTGCATGTGCCATATCATCCCCAGGCAGCAGGGATGATTGAGCAATACAATGGTCTCCTAAAACAGGAGCTAAGGCTATCTGCCCAACCCCCGTCCCTGAAGGGGTGGACACAGTGGTCCCGGCAACAGTCAGGATTCTAAATAAGAGACCCCACAAGTGCAGGCCCTCTCCAGTGGAAGATCTGTTGCATGGGGCTGCAGCACATAAACAAGAGCAGATCACTACTTGAGCTTTTGGCAAGAATGGAAATATTCTCTTACCAGCCCCAACCTGTTTACTACTGGAACAGACAGTACAATGGGAATGGCCTTGGAGAATAGAAGCCCCCGGTATACGCTGGGTAGGCCTAATAGGGCCTTGGGGAAAAGGACTAGTAGAAGATTTGGAAATTTCACCTTGGATGACAAGTACCTGGCGTAATCAAGTAAAGGTAACATGGCCTGGAACAGATGAGCGCTCTATTCCAAAGGGCATGTTTATATTGTCATTATGGCCAATTATGAGTTCCCCTGTAGTGTTACATGTAGAACCTACAGATCCAACAGTGTTAGCCGATAATGTAAGGTAGCATAAATCAGGTAAGATAACTATTCCTGCAACCATCTTTCCCAGGTTGGCAAACTAGCATGCACCTTACCAGAGGGGTGAGAACTGCTCCTATTGGTACCAATAACCCTTCTGTCTTTTCCCCCATAGTGCTCTGGCTGTGGGCACCAGAGTCAACTGGGCACATGCATACGTTCGTGTGACCAATGTGTCTGCTTATTGAATATGCACTGAAGTTCACACCAGTGATGACTACTAACTGGGCATGTGTGGCTAATAGTTGAAAGGACAGAACTTCAGTACAAGTCTAAGGCATATTTTACAGACAATAGTTATATGAATGTAAGGGTCATTTATCCTAGCTAAGGGAACATTCCAGAAGATTCTGAACACATGGATAATATGGTAAGGGACCCTGAAGCAGTGGATTGTTGGGAAAATATAGGAAAATGGTCAGGGCCCCTCAGATGTTAAAAATATTGCCGAGCATTTGCTGTAAATATCCTCAGGTGTTTCTTTTTACTACTTAATGTAATTGCATCTGGGCACCCAGGTGTCCTGGGTTATGGACCTAAGTATAAAGGACTAACAGGTCTGATCTACGGTGCTTCTCAAAACTCTCAGAGAAGCCGCTAGGACGCCTGCTCCCAGCTCTGAATAAACTCAATTAATCTTTTACCCACGGCCCCCAGGACATTTTTCCAACTACCCAGCTTGTGGACCTGCGTGTGGACGGTTTGTGACTCAGTCTGCGCAACAGACTTGAGTGCTCTGTGAGCCCTAAGCCCTAGCTCTACAGATGGCGTTATCAGGGCAAGTGTGTGAGGGATACTTTGGGGACATCAGAGAGTGGGCAGGGATTGGGACTCTGTTCATCGGGTTTTCATTATCTACGTGGACTATTCCCAAGCAAGCTGAGAGATACGTCTTAGGACACAGTTCCCGAGGACACTTTGACAGATGCAGACCAAAAATTCAGCCCAGCAGGGCTCTGGTGGGATTTATCACTGTGCTTGTCACACTGAATTGTCCACATGGAAACATGAGAGCTGTGTCGGGCCCTCAAGAAACTGCTTTTCCATCCGGGAAACTGATGGAAGGACAGAGAGTGGGACAAATCCTGAACATCAGTGTCCACGGTGTGGATGAGGACCCAGAGGCTTAACCGCCCCAGGGAGGACAGAGACCCTATGGGCTGAGGTCATGGAGCATGATTATAACAATGACGGGATGTGGGCTTGGCTGAGAAAAAAAAGTGCATTTATGGACAGTTTGCATCTGGACTTATCTAAAATTTAGGGGAAAATATTCTTGATCAAAGGAACAAAAGAATCGATACAATGATTTGTGTGTCAGGAAAGAGAACAGGTCATGGTAAAACCTGGGGGGGGGGGAATGTCCCAGTGAGAGGAAACATCTTATCTACAAATGAGGAAAGTTACTTCACTCTGTGTGGCCTGCAGTGAGAACATGGGAATTAGAGTCACGAAGAACAAAGCAAGAAATGACCCTGAGGGACATCTGAGAGTCAGCAGAGCAGAGGAAACCTCAGATCCCAAGAGGAATCCCCCATCCCCTCTCTGCACCTGCTCCATGGGGCACAGGAGCTGGGTGGGCCTTGAGCGCCCCCTGCAGCCCAGATCCCTCCTGTATCCTGCAGGGAGGTTTGTGTCTGGGCTCACGCTGACTTCCTATCACTGTGTGTCTTGCACAGAAATACACGGCCGTGTCCTCGTCGGTCACAGAGCTCAGCTGCAGGGAGAACTGGTTCGTGGACGTGTCTCTGGTGATGGAGATGCGGCTCTTGAGGGATGAGCTATAAGCTGTTCTTCCACTATAACTGATGAGTCCCATCCACTCAAGCTCCTTCCCTGAGAGCTGGCGGATCCAGTGCCAGTAGGAATTACTGGTTGTGATGGAGTCACCAGAGACTGTGCAGGTGAGGGAGAGGGTCTGCGAGGGCTTCACCAGTCCTGGGCCCGACTCCTGCAGCTGCACCTCGGATAGGACACCTGGAGACAAGGAGAATCAGAACCTGTCAGTCATGTGCAGTCACGACCATCCCACAGACCCGTGCCTGACATCTGAGAAACTCACATTTGGAAGTTGTCACCAGGTAAAGGAGAAGACCCCACAGTTTCATCTTTAATTAGATCTCAACTCTGCCTTTCACAGAGACCTGAGCCCTGTCTGAGGACAGACCTGTGAGCTTCCACCACCCAAGCACCACATTTACCCTGGAGCTTGAAGGAAAATTTGCATGTGGGGGAGCTGTGTTCTTATAAGTGGTTATAAACTTAGGTGAGAGACTTTGTATTTTTTAAGTGCCTGTATAGTTTCGTTTTTCTTAAAATTATTTGACATGCAATTATGGAATAGGAGAGAACCTGGTGAGTTTGAAATAACTGAAATGTGTCCCCAGCTTTCTGAGCCCAGATCTCCCTTCCTTCAACTCCCATCTTCTGTGTCGTCTTGCTGCAGCCCAACTCTGCTCCATAAACCCAGGCTCTGGGTCTTGCTTCCCAGCACTGATCTCAGCAGAACCCCTGCTTTCTTTCCCTGTACCCTGTCCTGTCATGTGGTTCTCATCACACTTGAGAGCTTGTTACATTGTTACATTGTTGCTGTTCCATGAGTTTCAAGCCTACCTTGAGCTCTGTCCACCCTGTGATACAAGACACAGTACATGGGAACCCACAGGGACTCTGCAAAAAATGACGCCTTGTGCATTACTCAGTAAAGTGATTCTAAGTATTTGGGAAAGAGCAAAAGACTTTTAAATGCCCGCATCACAGAGTAAGTCATGTCCATCTGCAGTGTAAATTTTTCCTATCTACATTCAGTTCTCATCCAAATTTTATGGATGTTAATCTTTCATTTAATCCTCCAATTTCATCAGTTGTCCCTGATTTTTTAAGATATCCTTTAAAAACCTCAATTATAATGGTTAACATGCAAGCAGTAAAACCATCCAGAGCATAAAACTTGTAAAAACAAACTTCCCCTTGACGCTCATGTGCTGGGGTCCGTGACAGCCCCTCCATGACTGTGGTCACTGCCCCCTGTACCACTGCCCAGCACAGAGAAAGAGGCCAGGGGCTGGGCTGGATGCTGGGCTGAGTCTGCCCCTGGGAGCTCCCTCGCAATCCCAAGGGCAGGTCCATGTCATGCAGGGACAGCCCTTCACGTCACATTAAACAGAAGAGGAGGGAATGAGGAATTTCAGATAGACTATTTTTTATTTGATATGAAGACATTGAACCTGGACTCTATTGACAGTCCAAGTGCGCAAAACAGTATTGGTAATGGGGGGCCCAGTGTTGTACCACAAATCTACACAACTTCTTCATCCTGTGCAACTGAATGTGATGCCTGCTGAACTTTAATTTAATGAACCAGGCTGTGAGTGTGTGTGTGGCATCTGTGCACATTCATTTGGGCATAATTAATCATATGCTCTAACTGACATCAAAAGATCAAAAATGTATGATATGTGTTGTCTTCAGATTGAAAGAGACCGGTGGGGGTGCACTGGAGTCTAACACGCTAAGCACGTGTCACCTCTGTCTGTCTGTCTGTCTGTCTCTCTCTCTCTGACTCTTGCCTTTTCTCTTTCTGCACAAACACAAACAGACACACAGACGCACAGATACACAGACATATACACAGAGAGACACACACACTCACCACTGATCATTTTTGAAAATCTACCTGGAGCGATGCCTCTGATTGATGCTGAGCAATTCCTTGTAACAGACACAAATGTGATCTTTGCAGGCTTTTTATGGATGTTCTTCAAGAAGGCACAGTGTACAGGAAGAATCTCCCGAGGTACAAAGTGAGCAGGACCACACTGTGTGTTGTGGGGACTTAGTGCATCGCACACTGTTCCTTGTATCATAATTATCCTGCTAGAATGATGTATATGCTGGATATTGTGTTTTGTGGATGGAGCTCTTACAAAAAAATATTTTCAGAAAAATAATGTTGAAAAATTATTAATCAGGAGTCTCATACCACTGAATAGAGAAAATATATTCATGGAAATGAAATTGTCTCAAAGTGGGAGAAATGTGAGAAAAATACTAGCAGAGAAAATTGCAAATGTGCTATAAATAAAAGAAACAGTATTAAAACAATGATTATACCAATACTAATAATACTTAGTAGTATTTATATATTTAATGAATCAATAAGCAAATGTAAACAAAAAATATAGGATTACAATAAAATACAAAAAAAGAGTTGCATTGGAAACCAGCAGAAACATGGAATGAGATGATTTTATGTCTTGGTTTTAGAAGCAATAAAGGAATGAAAGTTCGTAGCATCAGTGGAGTAAATTCAGGTTTCTAGTTTGTTTCCTTTGAAACTCCAATGAGCATGAGGGGAGAGAGAAAAGGAACAAGTGAGAAGAGATCCAAGAATAGACCCTTAAGGCAAAGAAGAAATGTGGGAGCAGGGGTCAAGAATGATCTTACAGAGCAAATTCTAATGCAGCAAACCACGCCGAGATGTGCCTGTGATCGTGTGAGGTTTAAATAGAATGAAGGGTGAAAGTAAAAGGCAAAATGGGAGCTTTCATCACAAAAGTGCAGGTTTTAGCAATACTTGCCTTGCAAGGTTGTAAATATTTGAATGTAAGATAGTTGGGAACACATGACCTGAAATCAACAATAAAAATACCTGCCACAGCAATGCTGAAAAAGAAATATAGACTTTTCAAGGCTTTATTGAAGTTCAATTATGCCTACAGACAATAATCTAACCTGCAAGGCTGTGGTACTTGTCACAAACCAATCACTGTGCTGTACCTTGCTCAGGGTCTTCCTGTCAGACTTTCTAACATGGGATATTCCTATCCCAGCCTCCTTCAGGTCTGTTCCAAATGTTCAGGCTCAGAGATATTTATTGGTGGACTCTGACCACAGGCGGCACCAGGGATGGTGGTTTTGACAGACTATTCAGCCCTTTCCCTGACGTTGTCTGACTCCAGCCACCCATTGGCTCCTCCACCTCACTGCTCTGAAGCTCGTGGGGCCTTCTGCACATCCTCTGACACAAGGTGTGTGAGGTGACAGGTGTCCAGGGGTCCGCAGCTGCCCTGTCCTCACAGATAATCTGCATTCTCAAGAAAGCTACTTTATGGCTGCTGCTGATTCAAGTTAATATTACTTAAATGTTTCTATTAATCAGCTGTACAAAATATAGACAAATTGGTTACTATCTTAAATCAGCACTTGTGGTGAAACTTTACAAAGACAGCCGAGGTTGTTTTTCACCATATGCACCCAGTCAACAAGAAAACCCTGGGGATTCTCTAAAGGTGGGACATGGCTGGTAAGCAAGCCTCAAGGACTCCTTAGACATCTCCAGGTAGATTTTCATCAGCTTCCATTCTTCAGAGGATGTAAATATGTTTTACTTATTGTCTGCCTACTTTGATAATGATCTCAGATAATTCATTGGCAAAAATGTTACTCTATCAGTTGATAAAAAGCTGATTTATTTTGTGTTTCTGTCTGACATATGACAACATTTATATAAAGTGAGCTTGCCCAAATTCTAAACACAAGAGCACACACGTATATACACATAGAAAGTATGATTTTGGAGTAGTACATGTCAAATGGGTACTTTGCAAACAAACTGGTGATGACATTTGTCTCAGAAATGTAAAAAAATTACAAAACACAAACAAACTATCTTAAGAGTCATATGGAAAAATAAAAGACACTGAATAGCCAAAGCAATCCATAGCAATAAAAAATATAAAATAAAATAAAGCTGGAGGCATCATACTGTCACAAACACACACACACGGAGCAATAGAACAGAACAGAGAACCGAGAAATCAATCCACATACTTAAAGTCAACTGACCTTTCAAAAAGGCACTAAGAACATACATTGGGGAAATTCTAGTCCCCTAAAGAAATGGTCCTGTGAAAACTGGACATCCATTTGCAGAAGAATCAAACTAGATCTGCACCTCTCACCATATACCTAAATCAACTCAGAATGGAATAGAGACTTAAATATACCACCCCGAACTGTAAAACTACTGAAAGAGAACATAGGGAAACAATTAAGGATGTAGTACTTGGCAAATATTTAATGACAAACTTTTACGACGTCTAGACTTAACAAATTTTTTGGCTTAACCACTGTGTTTAGCAAAGGATTAAATGTATATTGACTTCAAATATTTTCAGCATACAATGGGGTTATTGAGACACAACTCCATGATAAGTTGAGGAAGATCTGTACAGATGAAACTCGGTTGTGACAAGGGAAATTGTGGTGAAGATGTATGTAATGACTTTGGGGATGATTAAACACAAACTATGTAAATGTAGTTAATGTGGACCTTGACATCAGTCTCTAGTGATCTCATATGACTAACAGGACCAACTTTATTGGTGCATTTTTATTGTTCCCATTAGGGACTTCTGTCCATGTGGACACGTGACATAGTTCTACTCATGGAGGCAGGAGAGATGGTCTGCTGGGGCTTTCCTGATTCTTCAGGAGGGCATTTCAGAAGAATCATCTCCTCTCTTGCATAAAAGAAGGTATCTTCATATCTCTGTGTGACTCTTTGGAAAGTCATTCATGTCCACAAATCATAGGAGTGAACTGTAGCATGAAGCTAAAACGCCAGGTGAATTAGTGTCCAAATCTAGGGAAGTCAATCACCTGGATTCATGGGCTGTTGAAATACTCAAGCCTGGATCCATTCACATTTGGGCGTCTTGTTTCAATAGTTTGTGATTTGTGTCACTGTTTAGTCAGGTCCAGTCGCCTCTCTTTGCTTTCTGCTTAAATAGCAACACAAAATAATCAACAATGTGATATGAAATAACTAATCTGAAAAATAACCTAACGTCAAAATTTGTTAGTTGTACATACTAACACATGCAGACGATGTGAATAAATGCTATGATTGTACTCAAAATAGTTTTATCTTTAGTAAGGAAGTGCTGTGCATTTCTTAGATTTATTAGAGACTCACATTGAGAACCTTGAAATAATGTGTTAATGACTCATACCTTTAAATACAACTGTGTGTTATTAATAGGAATTTCTCTTACGTTGTTAGTTTTCCATTAGAGATAATCCTCTGCCTTATATAAAAAACTCAAGGAGAGGAATTTTTGCACTTACTTGAGCTCATCAATTAGTCCAAAACAGAAATAAGGACACATTATTTTGTTGTACTGCAGGTC
Source organism: Cynocephalus volans (assembly GCF_027409185.1). Classification (NCBI taxonomy): domain Eukaryota; kingdom Metazoa; phylum Chordata; class Mammalia; order Dermoptera; family Cynocephalidae; genus Cynocephalus; species Cynocephalus volans. Next base: position 186,178,602 of record NC_084462.1, read on the forward strand.
TTAGGGACACATTGCAAACAAAGAGGTTTCTCACATCTTCTGGAAAAACCATTACAATAGACAAGTTTTGAAACTTTTAGAACCACACCTACATCCCAGATACTTGTCTACCTGGATGCTCTCAGGACACAGACACACCTGTATTTATCAGATGTGTTTATCAGTCGAACACAGTAGAACTCAGGATTTGCATATTCATGAGGTAGAACATCTTAAAGTTCAATTAAGACCTCAGCCTCAGAGGAGATCAGGGACATATGGGCCATGCAGGAGTGAGATGATGAGGGCCCACGTCCTAATCCACCTTGAAGACATGCATCTTCTGTCACACCCTGAACTCTGGGCAGGCAGAGCCCCTCGCTCTGAGGAACAAGCCCCCACAGGTCACGCTCCTCACTGTGACCCACATTTGATGGCGTGGAGATAACTTGGATCACTTATGAGCCCATCACGGTCTCTTTTGCTGAGCAGTTGCTTTGACCCTGTTCTGCTCCCACCAGGCACCATAAGAGCACATTGCAAGCTCTGAGAGAGTGACCACTGGCCTTTCCACATGAGCGTCCAGCCGGGGCCATGAGTAGCTGTGAGATCTACTGGGCACCCTGAGCTCGTTTCCCCTGCACCTGTCTGGTGACCTGGGCTCCCAGGCTGATCGATAGAAAGACCCTGTGTTCTCAGACTAACCCTAATACATATAATCCATGGCTGTGTTTCTGATCACATTAACAGTAGAAGTTGAATGGGGCTCTTCATAAGCTAACACCTTCCAAAATATTTAGTCATATTTGAGTTTGAATAAATTTGAGTCTTATCCCCAAATTCACATCATAGAATTCACACAGAATTTACATAGTTTCCATTCATGCGCTTTGCTCCACCTATTACTAATTTATTTATGATCCACTCAGGTTCATTCATCTACTGCTGTCTGTGAATCACCACTTTCCTGTCAAACAACAACCCAGGTAACATTACCAAGACCTGAAATCTGAATTTCCTATTCCTGGGATCAGTGTGTCACCCCAAATTCTGTACCATTTGAATTAATGAAGGCATCCGAGTACTCCATTATTTTACTATTAAGATACCTACAAGAGCTAAAAATCTGTTCTAAGTGTGGCTATCCTTGTATTATTGTGTGAGGTACATGCTCCCAGTACTGTAAAATATTTATCGGAACATCAGCACTGCTGTAAATATTTGCATTTATATCACTATTTTGAAAGACGAAGTTCCAGGCTTGGAGAGGCAGCTCCTCACCAGCCACCTCTGCACCTGCTGGAGCCTGTGAAGGGCAGTTCCTGAGCACCCCCTGCAGTGCAGCCCTTGCCCTGCAGTGGAGGCTCCTGTCTGAGCTTACAGTGTGTTCTTGTCACAGCACCTGTACTGCAGTACTGAAGGTCTGTGCCCCAGCTTCAGGGTGTTCTTTCAGTGACACCATATACTTTTTCAGCATTTCTTGAGATAGTGATTTGGCCTCACTAAACACAAAGTGCTCTGCAGGGAATCTCCAAGCAAATGTTTGATAAAACTACCAGGGAGTCTCTTCCCTGGAGCTCTCAGGTGCAATGACACCGTCGACACTCACGGTGAGTCCAGGAACTCTCAGGGGCTTTGGGAGAGTCTCTTGTCATCTTCACCTCCTCCAACTGAAGGACACAGCAGAATGAAGGGTCTCAAAGCCCACTCCACATCTTCTAACCCAGGAACACCCACCCACTCACCCTAGCACACCCACACACATACACACAAACACACCCACACATACACACAACCCCCCACCATGCATTCACAATGGGACTAGTATTAAGAGTAATGGGCAAGAAATTTGTCCTTCTTTCCTGTATCTTGCATATAGGTAATGCCTCCACACTGACCCTAGGCCTGGGTTTGTGACTTGCTTTGTCAAACTGAACAAAAGCAAACATGATGCTGGTGTAGACTTGGGAATGAGATGTGTGGTGGGATTGTCTGTTCCTCCATTACCCAGGAACACTTTAGATGCCTCTGAGAGGGAGCCAGGGTCTCCATGAGGAGGGCCAGACATGCAGATCCATGCCCAGTCAGTTCAACCACACTGAGCCCCCGGATGTGCGGGGATGGTCTCACTGGACCTGCAGCCCAGCCTGTCCACATTCTCAGAGGGCACAGCCAGGACAGGGCCACAGAGGGCACTGGACAGGGAGTCTCTCTAGCAACAGAAGCAGGTGCTGATCTAGGAACAGAGGACCCTGGTTGGAATCCCTGTGGACCAGTGTCTTGCACGGGCCTCCACTTCTCCAATTGTGGAGTGTAGGTGTCTCTATTAGGAATCCTATGTCTGTCTTACCTGTGCAGGTGGGCATTTCTCAAAGGAAGATATATGAATGGCCAACAGACACATGAAAACATGCTCAACCTCACTCAGCATCTGGGAAATGCAGATCAATACCACTTTGAGATCCCATCTCCCTCCAGTTAGGATGCCTAACATCCAAAAGACTGTGTGAATGATAAATGCTGGCGAGGTTGAGGTTGTGGAGAAAAAATAACTCTCATATACCGTTGGTGGAGCTGCAAAATGGTGCAGCCTCTATGGAAAAATGACATGGAGGTTCCTCAAACAATTGCAGATAGATCTACCATGTGACCCAGCTATCCCACTGCTGGGAATATACCCAGAGGAATGGAAACTATCAAATCAAAGGTATACCTGTACTCCAATGTTCATTGCAGCACACTTTACAATAGCTAAGAGTTGGAACCAGCCCAAATGTCCATCATCTGATGACTGGATAAGGATACGGTGGTACATCTACACAATAGAATTCTACTCTGCTATAAAAAAAAAAAACGAAATACTACCATTTGAAACAACATAAATGGACATAGAGAAAATTATATTAACTGAAACAAGTCAGGCACAGAAAGAGAAATACCACATGTTCTCACTTATTTGTGGGAGCTAAAAATAAAAAAATAAACAAACCCACAAGCAAACAAAGGGGTGGGGTTGAAGAAGACAGAGCAACCACAAAAATTCTTTGAACTTCTTAAGTCAAGTGAACAGATACAGTGTGGGGGGAAGGGAAGGGTTGAAAAGGAATGGGTAAAGGGACATGAATATCAACTACAATGTATTTGGAGGAGTAAAATAAAAAAAAATACTAAAAGAAAAAAAAAATTTGCCAGCCAAGAAATTAACCCATCAAGTCTCTCCTTCGGAAATGAGGGAGTAATAGTGTATTTCCCAGAGAAACTAAAGTTTTGGGAGTTCACCACCACACGACGGGGCCTGTAAGAATTTCTCATGGGGTTCCTTCTTCTGGAATCTGAATAAGGATGACCGCTATCACAAATACACAAGAAAGAGCAAAACACAACATTTAAACAAAAAAAGCGACGGCGAGTAAGAGAGCTAAATCATGCCCCCTTAAATTTCCAGCCAACGTAGAGAAGAGAAATAAAGGGGAAGTAATGATAATAAGATATTTATATCATCTAAACAAGAAGCAGTTAAATGACAGGAATTAAACAGTACTTGTCATTAACTATCCAAAATGTGAATGGATAAAAGTCCCCATTCAAAAGACACAGACTGACTGATTGGATTAAAAAGCTAGACCCAAGTACATGCTGTCTTCAGAGACCCACCTCACCCTTAGAGACACACATACTTAATGTGAAGAGATGGAAAAAGACATACCACACAAGTGGAATCCAACAATGGGCAGGAATTCATAGTGTTATATCAGACAAAATAGGCTTTAAACCAAAAAGCATAAAAAGAGACAACACCACTATATAATGATAAATATATCTATACTGCTAGAAGACATAATAATCATAAATGCATATGTATCCAATACTGAAGGACCCAGATATAAGAAAGCAAACTCTCTTAGGCCTAAAGAAAGAAATAGGCTCTAATACATTAACAGTGGGTGATCTGAACAACCCTTTCATGATATGGGACAGATCTCCCAGGCTACAAACCAACAGAGAGACACAGGATTTAATCTACACCTTACACCAACAAGACCTGGCAGATATATACAGAACATTTCACCAAACAACAAAAGAATATACTTTCTTCTCATAAGGTCATGGAACATTCTCCAGGATAGACCACATACTAGGACAAAAATGTAGTCTCCGCTCATTTAAAAACCTTAAAGCATTCCAAGTATCTTTTCAGACAACAATGGACTAAAACTGAAAATTAATAATAAGCAAAACTCATGAAACTATACAAATACATGAATACTGAAAAACAGGCTCCTAAATGACCTACAGGTCAAAGAAGAAATTGAACAGGAAATCAAAAAATTTCTTGAAACTAATGAAAATAAAGATACATCATAACAAAACTGGTGGGATACTGCAAAATGGAATACTAAGAGGCAAGTTTATTACAATAAATGCATACATCAAAAGAACGGAAAGACTTCAATTAAACCACATAAGAGTACACCTCTAAGAACTTGAAAAACAACAACAATCCAAACCTAAGGGTAGTAGACGGAAAAAGAAATAATTAAGATCAGAGCAAAACTAAATGAAATAGAGACCCAAAAAACAATGGAAAAGATTAACAAACCAAAAAGTTGCTATTTCAACAAGATAAATAAAATAGACAAATCAGTAGCTAGGTTAACAACAACGACAAAAAATTTAAAAAAATAAAAAACTAGAGAGAAGACTCAAATAACCTAAATCAGAAATGAAAAAAGAGACATTAGAGCCAATACCTCAGAAATGCAAAGAATAACTAGAGAGTATTATGAACAACTGTATGAAACCAAATATAAAAATCTGGAAGAAATGGACAAGTTTCTAGACACACACAAACTACCAAGACTGAATCAAGAACAGACAGAAAACCAGAACGGACCAATAACAAGCAAGGAGATTGAATCGGAAATCAGCAATCTTCCAACAAAGAAAAGTCCAGGTCTGCATAGCATTACGGATGAATTCTCTCAAACGTTTAAAGAGGAGTTAATGACAATTCTTCTCGAACTATTCTAAAAATTGAAAGAGAAGCCTCTCTCCCAAACTCATTCTATGAGGTGAACATATCTCTGATATCAAAACCAGGAAAAGACAAAACAAAAATAGAAAAATACAGACCAATATGTTTGGTGAATATAGATTTAAAAATCCTCAAAAATATATTTGCAATCAGAATACAGCAACACAACACATTAAAAAATTATACAACAAGATCAAATGGGATTCATACAAGGAATGTAATGATGGTTCAACATACAAAAGTCAATAAATGTGATGCATCACATCAACAAACTCACGAACAAAAACCTTATGATTATCTCAACAGATGCTGAAAAAGCATTTGACGAAATTTGACATCCCTTCATGATAAAGACTCTCAACAAATTAGGTATAAAAGGAAAGTTTCTCAACATGATAAGAGCCATTTATGACAAGCCCACTGTCAGTATCATTCTGAATGGGGAAAAAGTGAGGGCCTTTTACTTAAGAACAGGTACAAGACAAGGATGCCCACCCTCACCACTGCTATTTAACATAGTACAGTAGGTACAAGCCAGAGCAATCAGGCAAGAGATAGAAATAAAGGGAATCCAGACTGGAAGAGACAAAGTCAAACTGTCTCTATTTGCAGATGACATGATAATATATATAGAAAAACTTAAATACTCTATCAAAAAACTCCTAGATCTGGTTAATAACTTCATTAACAAGTCAGGTGCATTTATATCCTGAAATAATAAACTAACAGAAAGAGAAATAAAGTAAGCACATTTACAAATGTCAAGAAAAAAAAAAAAACCTAGAAATCAATTTAACAAAGGAGGTGAAAGATCTCTCAAATGAGATGTAGAAACCACTTCTGAAAGAAATTAGAGAAGACACGAAAAAAGGAAAGATATTCCATGCTCTTGGATTGTAAGAATTAACATTGTGAAAATGTCTGTACTACCAAAAGCAATCTACAGGTTCAATGCAATCCCCTTCAAAATGCCAATGAGATTCCTCATAGAAATGGAAAAAAAACAGTCTTAATTTTCATGTGGAAAAACAGAAGACCCTGAATAGACAAAGAAATCCTGAGCAAAGAATATAAAGCCAGAGGCATAACACTACTTGATTTCAAATTATACTACAAAGCTATAGTATCAAAAACAGCATGGTACTGACATAACAAAAGACACTCAGACCAGTGCAGCAGAATTGAGAATCAATAAATCACCCCTCAGGCTTGCAGCCATCTGATATTGGAGAAAAGGAACAAAAACATACATTGGGAAAAGACGGCCTCTTCCACAAGTGGTGCTGGGAAAATTGGATATCAATATGCAGAAGAATGCAACTAGATATATACCTCTCAAAATATACAAAAATCAACTCAAATTGGATTAGAGGCTTTAATATTAGACCTGAAACCATAAAATTACTAAGGGAAAATATAGGTGAAACACTTCAGGAACTAGGTCGGTGCACGGACTTTATGACCATGAGCCTGAAATCACAAGCTACAAAAGAAAAAATAAACAAACGGGACTATATCAAACTAAAAACCTTCTGCACAGCAAAGGGAACAATCAAGAGAGTGAAATGACAACCTACAGTGTGCGAGAAAATTTTTGCTAACTATGCATCCGACAAGGGATTAATTCCATATTAGAGAAGTAACTCAAGCAATTACATAGTAAAAACACAAATTACATAGTAAAAACACATAGGTAAAAAATGGGCAAATGAGCTGAACAGACATTTTTCAAAGAAAGACATGCAAATGGCCAACAGATACATGAAAAAATGCTCAACATCCCTAGTCATCAGGGAAATAAAAATTAAAACTACGCCGAGATTCTACCTCACTCCCGTTAGACTGGCTATAATCAAAAAGACAGTGAATAAGAAAGGCTGGTGGGGATGTGGAGAGAAGGGAACGCTCCAGCACTGCTGGTGGGACTGTAAATTAGTACAACCACTACTGAAAACAATGTGGAGATTTCTCAAATGACTATGAATAGATCTTCCATACAATCCAGCAAACCCACTTCTGGGTATATACCCAGAGGAATGGAAATCATCTTGTTGAAGGGACACCTGCATTCCCATATGCATCGCAGCTCTTTTTTACAATAGCCAAGACATGGAACCAACTTAAATGTCCATCGATGGTTGATTGGATAAGGAAACTGTTGTATATATGCAGCATAGAATACTACTCTGCAATAAAAAAGAATGAAATTCTCCCATTTACAACAACATGGAGGAGCCTGGAGAAACTTACGTTGAGTGAAATAAGCAAAGCACAGAGGAATAATTGCCGCATGTACTCACTCATAAGTGGGAGCTGAGAGAGATGGAAGGAAGGAAAGAAAGACCACAGTGGTGCACTGGACTTGCAGAGGGAGAGAACATACATTGGGATAAAAAATGGAGTGGGGGGGACGTGGGAGGTCGAGGGACGCTGGGGATCATTGTGTGGGGGACATGGGGCACTAATGCAAGTTGTGGTAATGGACATGCTGCCAGTATGAATCTGGAACTCACATCTTCAGCACGAGGGCTGACAATCAGGTTTTTATCTCATGAATATTTATAGCCAATAAAAAATAAATTCTAGAAAGTTAAGTACAAAAAATGTATTAAGTACTTAAATCTATATGCTGGAACTATAAGACTCCTAAAGGAAAACATAGGGTAAACACTTCAGAAAGTAGGACTGGGCAAAGACATTCTGAATATGACCCCACAAGTACAGACGACAACAACAAAAATAAACAAATCTTATAGGAAACTAAAACCCTCTGCATAGCAGTAGGAACAACTAACAGAGTGAAAAGACAACCTGCGGAGTGGGAGAAAGTATTTGTAAGTTATGAATCTGACAAAGGATAAATATCCAGAATATGCAAGGAACTCATAACAGTTAAAAAACAACCCTATTAAAAAATGGTCAAAGGAGCTGCATAGACATTTCCCAAAGGAAGATCAACGAATGGCCAACAGACACATGGAAAAATGCTCAACGTCTTTCAACATCAGGCAAATGCAAATCCAAACCACATTGAGATGTCATCTCACCACAGTTAGACTTGCTGTTATCAACGAGACAGGGAATAAAATATGCAGCTGAGGATGTGGGGAAAGACAAACTATTGTACCCTGTTGGTGCTGCTATAAATAATCACACCCCTTATGGAAAACAGTGTGGGACTTCCTCAAACAAATACAGACACAAGTGCCATATGATCCAGCAATCCCACTGCTGGAATATTCCCAAAGAATGGAAACCATCCCGTCTGTGGGATCCAAGCAGTCCCATATCTAGGTCTATTAACAGTAGTCAAGGTTGAGAACCAACACTGCGTAAGGAAAATGTGCTGTAAATACACAAAGGAATACGACCCTGCCCTAAAAATAATGAAGTACTGTCATCCACAGCAGCGTGGAGGAACTTAGAGAACATTACGTTAAGTAAAGCAAACCAGGCACAGAAAGGGAAATGCTACATAGCCTCTCTTAGAAATGGGAGCTGACAATGAAGAAAAAGAGGTACAACAATCACAATAATATGTTGAACTTTCAAAAGAAGACAACAGAACGGAGGTTACCAGGGGTGGGAAAGGGTGAGGGTGACAGGGGTAAGGGAGGAATTGTTAAAAGTCCACCTAAATCAATTACATTGTGTAATGCTGAATATTAGAATTATCCTGATTTGAACACACATGCTGCACACAGGGATTGATATTCAAAACCGTTACCAACAGATATGTACAATCAATTATGTTCCAAAAAATAAGAATACGTTTCACGGAAGTAAAGTCCACTGAATTTGAGGTGAGTTTATTTTCCACCCACTGACACACAAAATTCTTCACCGTAAGTCTACAACAGTTTCTACCTCTTGCTCGCCAGTTCCAATCAGCATGAAGTAATCAATGTAATAATTGATTACTTCTGATAGCTTGTGGCAGGGAAGGCTGTCAACGTGCCTGGGAACTAAGTTATAACACAGGGCTGGAGGATTGATATGTCCCCGGGGGAGACAGTGCAGGGATATTTCTGGCCTCGCCAGCTGAAATCAAACTGCTCCTGGTGGATCTTACGGACAGATAGGGAGAAAAGAGCCTTTGACAGCCCAGCAGTGGCGGAGCAGGTACCTGGCCATGTGTTAGTTTTCTCAGGCAATGAAAACACAGGAGGTTCAGCAGCTGTGATTATGGTCATCCCTTGTATTCATCAATATCCATCTGTCATTTGCACAGGTCACATGGTAGACTTGAATGTGGATTTGAAGGGAAACACCTCCCTTGCACAGTTTAAGTCCTTGATTGTGCCTGTGACCTCCCCAGTCCTTCCAGAACTCCAATGCAGCTCTAGATTCCCTGTTTTCTTTGGTAGAGGCAGCTCCAGTGGATTCCACTCAGCCTTCTTCACACAACAGGCCTCGCTTCACAGGTCAGGGAACCAACATAAAGATTATGCCTGCTGCTAAGTGCATTTATTCTAATCACGCATTCTGCGATTGGGAAAATAACCCCTGGATCTTGTGGAGACCCTTTGCCCCCACTGTGTGATGGGCCTGAGCTATGACTCCACTGGCAGCCTCACCTTCACGAGTCCCTATTCTAACTGCAGGCCCACAGTGACCTTTTTGTTCTCCTGGAATTAGTTGTCAGTTGACAGCCGGTGTCCGGATGCCTCTGAAAGATTTGATTATTTTCTTTTCCAGTATACAGTAACTGTGTTAAAAGACCACAGGTCTTTATTGAGAAGGCTGAGAGAAAGATTAACATATGCATCTCTGTTAGTTTCCCAGGGTCCTTCAAGTGTTTCTGGATTTGTAAACTTGTACAAGTCTGAAAATTAATTGAGGGGCCATGACTTTCTGTTTTCATAATTCAAATTAGATTTCTTTCACCCAAACTAGGATATTTCTGCTTACACATATCAAAAAACAAACAAAACAAAACAAAACCTTAGCTCAGTTTGTTAGACTGTGATATCATAACACTGAGTCCTAGAGTTTGTACTGCTGTACTGGACAGCCACGAAGAAGAAGAAAGAAGAAAGAAGGAGGAGGAGGAGGAGGAGGAGGAGGAGGAGGAGGAGGAGGAGGAGGAGGAGGAAGAAGAAGAAGAAGAAGAAGAAGAAGAAGAAGAAGAAGAAGAAGAAGAAGAAGAAGAAGAAGAAGAAGAAGAAGAAGAAGAAGAAGAAGAAGAAGAAGAAGAAGAAGAAGAAGAAGAAGAAGAAGAAGAAGAAGAAGAAGAAGAAGAAGAAGAAGAAGAAGAAGAAGAAGAAGAAGAAGAAGGGAGAAGAAGAAGGGGGAAGAAGAAGGGGGAAGAAGAAGGGGGAAGAAGAAGAAAAGAAGGGAGAAGAAGGGAGAAGAAGGGAGAAGAAGGGAGAAGAGAAGAAGGAGAAGAAGAAGGAAGGAAGGAAGGAAGGAAGGAAGGAAGGAAGGAAGGAAGGAAGGAAGGAAGGAAGGAAGGAAGGAAGGGAAGGAAGGAAGGAAGGAAGGGAAGGAAGGAAATAATTTAGTCGGTTCTGTCTATTTAACTCCTAGAAACTCCACGGTGAACTGCCAGCACCACAGGTCTGCACACTTCAGAGTAATCTGTTTCGTCAGCTCTGAGGTCCATGACAGCAGCCATGTCCACCTTGTGTTTTGAAGTTTAGAGCCGCCTTTTGGCCCCTGTCACTGTGGAATCCAAAAACTCCCTTTGGATTTTGTTTTTCTAATTGAGTGAACTAACCAAACACAGAAATGAAATAATTCAGCCTGTTTGAATAAACATCATGCAGCAACAAGCCAGTCTCCTCTGTGTTCAAACCTACCCTGGCAGATATCATTTTTCATGCATAACATTGGAAATACGTGTTGACAATTATCCCAGAGCCTCCTACTGTGCAGAAACTTCCTGAACTGTAAGTGTGAACGTGTTCATGACATTTCACCTTTTGAAATGCTCAAGCCAATCATCTCCAGCTGAGAAGGGTTTTAACTGACCCTGACCAAGGGAAGAATGACCGCAAGTGTCTTTGTCTTTCAGCATCACATAGTATCGCTCGTTACACTATTCAATCCATCATAATCGCATAAATCCAAAAAATGGACTTGTTTTAATTTTTCTTGTACCTGTTTAAACAGGACTGATGTGAATGGAATAATTTTCCCAGTGGCCTTGAATGCAGGTCAGCTAATTCTCTTATTATTTTTATGGGTGTATCATATTATCATTTTATTAATATAAAATTCATTGGTAACATTACCAGAAGTCTTCCCAGAAAAGTATGCAAACAACACACGCACTTTTCTCTGTAGGCCTCATCATTGACTTCTTGCTCTCAGGAGCACTACAGAGTTATTAAGCAGTGTTCTCGAGTGACGATGTCAGAAACCAAATCACCAACAAGAAAACATAAAAAAAGTGGCGACTAAATTGTTCATGAAAATGTCACTTGTATATGTGATGAGAGCTGAAACAGTGAGTGTTGGTTGACATCAGCTGGGAAGGTGCACACCGGGTAACTCGAATTTTCGGTCAGGCGGTGCATCTGCGGGTTAACTGCAAACACACCACAGATTCTAATTCAGGAACGAAATGAAATTTACCAAGTAGGGGAATTTACAAATATGGAATCTATGGATAATGCGGATGCACATTACAGTCAATGCTCGGACAGTCGTGCTTTACACGTGTTGAACGATATATTTCAACAGTTTTCATCATATTTGTGCAATGTTACTTTAAACGTTGTAGGTATGATTTATCTTTCCACTTCCAAATATGTTTGCTCATGATGTAATATTTTCTGAGCCTTTTTTATCACATTTACTGAATTTCATAAATTCATAATTTAATAAACACTTTGAAAAATAGAGTATTATTCCTATTAGTTTAGTTCTATTTAATTTTTCCTTCGGATAAAAAATAATAAAACTAAGACACTTGCTATGTGTCTGTACATGTATGTGCGTGTGTGTATATGATGATTTTATGTCATGGGCAAACATTTTTCTGTATTCATTACTCATGTAAAAAGCCAAACCACACCTACGTTGTTTAAAGTAAATCTCACATATATGATGAAAACTGTTAAATACATCCTGTTCAGGATGAGTAATGCAAGAATACCTAACTTTGTGGATATATACAGAAGTAAATATATGAATATATACACTTATATGAAATTAAGATGAACACAATAATGAAAGATGACACGGTTGAGGATATTTTTAGGAGTTTTGGGGAAGGAAGAGGAAACCACAGATTCTAACTACAAATCATTACCTGGGCCCCTCTGCACCTACTCTTGTGACTGAACCTTGAACTTGATGGGTCCTGACCGCCCCCTGGTGGTCGAGTGTGTCCCTGCAGGGAGGTTTGTGTCTGGGCTCATGCTGACTTCCTCACACTGTGTGTCTCGCACAGTAATACACGGCCGTGTCCTCTGTCTTCAGGCTGCTGACCTGTAGATACGCTGTGCTGACAGAGGTGTCCATGGAGAAGACAAATCGTCCTGTGAATCCCTCAGCGTATGTTGGCTTTCCAGTGTTTGTGTTAATCCAGCCCATCCACTGAAGGCCCTTCCCTGCTTCCTGTCGCACCCAGTTCATGGCATAGCTGGTAAAGGTGTATCCAGAAGCCTTGCAGGAGACCTTCACAGACTCTCCAGGCTTCTTCACCTCAGCCCCAGACTGGACCAGCTGGACCTGGCAGTGGACGCCTGTGGAGAAGACACAAGGAAGATGGGAACCCTGGTGCGGCCTCAGCAACCTCCTCAGCCCTGGATGCCAGGGGCTCCTTACCTGAGGCAGCTGCCAGCAGAAAGAGGAGCCTCCAGCCCCACTCCATGGTTCTGTGTGACCAATGGGACAGTACCCGTGATGAATGTGTTGCGGAGGAACCTGAGCTTTCTACTCTGTGGGGCCCAGTGATTTGCATATGTGTCTGGCTCCTTAACACCCCCTGGTCCAGGTCAGGTATGAATAACTCGATGCCCTAGAGGACCCCTGCACCTGGATGGCTGAGCCACCCTCTCGTGTTTGGTGCCTGGAGTCCTACTTGCTAGTAGTGAGTGACCCTTCCCCAATGGGTCTGAACCTGGGCAGTGCTAGGTACAGATGAACCCACTCCTGGACACCAACAAGTATCTCTTCTCCCTCCTGTGACATCACATCGAAATGGGACAAAAGCTTCTAGTAAAGGCCTAATGTTGAATGTTCCCAGGGTGTCACTTCTGTGTCTCTGACCAGGCTCAGTGACTTCATCCTGGGCCATCACATACAGAGTCTCCCTCACTCTACATCCCTTACCTTAGGATTCACTTTTCCAAGACCGCTGCCTCAGAGATGGGCCTTATTTCTGACACTATTAGGATGACATCTTCACTTTTCCAAAGGTTTTCCTATTTTTTCTCATTTAATTGAGTAAAATTGAGATGAAGATTACATGGTAATAATGACAACGAATTGCCTTTTCAAAAGAAAAATATTCTCTCATATAATGTGAAAATAAATGAACAAGTGCAGTTTAATTATTCTGCATATGCATGTCCAGTTTTCCCAGCACCGTTTATTGAAGAGTCAGTCTTTTCATCAATGAATGTTCTTCTCGACTTTGTCAAAGATCAGTTGGCTGTAAGTCTGTGGCTTGACTTCCAGGTTCTCTATTCTGTTCCCTTGGTCTGATTGTCTGTTTTAATGCCAGTGCTATGCTGTTTTGGTTACAATAACTTTGTAGTATAATACGAAGCCAGGTACTGTGATGTCTTTGGGTTATTTACTCATTGACTGATTTTTTGCTCATTAATGCTTTGGGTATTCAGATCTTTTGTGGTTCCAGATGAATTTTTTTTTCTGTTTTTCTTTTTAAATTTTACTTCTCAAAATATATTGGAGTTCATTTTCATGTGCCTCTTCCCACTCCTCTCCACCCCCTTCACCTCCCTCCCATCCTATCTGTTTACTTGACTTAAATAGTTCAAGGAATTTTTGTGGTTATTCTGTCTTCTTCACCTGACCCCTTTATTTGTTTGTGTGTTTAGTTATTTATTTATTTGTAGCCCCTACAAATAAGTGAGAACATGTGGTATTTCTCTCTGTGCTTGACTTGTTTCACTTACTGTTATTTTTTCTAAGTCCATCCATGTTGTTGTAAATGGTAGTATTTTCTTCTTTTTTTTATAGCAGAGTAGAATTCCATTGTGCAGATGTCCCACAGTTTCCTTATCCACTCATCGGATGATGGACATTTGGGCTGGTTCCAGCTCTTGGATATTATGCATAGAGCTTCACTAAGCATTGGAGTACAGGTATCCCTTCTGTATGATGATTTCCATTACTCTGGGCATATTCCCAGCAGTGGAATCTCTGGGTCACATGGTACATAAATCCATAATTGTTTGAGGAAAATCCATACCATTTTCCATAAAGGCTGCACCATTTTGCAGCCCCACCAACAGTGAATGAGAGATCCTTTTTCTCTGCAACTTCTCCAGCACTTACCATTCCCAGTCTTCTGTGTGTTAGCCATCCTAACTGGAGTGAGATGGTATCTCAAAGTGGTTTTGATTTGCATTTCCCAGATGCTGAGTGAGGTTGAGCATTTTTTCATGTGGCTGTTGGCCATTCGTATAACTTCCTTTGAGAAATGCCTGTTCAGCTCCTTTACCCATTTTTTAACTGGGTTATTCGGTTTTTTGCTCTAAAGTTGTTTGAGTTCTTTGCATATTCTAGATATTAATCCTTTGTCAGATGTATATTTTGCAAATATTTTCTCCCACTCTGTTGGTTGTCTTTTTACTCTGTTGATTGTTTCTTTTGCTGTGCAGGAGCTTTTTAGTTTGATATAATCCCATTTGTTTATTTCTTCTATAGTTGTCAGTGCTTTTGGGGTCCTATTCATGAAGTCTATACCCACTCCTACTTCCTGGAGTGTTTCCCCTATGTTTTCTTTAAGCAGTTTTATTGTTGCTGGATCTATATTTAATTCTTTAATACATTCTGAGTTGATTTTAGTATATCATGAAAGGTACAGGTCTAGTTTTATTCTCCTACATATGAGTATCCAATTTTCCCAGCACCACTTGTTGAAAAGGCAGTCTCTTCCCCCATATGTAGATTTGCTCTCTTTGTCAAAGGTCAGATGGCTGTAGGCACATGGATTGATTTCTGGATTCTCTATTTAATTCCATTGATCGGTGTGTCTATTTTTATGCCAGTACCATGCTGTTTTGGTTACAATAGCTTTGTAGTTTAATTTGAAGTCAGGTAGTGCTATGCCTCTGGCTTATTTATTTATTGATTGATTTTTTGCTTATTAATGCTTTGGGTATTTGGGTCTTTCATAGTTCCATATGAATGTTAATTGTTTTGTTGTTTGATTTTGTTCTAGATCTGAGAAGAATGTCATTGGTATTTTTGTGTGGATTGCATTGAATATTAAGATTGGTTTGGGTAATCTAACAATGTTAATTCTTCCAATACAAGAGTTAATTCTTCCAATCCAAAAACATATGATTATCCCAACAAATGCAGAAAAAGTATTCAATAAAATTCAACATCCTTTCTATTCCAGGAGGTGTAAATCTTGTTGTGTTGTTTATTTCATGCGCTTCCCAGTTTTAACTGTAGATATCTCCCACTACAACCATCTTAGTTGAAACTTTTTGTTGCAGTTCATTGGTTGTGGTATGCTGTTTTTCATTTCCATTTGTCTCAAGTCTCTATATATTTTTTGAATTCCCTTTGATTTCTTCTCTGACCCATTGCTTCAGGAGCATGTTGTTTAATATACCTGTCTTTGAGATTTTTCCAATTTTCTTCATTTCATTAATTTCAAATATCACACCATTATGTTCAGAAGAGACACCTGAAATGATTGAAATGTTTTTAAATTTTTTAAGAATTGTAATGTGACTGGACATGTGGTCCATCCTCAAGAAAATTTCATGTAGTGTATAGTGTGATTTGAATTGGTTGTTTCTTTATTTTCTTTCTGGGCATTCTATTTATTGTTAAGATTAAAATATTCAAGTGTTATAATATTGTTTTATTTCTGATTAATTGACTTTTCAGATCCGTTGATATTTGTTTCCCATGTTCATGTGATCTGAAGTTGAGTGCATATGAAGTAACAGTTGATCTATTCTCTAGGTGAATTCAGACAATTATCATCATATAAAAACCTTCTGTGTGTCCTGTGATAGTTGTGACTTGAAGTTCATTTTGTGTGATATAAGTGTAACGAGTTCAGCTCTTTTTGTTTATCACTTTCTTTGAAAACTTTTTTCTACCCCTTTACTTTCAGGCTATGAGTGTCCTTAAAATTAATGTAAGTCTCTTCTAGACATCATAGAGTGAAATTTAGTTGTTTTTATCCATTCAGCTTCTGAATGTCTTTTGTTTGGGGAATTTAAGATATTTATACTTAATTAATTGATCTATATGTAAGAGCTTAACCTTGTCATTTGAGCATGTTGATGTCAAGGTTTTGTAATTCCTTTCTATCTTTCTTCCCCTGTGCTGTCTTCCCATGTGATGTGATTTTTGTTGTTATTGTTTGCTTTGTTAGCAATATACTTTGATTTCTTTTTCTTTTGTGTTTCATCTACCTGTTTTGTTCTTTGTGGTTACAATGAGATTTACATAAAGCTTCATTTAGTTATTGGAGTCTTTATTGTGGTGATAACAACTTAACTTTGAACATATTCAAGAACAGTGTAATTGAAATTCTCTGCCTCCTACATTTTACTTAACATTTGCATCTTTATGTATTGTGTGCATTCATCTACATATTGTTGATTACAGTTTTTCTTAAAACTTTTATCTTCTAACATTAATCTAGAGTTGAAAGTTCTTTATGTACCATCATTAATTAAAGTGTTAGAGTATTCTGAATTTTGATCATATTGTTAGCATTACAGTGAGTTTTATAGTTTTGTATGTTTTTTTTGTTGTTAGTTAGCATCCTTTTGTTTCAAATTAAGGATCTCCTTATAACATTCCTTGTACTGCAGGTCTAGTGGTGATGACTTCCTCAGCTTTTGTCCTTTTAGGAAAGTCTTTCTCTCTCTCTCATTTCTCATGGATACCTGTGCTGGTGACAGTATTCTCAATTGAGAGTTTTATTTTCTTTCAGCACTTGGACTATATTTTCCTATTCTCTTCTTTCCAACATTTTCTGATGAGAAATCCACAGATAGTCTTATGGAAGGAACCTTATCGGGGTTGTTCTTTTACACTTTTTCCTTCATTTTTCTGTTCTTTCTTCTGATTAGGTAAATACAGAAAACTTGTTTCAGAGCTCACTGAATTTTTCTTCTGTTTGAGGAAATCTGTTGTTGATGTTTCCCTTGGAAATATTCATTTCAGTTGTTGTGTTTTGTCTTCAAAATTTCCAATTATTTTTATTATGTTTTCTATCTCTTCATTAAACTTCTGATTTTGTTGACTTGTTGTTTTCCTGATACTGTTTCATTATCCACCTGTAATTCTCTTGTGCTCGCTGAACTTATTTAATGATTATTTTGAATTCTATATTAGGCATTTTGTAGATCTGCACTTCTTTGAGTCAGGACTGGTTCTTAATATTGCTACTTTGGTAGCATCATGTTTATTTGATGGCTCATGGCTCTTGTAGATTTGGAAAGTTGACTGCACAAGTGGAAGA
Organism: Cynocephalus volans; assembly: GCF_027409185.1. NCBI lineage: Eukaryota > Metazoa > Chordata > Mammalia > Dermoptera > Cynocephalidae > Cynocephalus > Cynocephalus volans. The sequence goes on from NC_084462.1 coordinate 186,196,256, forward strand.
AGTTTGCACCTCCATCAGTCTCCACAGAACATGTTTAGCATTGATATCCTTTCACCTGACAGCCCACCTAGAAATTCTGGGCAGGTTGGTTGGTGGGTCCACAGGTGAACTTGTTGCTGGAGTCCTCAGGCAGGAGACAGCCTGGCACAGAGTTTGGTCTTGCTCTGTATCTATGGACCTGGGTCATGAGTCCTGGCATGAAGCTTGGATCTACAGGAGGCTTTCAGGTTTTGGGATTACAGAAGGCAGTCTTCCAGGTACAGTGGGCCTGGAGCTTAGGATTATGGTGTTGCCCTGTTACTGGGTATCCCTTGGATAGGCCTGTTTTGGGGTATGTGGTGAACGTCAGTGCTCACTTCAGATGTCTTTTCTTCCATGAAGGGTTTCTCTCTCCACTAGGTGCTCCATGAATGTTTTGGAGGTGGGACATGTTTGATGTAGAACTGTCCTTTCTAATGTCTTCATTATGTCTTTTTTCCCCCTGTACTCTGTCAAGGTGATGTAACCTTTCAGATCTATTCCTTAGTACTTCTGAACATATTTTCACGTGTGGATGTTTTTTCAAATGGACATTTCAGGGAGGAAATGAGCGCTGGTGACTTCTATTTTTCCATCTTGCTGAATTCCTCAACTTGTTTTGATAACTTCTATCAAAATTACTAAAACTTGGAAGTATTCATGATTCCATGAGCAACTGTAGTGGGAAAAAATACTGAGGTACATCCATACAATGGAGTATTATGGATAAATTGAAATGATCTATTAAGCCATGAGCACTAGATTAATCTTCAGTGCATTATGCTACAAGGCATAATTGAATATCTGTCTCCTCCAAATCTCCTGTAGGAATTTGATCTTCAGTGTGGTGGTGATGGGAGGCAGGGTCCAGTGGGATGTGTTTGGATCATGGGTGAGGATGAATGCCCTCCATGGAGAGTGACTGAGCTCACCAGGAGTGGACGAATGTGCTTAGGAGCAGGTTATTAAAAAGGGTGTGGCTTCCTCAGTTTCTCTGTTTTGCTTGCTCACACCATGTGATCTGTACACACTAGCTCTTCTTTCATTTGCTGCCATGAGAAGAAACAGACTGCTGCCGTCATCAGATGCAGCTGCCCCAGAATCAGGAGCCAAAGAAATCTCTTTTCTTTATGAATTAGCCAGACACAGGTATTCTGATATAGCAACACAAAAATAAACTAATACACCAAAAAGTCAGTGTGAAAATATACACAGTATACAAATCCAATTGCATAACATCCTGAGAAGTTAAGACATAAAGACGGTTAAAATATAATTAGTTTCCAGGGATTTCTAGGATAGTGAAACTCTTTGTGGGATACAGCAATGGGGAACATATGACATTATGCGATTACTGAATTCCATGTAATTTTACAGTCCGAAGAGCAACCTTATTGTATGAAAACTAGAAATAGTGTTGAGGATCCCAAGAAAGAATGCAGATTATCTGAATATATGAAACAACCTCTGTGGAGAAGGGTGCGAATGGTTGTCCTCAGGAGTGCGCTCTGGAAGTGAGTGGTGTCTGGAACAGTAAAGGCAAATGTAACTGTGTAAAGAAGTGCTTTCCAGTTGACACGCAATCATCACTGATAGTGATGTACACGTACGCTGTAATTTAACCCTTACACTTATTGAGGGCAGGTAGTAGAATCCAGATTTACTGTGCTGGAGTGTGGACTCATAGATCAGTGAGGGGACAGGGCTGGAAAGATCCATGTGGCCAAGGATTAGAGTTGGAGACCTCAGCATCAGCCCACCCTTAGCTTTGTGTAGGTAGGGATGGTTAGTTCTATAAATACTCATGCGCACGTGCACGTACATTGTTCTCTAGACATACACCTGCTGCCTAGTTCTGTGAACTGAGAAGCCAAGAAGCAAAACCACCATCGCTGTTTGCACACATCGTGGTGAGATCTGGATGTCGAACTTCCTCTCCGTTAAGAGGATCCATGGCTCTTGCAATGCTGAATATACTGCTGGGAAGAAAATACATGAAGTGAGTTTGAAGCATCATCTTGTGCAGATGGTCATGCTCGATCTGCTGAAGAAAAACCATCCCACAAAAATGGGGGCACGCCAGAGGGGACAGGAGTCATTGAAAGAGCACACGATGGCCAACAAAGGAAAAATGTGCACAAAAACATGGGTGAAGAAGCACCAGATTATTACCCAGGTTGAAATAATATACAGGAATCCATTCTCAAAAATAGGAATAAAACTTAAATATAAAAACTGTGTTAAATCAGAAATATCCTGAAACACCTCGGAGGTCCTCTGCCCACAAGCAGGAGGAAGAAAACTTCCCCCTTTTAGGCATGGGCTGCACATGGTGACTTTATTAGAAAGACTACATTATGGAAAGGGTGGGAGTGACCTCACAGCCCAGACACCTGACAAACACTACCTCACTCAGGTGAGCAAGGACAATCTCCGCAGTGATGTCACATTGATAGTACGTTATGATGTGACAGGGATGTTGCTCAAGTCTGTGGTTCCTTCTTAGACAATTAACTTCAGTCCATTCATGAGACCAGCATCAGGCGGATCCCAACTGAGGGACAGTCTACAAAAGGTGTCAGCAGCACTCTTGACAGCTGGTAAGGTCATCTACGGAAGGGTGTCTGAGAAACCGTCAGGAAATGGAAGAGCCTAGGACACATCCAGTCTAAACGTAGTGTGGAATCCGACATGGGCTCCACACAGAAGCAGACAAGGGACATGAGGGGAACAGTAGGGAACCACGAGTGAGGTACGATGTTAGTTGCTAACAATGTGTCAGTGCTGGCTCATTAATGGTAAGAAATGTACCATGGCAATGTGAGTCATTCATAACAGGAAAACCTGGGTCCAGGGTATGTGAGGACTCTTTGTACTTTTTTCTTAATAATACAGTAAATCACCAACTGTTTTAAAAAATATATCTAAAAATAGAAGAAAAGGTTTGGGATCTGAATCTTTGCTTTTTCCTTGATTTTTGTTCAGTTTTTAAGAAATACAGGCGTTAAATAACTGTAATCTCACTGGGGACTGAAATAAAGGAGAAGCAGGCACAGCAGAATGGCGTGTTTGGTCTGGACGGAAATAGGCTGCAGGGGAGGAAGCTGCAGACCTGACAGGAAGCCCCTCGCCCCCAGCCCCCTTCTCTGCACCTGCTCCTGGGGCTGCTCCCGGAGGTCGGTGGTCCCGAGCGCCCCCTGGTGGTCTGTGAGCCCTGCGGGGAGGTTCGTGTCTGGGCTCACGCTGACTTCCCCTCACTGTGTCTTTTGCACAGCAATACACGGCTGTGTCGTCGGCGGTCACAGAGCTCAGCTGCAGGGAGAACTGGTTGTTGGATGCGTCGGCGGTGATGGAGATGCGGCCCTCGAAAGCCGAGTTGTAGCTCGTGCTCCCTGTCCAGTACCCCATCCACTCCAGCGCTTTCCCAGGACGCTGGCGGATCCAATGCCACCAGTCACTGCTGGTGACAGAGCCCCCAGAGACAGTGCAGGTGAGGGACAGGGTCTGCGAGGGCTTCACCAGTCCTGGGCCAGACTCCCTCAATGTCAGTTCAGACAAGACACCCGGGGACAAAGAGAGTCATGGTCAGACTGTTTGTTCCATCGGACACTCAGACCCCTGTAAACAGCTGCAGGCCCCAGAGACCCTCACCAAAGGGAGCTGCCATCAGGCATAGAAGGAACCCCAGCGTCTGCATGGTGCCTGCAGGGTGAAGACCACCACACTGCCCCAGCCTCTGGAGGGTTTTTGTTCTGCCAGCGCCCAGGATCATTTGCATGTGTGTCCTGGGGTATGAGAGGCTGAGGTGGGGTGCCTGCCACCAGTTCATGGTGAACCAGTCCTGGGTGGTGTGTGGAGCTGCTGAGTCTGTCCTCATGTTTGGGAATCAGCCCTGGCTGAGCTGCACTCTACTCCTGTGACACTGGATGGGTTAAGGGTGCAGTGCTCAAGCCTGCAAGGAAATGGTCAAGTTCTCTCGTGCTCTGCTGTGAGGCTGTCAATCAGGGGGCCCTGGTGTCATCCGTTGGAGACTGTCCTTGGATGTGGAGTGGAGGGACATGCACAGAGTCAGGGACTCCACTGCCTCTCTGATGAGGGTCCTGCTGTACTTCTAAGTAGATGTGGGGTCCTGGAGGAGGCTCTAATGAGTCCACTGCCCAGTTCTACATCTGTAGAAGTGGGAAATTTGAAGAGACATGTCCCAGCACTGATATAAAAGAGGGAACTTGTCCCTGGCTGTGTCCTCTTGGGATCTGGCCCTTATCACAGTCATACCTGAGAAGAAGCTGTATCCTAGTTCAGGCTGGTGACAATACTGAGAACTGGAGAGAGGGATTCATTGACACTTTGTATGGAATAGAGTCATGGAATTTGTTTCGGGTGGAGAAGAGGCCCTGGTAGGAGTAAAGGACAGCAGAAATGTGAGTGCTGGACAGTGGGTCTTCCACTGTGCTCATCTATGGATGGCCCAGATCGCTGAACGCAGGACATCCCCTGGTGTGAAATGGTAAAGTAGATTCCTATTCAAACTGAACCGTATCAGATTGAAATAATATGTCAGTGCCAGAAACTTAGGTTTTTCTTTAAAAAAAGAAGAAGACATCTTCCTTAAGATCTTTCCTCAAATGAAGGTTTTTCACATGAAGATTCTGTCACTTGGTTTCTTTTTACATGTTCCTCATTATGGACACACTGTCAATGTCATGAACATGTCAGGAAATCTCCCAAACCCACGACGGAGACAAACGTAAGAATGAGGAAACTACAAACCTGTGAATTCAAGTGTGCAGAAGGCAGAGAAGATTTCAGATAAACCATCTCTGGAATTAATATCCTGAGATGGGAAAATAATAGATAAACAGGAGGTATCCCTTCCATTAATGGTAACAGAATTCTACTAACAAGAAGATATGAAAAGCAGAGAAACTAACCTTGGGATTCTGAATAAAGTGCAGATTTGAATAAAAGCTTTAGGAGATTAATTAGTAATACCACGTGGTATTTCTCTTTCTGCGTCTGCCTTATTTCACTTAACATAATTTTCTCTAAGTTTTTCCATGCTGGTGTGAATGGCAGGATTTCATTCCTTTCATGGCAGAGTAGTATTCCATTGTGTAAATATGCCACATTTTCCTTATCCTGTCATTGGCCGGTGGATATTTACGTTGGTTCCAACTCTAGTCTCTTGTAAATAGAGCTGTGATAAACACGGGGTGCAGGTATTTCTTTGACATGACGATTTCCATTCCTTTGGGTTTATACCCAGCGGTGGGATTGCTGGATCACATGACAGCTCTATCTACAGTGGTTTGACAATCCTCCACACTAATTTCCATCGTGGATGTACTAATTGACAGTCCCACAAACAGTGTATGACAATTCCCCTTTCTCCACATGCTCCCCAGCATTTGTTATTCTCTGTCCTTTTGACACTGGCCAGTCTAACTGGAGTGAGATGATTTCTCAATTTTCTTATGATTTGCGATTCCCGGTTGCTGAGTGACATTGAGCATTTTTTCAGGTGTCTGGGGCCATTTTTATATCTTTCTTTGAGAAATGCCCATTTTGATATTTTGCCCATTTTTAAATCACGTTCCTTGTTTTCTTTACTGGTAAGTTTTTTCAGTACATTGTATATTGTGGATATTAATCCTCTGTCAGATGCATAGATTGTGGATATTTTGTACCATTCTGTTGGTTGTCTTTTCAGTCTGTTAACTATCTCTCTTGCTGTGCAGAAGCCGTTTAGTTTGATATAATCCCATTTGTTTATAATATTCTTTTGTCACTTGTGCTTTGGGGTCTTATTCATAAAGTCCTTACTCAGTCCTACTTCCTGGAGTGTTTCCCATATGTTTTCTTTTAGAAGTTTTATGGTTGAGACTTTCGGTCAAGATGGAGGAAGAGGCGGTCCCTGGTGTCACTCTGTCCCACAAATCAACTGATTTAAACTATAAAAACATAACAACAGATGCATATGGAACGGGGAGACGTCCAGCGGAGGAGGCAAAGGCTCCATGGAGACCACATGCCCTGCGGGGCCGCCGTCACACGATCCAGCAGGTAGGCTTCACCACCGCCACCCGGCTCCATCCCAAGCCTTGCCTAGCACTCACAGAGCAGGGAGACATCCTGTAGGGGAAGGGGAAGCTCTGCAGAGACCACATGCTCTGCGGTGCCTCGGCGCATCCCAGCAGCCCAGGCCAGAGCTCAAGGAACAGGGAGAATTCGGGCACAGGAAGCGCAAGCTCAGCAGAGACCACACACCCTGTGGTACGGCCCCATGATCCAGCAGCCCAGCAGAGTCCAAGCTGACCAGAGAGGTGGCTCCCTGGAGAGGCCCAAGACCCGAGGCAACCACACACACAAGACACTAGAGGCCAACTGAGCAGTCACAGAGGTAGCCATACCAAATTGGCAACCACAGCAACACCTTAGTTAGTCAATAGTGTCAAACCTGTGGACTGTGAAACCCCCTGCCACAATGAATAAACATCAAAAAAAAGATACCAGAAATACAAAAAAATCAAGAAAGTACACCACCAAAAGTTAATAAATCTCAAACTCTAGATCCTATAGAACAAGAAGCCCTTGAAATGACTGACAAGGAAATTCGAGTGATAATTCTAAGGAAACTGAATGAGATACAAGAAAACTCATCTAGACATCATGATGAAACGAGGAAAAGTATACAAGACCTGAAAGAAGAAATGTACAAGGAAATCAATGTCCTGAAAAAAAATGTAGCAGAACTTGCCGAACTGAAGAAGTTATTCAGTGAAATAAAAAACACACAATGGAGAGTTTAATCAACAGGCTTGTGGAAGTTGAAGAGAGAACGTCTGAACTTGAAGATGGGCTGTTTGAAATAACACAAGCAGACAAAAAAAAAAAAAAAGAAAAAAGAATCAAAGGCATTGAAGAAAATCTGAGAGAGATATGAGACAACCTTAAGCACTCAAATATCCGAGTCATGGGTATTCCAGAAGGGGAGGAAAAAGGAGATTGCATTGAAAACATATTCAACAAAATAGTGGCAGAAAACGTCCCACCTATAGGAAAAATCACAGATCTTTAGATCCAGGAAGCTCAATGATCTCCAAACGTATTCAACCCAAAAAGGTCTTCTCCAAGACATGTTATAGTCAAATTGGCAAAACTCAAAGACAAAGAGAGAATCTTAAAAGCTGCAAGACAGAAGCATCAAATCACCTATAAGGGAGCCCCAATCAGGCTAACATCAGACTTTTCATCACAAACCCTAAAAGCTAGAAAGGAATGGGATGATATATTCAAAATACTAAAAGACAAAGATTGCCAGCCAAGAATACTCTACCCTGCAAGGCTATCCTTCCGAAATGAAGGGCAAATAGTATATTTCTCAGACAAACAAAAACTGTGGGAGTTCACCACCACACAACCACCCTTAAAAGAAATTCGCAAGGGAGTACTGGGTTTGTTTCCTGAAAAATAACTACCACTGCCATAAAAACCCAAGAAAAATCAAAACCCACTAGTATAATAAAAATGGCATTCATGAAGAGAAATCAAACAAACAAAAATGCTATCTACAACCTAAGGAACCAACAAACACAAAAAAACAAACAGTAAATCAGAGAGCAAGGAACAAACAACACCTAAGACAACCAAACAACCAATAAAATGCTAGGAATAAATCAACACCTTTCAATAACAACTCTTAATGTAAAAGGCTTAAATTCCACAATCAAAAGACACAGACTGGCTGACTGAATTAAAAAGTAGGACCCAACTATATGCTGCCTTCAAGAGAACCACCTCACCCATAAAGATTCACACAGACTAAGAGTGAAAGGATGGAAAAAGATTTACCATGCAAACAGAAAAGAAAAACGAGCTGGAGTAGCTATTCTTATATCAGACAAAATAGACTTTAAACTAAAAACCATAAAAAGAGACAATGAGGGACACTACATAATGATAAAATGACTGATGCATCAAGAAGACATAACAATCATAAATATGTATGCACCCAATGTCAGAGCAGCCAGATTTATAAAACAAACTCTATTAGACCTAAAGAAGGATATAGACACTAATACCAAAATAGCAGGGGACCTGAACACCCCACTGTCAATATTGGACAGATCATCTAGGCAAAGAATCAGCAGAGAAACACAAGATCTAAACAATACTCTAGACCAATTGGACTTGGCAGATATCTACAGAACATTCTATCCAACAACCTCAGAATATTCATTCTTCTCATCAGCACATGGATCATTCTCCAGGATAGATCACATAATAGGTCACAAATCAAGTCTCAACAAATTCAAAAAAATTGGAATTATCCAATGTATTTTCTCAGACCACAATGGATTAAAACTAGAAATCAATAACAAATGAAACTCTGGAAACTGTACAAACACATGGAAATTAAGCAACATCCTACTTAATGACATATGGGTCCAAGAAGAAATCAAGCAGGAAATCAAAAATTTTATTGAAACTAATGAAAATAATGATACATCTTAGCAAAACCTGTGGGATACTGCAAAAGCAGTATTAAGTTAGAAATTTATTGCATTAAATGCTCACCTCAGAAGAATGGAAAGATGGCAAGTGAACAACCTAACAGTTCACCTTAAAGAACTAGAAAAACAAGAACAATCCAAACCTAAAGTTAGCAGACGGAAAGAAATCATTAAGATCAGAGCAGAACTTAATGAAATTGAAAACCAAAATACAATACAAAAGATCAATGAATCAAAAAGTTGGTGTTTTGAAAAGATAAATAAAATTGACAAACCATTAGCATGGCTAACAAAAAAAACAAGAGAGAAGATTCAAATAAAAAATTAGAAATGAAAAAGGCGATATTACAACTGATTCATCTGAAATACAAGGAATCATTCGAGACTACTATAAACAACTATACGCCAACAAACTTTAAAATCTGGAGGAAATGGATAAATTTCTGGACACACACAAGCTCCCAAAATTGAATCATGAAGACGTAGAAAATTAAAACGGACCAAAAACAATAAAGGAGATTGAAGCTGTTATCAGAAGGCTCCCAACAAAGAAAAGCCCAGGACCAGATGGATTCACAGCAGAATTTTACCAAACATTCAAAGAGGAATTGACACCGATTCTTTACAAACTATTCCAAAAGATTGAAACAGACGCAAATCTCCCAAACTCATTCTATGAAGCAAACATCATCCTGATACCAAAACGAGGTAAGGAAATAACCAAAAAAGAAAACTACAGGCCAATACCCTTGATGAATATAGATGCAAAAATCCTCACTAAAATACTAGCAAACAGAATACAGCAACACATACGTAAAATTATTCACCATGATCAAGTGGTATTCATCCCAGGGATGCAAGGTTGGTTCAACATACACAAATCAATAAATGTGATACATCATATTAATAAAGTCAAACACAAGGACCATATGATCATCTCTATAGATGCTGAAAAAGCATTTGATAAAATTCAGCACTCATTCATGACAAAGACTCTCTATAAGTTAGGTATAGATGGAAAGTATCTCAACATAATTAAAGCCATATATGACAAACCCACTGCTAATATCATCCTGAATGGGGAAAAGCTGAAAGCTTTTCCTTTAAGAACAGGAACTAGACAAGGATGCCCACTCTCACCACTCCTATTCAACATAGTGTTGGAAGTACTAGCCAGAGCAATCAGAGAAGAGAAGGAAATAAAGGGCATCCAGATTGGAAAAGAAGAAGTCAAACTGTCCCTGTTTGCAGATGACATGATCCTATATATTGAACAGCCTAAAGCCTCTACAAAAAAGCTCTTGGAGGGGATAAATGATTTCAGCAGAGTAGCAGGATACAAGATCAACACACAAAAGTCAGTAGCATTTCTTTTCTCCAATAGTGAACATGCAGAAAGAGAAATCAAGAAAGCCTGCCCATTTACAATAGCCACGAAAAAAATAAAATACTTGGGAACTGAGTTAACCAAGGAGGTGAAAAATCTCTATAAGGAGAACTACAAACCACTGCTGAGAGAAAGTAGAGAGGATACAAGAAGATGGAAAGATATCCCATGCTCTTGGATTGGAAGAATCAACATAGTGAAAATGTCCATACTACCCAAAGTGATATACAAATTCAATGCAATCCCCATCAAAATTCCAATGACATTTTTCTCAGAAATGGAAAGAACTATTCAGACATTTATATGGAATAATAAAAGACCACGCATAGCCAAAGCAATGTTGAGCAAAAAAAATAAAGCTGGAGGCATAATACTACCTGACTTTAAGCTACACTACAAAGCTATAATAAACAAAACAGTATGGTACTGGCATAAAAACAGACACACCGATCAATGGAATAGAATAGAGAATCCAGAAATCAACCCGCACACTTACTGCCATCTGATCTTTGACAAAGGCACAAAGCCTATTCACTGGGGAAGGGACTGCCTCTTCAGCAAATGGTGCTGGGATAACTGGATATCCATATGCAGGAGAATGAAACTAGACCCATACTTCTCACCATATACTAAAATCAACTCAAAATGGATTAAAGATTTAAATATACACCCTGAAACAATAAAACTTCTTAAAGAAAACATAGGAGAAACACTTCAGGAAATAGGACTGGACACAGACTTCATGAATACGACCCCAAAAGTGTGGGCAACCAAAGGAAAAATAAACAAATGGGATTATATCAAACTAAAAAGCTTCTGCACAGCAAAAGAAACAATTAACAGAATTAAAAGACAACCAACAGAGTGGGAGAAAATATTTGCAAAATATACATCTGACAAAGGATTAATATCCAGAATATACAAGGAACTCAAACAACTTTACAAGAAAAAGCAAGCAACCCAATTAAAAAATGGGCAAAAGAGCTAAGTAGGTATTTCTCTAAGGAAGATATACAAATGGCCAACAGACATATGAAAAAATGCTCAACATCACTCAGCATCCAGGAAATGCAAATCAAAACTACACTGAGATACCATCTCACCCCAGTTAGGATGGCTAAAATCCAAAAGACTCTGACCGATAAATGCTGGCGAGGTTGCGGAGAAAAAGGAACTCTCATACATTGTTGGTGGGACTGTAAAATGGTGCAGCCTCTATGGAAAATGGTATGGAGGTTCCTCAAACAATTGCAGATAGATCTGCCATATGACCCAGCTATCCCACTGCTGGGAATATACTCAGAGGAATGGAAATCATCAAGTCGAAGGTATACCTGTTCCCCAATGTTCATTGCAGCACTTTTTACAATAGCCAAGAGTTGGAACCAGCCGAAATGTCCATCATCCGATGAGTGGATACGGAAAATGTGGTACATCTACACAATGGAATACTACTCAGGTATAAAAACGAATGAAATACTGCCATTTGCAACAACATGGATGGACCTTGAGAGAATTATATTAAGTGAAACGAGTCAGGCACAGAAAGAGAAATACCACATGTTCTCACTTATTGGTGGGAGCTAAAAATTAATATATAAATACACACACAGCCACACAAAAAAAAACCAGGGGAGGGGAAGAAGATATAACAACTACAACTCCTTGAAGTTGATACAACAAGCAAAAAGAAAGGACATTGTTGGGTGGGAGGGAGGAGAGGGAGGAGGGAGGGAGGTTTCGGTAATGGGCCACAATAATCAACCACATTGTATATTGACAAAATAAAATTTTTTTTTAAAAAAGAAGTTTTATTGTTTCACATCTTACATGGAAGTCTTTAATCCATTTTCAATTGATTTTGTTATACGGTGAGAGGTACAGGTCTAGAATCATTTTGGTATATATGGATGTCCAGTTTTCCCAGCACCATTTTTTGAAGAAGTTGTCATTTCCCCAATGTATGCTCCTCTTGCACTTGTCAAATACAAGTTGAACAGGTATACCCTCGACTTCCTTGAAGTTGATACGACAAGCAAACAGAAAGGACATTGTTGGGGGGGAGGGGGGGAGGGAAAAGGGAGGGAGGTTTTGGTGATGGGGAGCAATAATCAGCCACAATGTATATCGACAAAATAAAATTTTTTAAAAAAATACCAGTTGGCTGTAAGCACGTGGTTGATTTGGGGGTTCTCTATTCTGTTCCATCAGTGCAAGGGTCTGTTTTATGACACTATCATGCTGTTTGGTTACTATAGCTGTATAGCATCATTTGAACTCATGTAGCGGTGTGCTTGTAGCTTTATTTTGCTTATTTATTTTTTTGCACAGAGTTGCATTGGCTATTGGGGGTCTTTTGTGGTTCCATATGAATGTTAGGATTTTTGTTTCTATATCTGCCAAGAACATCATTGGTATTTTGATGGGGATTGCACTGAATCTTTCGATCACTTGGATTAGGATGGACATTTTCACAACATTAAATCTTCTAAGCCATAACATGGAATGTCTTTCCGTATTTTGATGTCTTTATAACATTTTCCAGTGGTGTGTTGTATGTCTCATTGTAAAGATCTTTCACCTCCTTGGTTAAATTGATTTCTAGGTATTTTAATTTTCTCGAGGAGCTATTTTAGATGGCCTTGTTTTCTTGATTTCTTTTTCTGCTAGGTTTGTTAGTGTATAAGAACACTACTGACTTTTCTGTCTTAATTTTGTATCCTGCTGCTTTACTAAATTCATTTATCATCTCTAGGATTTTTGCAGTGGTGTCCTTAGGTTTTTCTGTATATAAGAAGGTGGTATATGCAAACAGGGACAGTTTACTTTCATGATTTCCAGTGTGGATGCCCTTTATTTTTTCTCTTTTCTGGGTGCTGTGGTTAGTACTTCCAAGACCATGTTAAATAAGGTTGGGGAGAGTGATTATTTTTGTAAACTTCCTGTCCTCAAAGGAAAGGCTTTCAGATTTTCCCACTCAGGATGATGTTGATGGTAGGTTCATCATAAATTGTTTTACTGTGTGCAGATACTTTCCTTCTAAACCACATTTGTTGAAAGTTGTTACCATGACGGGATGTTGAATTTCGTGAAATGCTTTTTCTGTGTGTGTTGAAATGGTTGTATCTTTTTCATGTTTGATTAACTCACAACTGATGATGGCTGAATATTGAATATTGAAAAATACTGTGCCACTTCCCTTTAGATACCATGGTGTCGGGTGAGAAATATACTGATGGTTGAACTGGTGTCCCCTGTAGATAATGCCTCATTTCTCTCTGGCAGCTCAGTGCTGTCACAGGGGCAGGGTACTGAATAGATGGCATTCAACAGAGTGACAAGGGTGGACATGTATGTGACAACTCATGATGATGTTGAGCAGATGAGCAGGGTGGGGAGTGAAGGGGGACCAGTTAGAATGAGTCTGTTGTGTGCCTGTTTAGTAAAGGACTTGTAAGAGCACGACTGAATGCTGATCACAGTGGTGTGGTGGAGAGGAGCTCAGAATGATACAGGGAGGGACATAGATGCATTTGGGACAAATACAAATGCACTGGATTCTATTTATAAAATCTATAAACTTATTAGAGTTAGTTTGTAGATTACCACAGTAAAAGTGATATGTTTTCAATGATATGTGATCCAACAGCACCTGCCACTGACTACACAGAGCAGAATGAACGGACCACCACAGTCCTACTGGGTCCTCATCAGGCTGGGAGTCCAGGCGGGGCCTGACTGTGACAGACACATCTGCAGCTGTCTCCTCAAATCAGCCCAGGTCATTGATCAGTTCCAAATCCTTGAGCTGCAATCCACTGAGACCCTAATCAGATCACTTTCCCCCTCCTGACCTCCACCCAACACCCCCAAACTGGTCCATCATTACTGACAGCATGAGGTGTGTGGAACCTCAAAGTTCAAAGTAAAGGCTTTAAACCTTTGAAAAAAAGTTCTTTAAACGTGTGAAAGTCTTTATGCCCAAATTAAACTGCCAATTTTAACATATCGCCTGAGCAAGTTTCAAAGTGTTGTTGAATTCAGTTTCATTGCAAAATGTTGACAATTTTTAACATCTGAATTTGGAGGCAAATGTACCTAAAAGGAGTAATAAAGTAGCAAAGCCTCAGTTATCCACATTCACCTTTTATCAAGTCCCAATATGCAAATCAAAGCCACTATTTCACCTGAGGTCGTGGAGTCTTCTCCATGAATGACTCGCCCATGGACATGTGCCCTCTCTGAAGGCTCTTGCTTGTTTCTGCCTCTGTGAAGTCACAGCCAGAGTCGACTTTCTGAACCTCTGAAACCCTCACACACACTGCGGGGCTGAACAGAACTTGTTCCCTCTCGCCAAAGAGCAGCATGACCCCAGGTGACAGTTGTCAGTGAAGAGACACGCAGTGGCGTTGAGGTGACAGAGGTTGTAAAACATTGGAAGAACTCCTTTGTGATTACGAATCATCCATTTTGTCAGTGAAAGACACATTGTTAAAAGTCCGAGGAAAATTCCCATCTTGGAAAGTATTAATTTGGGGAGAAATGATCAGAAAACATATTCTTTATTTTTATTTTTTAATTGACATATAACTGATTATATATGTGTGTATTTTGGGGGGGTGGTAAAGAATAAAGAATTGAATATTTCCAAATGCGTAGACAATGTGGTGATCAAATGAGGATAATCAGTACACTCGTGTTTACCAACAGTGACCAGTCCCCGTGGTCCTTAACTAGTTCCTCACTGTCCCCCTCACACTCCCACTCCCAGCTCTACTAACTAGACTTTTGTTCTCTCTCTTTTATTCTTATTATTTTTTTTGGAAAGTTCAGGGTGGTGCTGTGATTATTTATTTCTTTATTTGTTAATAGCAAACATATTATTAAGTCTTTGTTTATATGGTCTTAGGTTTCTAAATATGAGTTTGGAAACTTTCCTCCAATTTTAAAGACGATCAGCTGATTTAAGAAGGGTTTGTAGTAGCAGAGAAAATAAAACAATTTCACTTGATGTGACTTTGTTGAAATCTCAGTACTCATGACTTCATTGAAAATCCATGCATGGTGTTGTTTTTAACCTGAGGAGACACTACAGGTAACTATTGCAGGTGGTTGGTGCAGAGAACATGTGCCCATTGGCTGCGTTTCCTTCTGGAGACTTCTCACAGCAATTTCAACTCTCCATCAGCACCAGATGTTGCTATTTTCATGGTCTGTCATCTTTACAAGAAGTTTCCACATCATAATTCATTTATATCTCATCACAGCTGTTTTAGGAGATGTAACTACCCACCTTTTCATTGATGTGGTTCTAGTCCTGGCCAGTCTGTTTCTGTTCCATGATCTACACATCTGTCCTTTTGCCAAAACAACACCAAGGTTCTCTTGACTATTCTAAATTATTTAAGTTTTCCTGTGAGCTTTATAACACATTCTTAAATTTACTATGAAGTAAAAATTCCATGGGGATTTTGATTTAGAATGCACGGAATCTGTAGAATGATTTGAAGAAAATTGTCACATTAAAAATATGAAGTCTCCCGACACATGAATAAATTTTCCATTTGTTCAGGTCTTTACTAATCTCTCTAAACAGTGCTTTATAGCTTTCAGTATAGAAGTCTTTGCCAATCTTTGCTAGATTTACTCTTCTTATTTTACTGTAGGGTAATGGTATTGCTTTTTTAAAATTTTCGTGGATAAGTTTTGTTGCTTGGTAAATAGAAATAAATAGCATTGTTAAAAACAGACTTTATATCTTTAGAGCACTTTTACGTTAAGTGCTAAATTAAGCAAAAGCTACAGAGAGGTCCCATATGTCCCCTTCCCCACATGCACAGCCTCCCCCACCAGTGTGGCACGTTTTTAACAACTGATATTTGTCAACTTACCTTGAAACAAATAGCTTTCCCTAGCTGACTTGTTTTTTTTTTTTTTTGTTTGTTTTTTTGTAGATTCCTTCCAATTTTTTTACCAGCATAATCATATTATTGGTGAAGAAAAAGTTTTACTTTTTCCTTTCCAAAATTTATTCTCCTTTATTTCTCACCTTGTTGGGCTCACTAGTTTCTCCAGGTCAACGATGAGCACAGGGGACAGATTTCAACAACTTAACATTAATGTGCTGACAGCTGTCACATTCTTACATGCTTTTACCAGACACAGGAACTTAATTTCCAAATTTATTTAGCAGAGAGGTGTCATGAGGATGTGCTCAAGTTTATCAAGTTATTTTTTTCTTCTTTTATCTATCAAGCAGGTAACATGTTTTTTTTTTTCTTCTTTAGTCTATTAATGTGCTGATTTACAGTGGTTGATGTTTTACAGAAGTGAACTCACGCAGTATTGAAGTAGCCATCATCAAGCACACAATTCTGCAGCATTTTGTGCATTCACTATCGTGCAGCTGCCACCTCCATGTCGTAACCTTCAATCCTGGAATAGGTCTTCTAGGTCATGATATTGCACGCACCTCACACATTGTTACATTCCATTTCTGGAGCTGTTTGGGACTTTTGCTTCTATGTCTATGAGAGTTATTGGCCTGTAATTTTATTTCATGTAATAGTATTATAATTTTTTATTTTAGAATTACACAAGTCACATAGAACTAGTTAGTACGTGTGCCCTATTCCTTTATTCTGTGAAAGAATGTGTGCAAGATGGTATTTGTTTCTCAAATATTCATGGGTTACAAGGCTAAATATTATATGAAGAAGTAAATTTCCACATTTGCACAAACTGAGCTGTGCTTGCAGAGAAGCACCGATAAAAACCTCAGAAAGCGTTTTTATTTTGGTTGAAGTTTTATTTGTTGAAGTTTACAACCAGATACCAAATGTTTGTGAGAATTAGAAGGGCCCCCAAACAGGCAGGGTGATCTGAAGAAGGTAAACGGGTTAGTAGGATTTGACTACTTGACGCCAGGCCTTGTCATGAACATGTGTAATTCAGGCCGTTTGCAATGGCACAGAGAAGGGCAGTGCACCTTCATGCTGGGTTGGCAGCCGGAGACAGCGGCTGGATGTCCACGAGGAAAAGATAAACTGGATCCCTAACATCAGTTATACTCTAAAAAAATTAATTCAAGTTGAATTTTAGATTAAAATATGAAAATGAAAAAGTTAGAGATTTAAACAATTTAATTTCTATAGCCTGGGTAAACTAGAAAACAAAGCCAAACTAACAAACAAACAAACAAACAAAAGTACCTAAAGTACAATAAATATAAAGGAAACATTTGATATATTGGGGTTTAAAATTGAAATTTTCTTCATCATGTGACACAATTATGAGAGTGAAATCAAGAGCAACAATGTGGGGAAAAGTAACTCAATGTACCTTTATCCCCCAAGGACTCCCCTGCACCTGCCAGAGTGGCTGAAACACAGACCAGCAGCGGAGGACAAGCAGACAGGCAGGAGCAGCTCCGGTGTTCGTGGGGATGACAGACAATCAGAACTTTCAGTACCTCTGATGTGACAGTAGGTCGATGTGGGCATTGGGACGATCTGTGTGACGGTGTCTCCTAACGCTGAGGAGAACTGTGCCAGGGACCTGTACGTTCTGCTCCCAGGAATGAGGTGGAGACATGGCGTCCTTTTGTCAAGGATAATGCTGTCCTCTCATAGCAGGTTTTCAGTGCACACAACAGTCCACGTTTGGATTCATTCACATGCAGTCAGAGAGGGGCAGCACGAACCCATGGTTTAGACATTGGGTGTGACTCATGTGCAGCAGGGCTTGGATAAAGGGGCTTCAGGGGCTGTGCTACAATTGTAAAGTTGCAGTGGTTATTTTACAGTTTTGGAGGCTGGAAGTCCAGGACTCAGGGGTGCATCTGGTGAGGGCCTCCTTCTGGGTGGGGGCTCTGTGCAGGGTCCCAGGGTGTCACAGTTGTCACATGGTGGCTGAGCAGGAGCTTGTGCCTATGTGCTTCTCCCTCTCTTTGTAAAGCCTCCAATCTCCTTCCTGATAACTCATTAAACCCTTAACCCAAGAATCCATCCATGAGGTCCCACTCCTCACAATCCAATCACCTGTTAAAGTCCCCACCTTTCAAATACTTTATTGAAGATTAAGTTCCAGCACAAGCTTTGGAGGGGACGCACATTGAGACCACAGAAGGGACCCTGGAGACATTGTGAGTTTTGACCTGGGTGCACCTTAGTGAGTGGTGTGCAGTGGTGACATCTGTGGCATGTAAGGCTGGCACTGTTTTCTGCAGCACTGCCTTCTTGTCCTGGAGTGTCACCTGGGCAGTGGCTGGTGGGTTTACACTAATGAAGGCCCTCACAGACCTGACTTGGTACCTCGCCTGGCCATCTTTGGCAGCATACCTACCAGAGTGCTACTCCCCATAGAGTTGTGTTCTGACACTTTCTCCTCCTGGCTTCTAGGAGCAACGGTCATGCAAAGGGAAGGCTGGAAGGACCTTCTGTCCCGCATTAGGGGCTGTGTCAAAGCTCCAGAGATGGGGACCTGGGGATGTCTGTTTCTGGTTCTGGATACTTTCATAGAAGAACTCACACCCATCTGTCCTCCCACACTCCGTTCTGACCCACGCTTATCCTCACCACTTCGGTAGGTGGTCTCAGTGCACAGTGAGGTAGCAGGACTTGAACATGCCCTGGTGGAGGGCACATCATTGTCTACTTGTGTCTTTTGAGGCTCATCCTGGTGTATCATTGGTGATGGGACAATTGATTCAGTGCTGTTCACTCTCCTAAGGATGCAACTGTTTTCCTGGATGAACAAATCCTATCACTAGAGCTATGACATGGAGCCCACCTGGGACAGCTCAGCAGAACCCAGTAGCCTAAGACTGAGCAGTGCAGGACAGTTCCCTGGTGGCGTTGGGTCTCCAGTTCTTCCCCTTTCCCTGCTTGTAGTTCTCAGGAATAACTGTTGAATGTGCTGGAAGGACAACATCCTGAGACAGGGAGGGACTGGGCAGCATGTCCTGGGCCGTGTTCCCATCCCTCCCCGGGAATGTAACATCTTGAGTTAGGGAGGAACTGGCTGGGACAGTGCAGCATTTTTCCTTCTTCCCCCGGATGGAGGACCTACTCCAGAGCTTTAGTCCAGTGGCCTGTGTGACCTCTGGGGTTCACCACCTGGAGTAGGCTGCCTTTCAGGGTCCTGTTGCTGTGGTACAGGTGGGACACACACAGTTGAGACTCCATCTGCCCTGGGAAGCTTTCCTGAGTGTTGGGGAACAGCTCACAGAGATCCGAGACGTCTGTCCCTTGTCTATCTCTGAGTGATAAACCTACTTCGTGTAACCTGTTGCGTGTGAGCATGCTCTGTCTTGCTGGATGCAGACACGCTGGTGACTGTGTGCAGTGAGCCTGCATCTCCAGCTGCACATTCACGTTTGGCCACTCCACAACCACCCATTTCCACCTGAGCACACGGCTGCTGCAGTCCCTCTGCCACGTGGCCTGGTGTGTTGTGGAGACCCGAGAGCAAGAGACCCCTCTAGGGCCTGCAGGTAACCTTGAGACCCATGGGGACACGGAGAACTAGTGGCCAAGATGAGGTGTCTATGTCCCACTCTACCAGCCGGCTTTTAGCAGGAGTGGCCCTCGCTGCTCACGACCTCAGCCCAGCCAAGTGTGACAAGTCCTCCTCAGCTCAGGCTTGACCTGGGCTCTGGACACTTGGTTGGAGGGACCATGAGAGCCTGGACCACAGCTCCCTTCTCCCTCCCTGTGCACACGCAGGGCCAGAGACAAAGGAATTGTAGGTGAGGAAGCAATTCAGAAAGGAAATCCCTCCAGGCCTCCCCTGCACTTGCCTCTGGGACTGGACCACTGCCTGCTGTGGGTTCCCTGTGCCACCGGGCACCCCTGTGTGCCCTTGCACGGAGGTCTGTGTCAGAGCTCGCACTGACATCCCCCTCTGTGTCTCACACAGTAATGCATGCCTGTGTCCTCAGGGGTCACACTGTATTTCCAGATACAGCATGTTCTTGGAATCATCTCTAGAAATAATAAATCTGCCTTTCACAGGCCCAGCGCACTTTTCGTGAGGCCACCTGCAGGGTGTCTTTTCAAACCAACCCACTCCAGCCCTTCCCTGGAGCCTGCTGGACCCAGATCATCCCGTTGTTGCTGAAGGTGAATCCAGAGGCTGCACAGGAGAGTCTCAGGGACCCCACAGTCAGCACCAAGTCTCACCTGGACTCCACCAGCTGCACCTCATGCCAGACACCTGCAAACACAGAGACATGATGTTTACATGGACTCACATGGATGCAACACAGGCACACACAAGACTCTCAATGCACCCCACTCCTGAAAACGACCTTGGTCGATGGTGAGGAATGTAAGAGCTTGACACCGAGTTCCTAGTGGAGCTGCTGGGTTCTGTCCTGTCCCAAAACCTGGGTGGAGCTTCTCTGTGAGAATGCCTGGCAAGCCCCCTCTTTATATTAGCAGAGGAGAATCTATTTGCATGTGCTGCAGACACAACAGTGCAGCCCTTGTCTATCTCGTGCTGTGTGCCTGACCTTGTCATCCTATGAATGATCCCAGGTGCAGCCAGGACCAAGAATGCCAGCAACAAGGTGGCCCCTGTCCTGAGCATCCCTCCCACTCTGTCTTATCATGAACCAGATAATCTGACCCATCCCTTCTGATATCATCCTCAGGAACTGAAATTCCTCTGGCCTCAGGGTTCTGTGGATGAGGATGAGGAGCCTGTGAGGTCTGCCCCAGAGGTGCCGTGGTTGGGGCCATCTTCCTACTTTCCTTCATTTCTGTGTGACATGTGGCCTTTTCAGGTCTCGGGAATTAGAATTTGAAATGGGACATCTTTTTTTTTTTTTTTTTTTTTTTTTAGAGTTGTAAATTCATTTTTCCCATTAGGGTCTTACACAAAACTCTAACATATAAACCTGATAGAAAGTCTTCATCTGAGGCTGTGGCGGGCATCCCTGTTTTATTGACTTCTCTCTTGCAGCATGAAAACTGCCTTCCTGAAATGAAGGTCTCAGGCCCCATCACCACTGTTATTGTGCGAGAGTTTTGTTTCCCCCAAGCATCTCCAATTCTGATAATTTCCCTCAGTTGTAAACAATAAGGGAACATGTTGGCTGTTAGGATCAAAACTCCAGGATATAAAGTTGAGTTGATGAAATATCCAGGCACCAAGGACCCCACAGGGATACCCCATCTCCTGCCGAGCCTCGGTCTTACAGAGGGAGCGAACTTTCCTAGGGATACAGATTGGAGTTGAGGGGAGAGGGGTAAGGGAAAGGAGGTTGAGGGATCATTGGAAGGGGACAAAGGGGACAAAAGTATTTTCTGGTGATGGGTGTGCCCCCAATATGAATCTGGCACCCACATCATGGGCAGGAGGGGGAACAATCAGCTTTGTATCTCATGAAAGTTTGAAATAAGTAAGTAAGTAAGTAAGTAAGTAATAATATTTTAAAAAATACAAGACAAGAATATAACAACTTAAAGACCAAATGGATCTAAACAACACAGAGAACTTTCAACTGATCCACAAAAGTATATACATTTTTCTCAAGCACACATGGAACATTCTACATAATAGATTCTATTTTATGCAACAAACACATATGAAGATTAAAATTGTTCCAATATCTGTTCTGACCACAGCAAATCAATAGTCGCAATAAGGTGTAATTCACCAATGTGAGGAAACTAAAGAGCACTCATGTGAACAACCATTTTATCAACAGGAAATGAAAAGATGATTTTAAAATATCTCCAGAAATAAAAATTAAAGCACAGTTTAACACAGGTTATGAGATGTGGCCAAACCTTCCCAGTGAATAAAAACAGTGAGGAACAGCTTCATTGGACAGTTATGGGACCTCAAACAGCCAGCCCGGGTTTGCTCTGAACACTCCAGTTCTAGAACATATTTTGAACCATGACTAAGTAGAGACATCGCTGGGATACACGGATGGTTAATATAAGCAAGTTGCTGCGTGAGATAAACCACATCACAGAATGAAATAAAAACAGCACGATCATCTCAGCAAATGCAGAAAGAGCATTTGTTACAATTCAAGATATTTTTTAGAATAAAAAATTTCAACAAGTTATTTATAGAAAAAAATATACTTCATTACTTTAAAGGTAACACACAACAATCCCATAGTTAACCACATGCTTCACAGCGACAGTGAAAAGCTTTATACACATGACCAGGAACAAGACATAACCCCCCCTCTCCACTACTCTTCAACATAGAAGTGGAAGCTCCAGCCAGATCAGTAAGTTAGTAATGAGAAATAAATGAGGTCCACATTGGAAAAAACAATGAAAACCGTTTCTGGTTGCTGATAACATCATCTCATACATAAAAAAGATGAAAGTCCACACCCCACCTAATAACTGTGAGAACTAATAAACAATCTAGAAATGGTGCACGATACAAAATCAACACACGGAAATCAATAGCATTTCTTTACACCAAAACAAGCCACCTATAAAACAAATCAAGAAAACAAATTCATTTTCTATAGTATCAGAAAAAAGAATTAAAATCTAGGAAAATTTAAGCAAATAGGTGAAAAATGTGTATACTTAAAATTCTAAAGCATTAATGAAAAAATAATAAAAGGACCTAGTAAAGGAAAGAATAACTTGCGTTCACAGATTTTAAGAATTAATGTAATTATAAGGTTTATATTACTCGAAGGATTAAACACAATCATTATCAATATCCCATTGTAATTTTTTACACATAAATGAAAAGTAACTCTAAAATGTGTTTAAAAACACAGAAAACTGCAAATACCCAAAGCAATTCTGAACTTAATAACAGAGTTGCAGGCCATCTATGATTTTTATATTACAAAAAAAAAAAAATGTTTTCTACTGAACCTTTCAAAGATCATTAGAGTTTAAGTCATGTTCAAATTTCCTGGAAAATATGGGTTTTAGATTTTTGGCTTCTTTAGACAACTGTAATCTCAATTGGCTGCAGACTGCAAGTCCTGACGCTCCTGCTGGTAACTGTCATCCCAATGTCAATGTGGGCTTCTTAGTCCTTGACGCACAGCTCAGGCATGATCCCTTGCACACCTCTCAGGAGGCAGCCTGGAGCCTTGACTGTGATCTGCACGCACATTTCTTCTCACAGCCTGTGCTTTGTGGGTCCCCTTCAGCTACACACCTGCAGGTCAGGAGGTGAGCCAGGTCTCCATGCAGATGCAGCAGCTTCCTCTCCACCTGCTCCTCTCCCTGCTGCTGTCTCCACTGGTTGCTTCCTAGGGGGTTCCCTTTCTGTCTTTATTTCCACCAAGGCAGGGTTTTCACTGTTGCTGGTGTATGAATTCAGCAGTGATGGCGAATTCCAGATTCTCACACCACCAGGACATGGCTGGGAGGGAAAGGGCTGCTGCCTGGTTGTTGTCACATATAATGTTGTGTGAACCTGGCTGAACATTTCTGATCCACAGGAACCACAGTCATCACCTTCTAGTGTCCAGAATATGATACATGATGAAGGCGTATAACCCCCCAACCAAAGTTGTGAGAAGCTCAATTAAAAATTGGCAAGGAATGGAATACCTGAGGAGCAAATGAAAAGATCCCTAAACTCATTAGTCCTCAGGAAAATGCAAACCAAAACACAAGATAGCACTTCAGAGCCAATAACATGGTTGTAATTTTTAAGAAAAATACCATTTTCCTCATGGATATCTAGACATTGGAAAAATTACAGAAAGCTGGTGGTCAGGCAAAATTGTAAAACCGCTGTTGCAATGATTTGGGCAGTTATAGAAAAGGTTAAATGCAGAAAAACCACACGACACAGTGATTCCACCCCTATATATATTCCAAGATAACAGAAAAGAGGTGACCAGCAGAAATTTCCATGAATGTTCACAGCAGCACTATTCACAGTAGCCAAAAATGAAAAATCCCAAACATTCACTGACTGATGAACTGATAAACAAATGTGGTAAATTGATAAAAATGAAAACTATTCACCTATAAAAATGAACGAGATACCGACACATGCTATCACAAGAATGAACTTTGAAAACATTATTCCACGTTAGAGAAACAGACACCAAAGACCACATATTATATCAGTGCATTTATATGAAAAGTCCAGAATAGGTGAGTCCATAGAGACAGAAATCATACTAGTGGTTTTTAGGGGCTTTGAGAGACAGGAATGTGAAGCAGCTGCTTGAAGGGAGTGGGGTTTCTTTTTAAGGCAATGAAATGTCCTCTAACTAGACAGTGGTGACATTTAACAAACCACGTGAAAATACTGTGTCACTAAACTGCACACTTTAAAATGGTTAAAATGGTGAATGTAATTTTTGTAAGTTCTGCCATCACACACCATAAAAACACATTACATTCAATTTATTTTTATATTAATATTTTAAGGTAACAGAAACCACATTTTAAAGGAACCCACAAAGCAAATGAAGAAAAAGTAAGAGTTCCTGAGTGTGACTTCTGTTGAGCTTGGACAGGAGACACTGAGGACAGAAAGGACAGCCTGGGTACCCTCTGCACCTGCTCCTCAGTGGAAATTCTGTACTAAGTGCACACTGAGCTCCTCCTAATTCCAAGTCCCCTCCTTTCTAAAAGGAAACAGATTTGCGTCTGTACTCACACTGGGTTTCCCTCACTGTGTTTCTCGTACACTAATACACAGCCGTATCCTGGACTATCAGCTGCTCACGGTTATATAATCTTGGCTCTTGGAGGTGTCCCTCATGATGCTGACTCAGGATTTAAGATCTGTATTATAAATTGTGCTTTCACAACCCCATATCACACTTACCCACTGCAGCCCCTTTCCTGAATGCCGGTGGTTCCAGTGCAAACCATACCTAGTTATAGAGAATCCAGAGACAGTGGAGGTGAGGGACTGGGTCTATGAAGTTACACCAGGCCAGGTTCTGACTCCTGAAGCTGCACCTTGGATGGGACAGCTGGGGACAAGGAGCATCACCATCAGTCAAACACACCAGAAGCCCCATGCCCAGGTCCCATCCCTGAAGTCCCAGAGGCACTCACAGCAGGGAGCAGCCACCAAGCACAAGAGTCACCTCAGGACATCCATATTCTGATGAAGGGCTCCTGGTGAGAAGGAGACTGGGGATGCTCAGCCCAGGGCTGTGCTTTCATCCTGACACTGGGGTCTGCTCTGCATGAGGGGAGTCCCTGATGATATAAGTGGGAGAGCAGAGCGCAGGGTGTCGACCCACCCTTCATTGCGCAGAGTGTTTACGTCGTGCTGTTCAGAAGAACTGGTGAGACAGAACCTCAGGGACTCTTCTATGCATCACTGCCTGGTCTTCCTGTTTCCAGAGAAATATGAAGAGAAGTGGAGATGGAGGATGTAGGGCTTGACAGCACAGAACATGTGGAAGTGTTTAACTTAAAGTGATTTCTGGTTCAAGGAGAAATCCATGACCTTTTGATCCTCAGGTGCTCCCTTCACCATGTCTGGTGTTTGAATCTGGCTGTCAGCCGTGACCTCAGTCTCTCTGCACACAAACCCCTTATGTGTGACTTCAATTGAGAAAGTTGGGCTTCTATAGATTGTAGTAGATGGTTCACTTCAGAACAGGCAGACGTTCCTCAGAGAGACAGATATGCATACGCGTCTCTGTGGTGTGTGTGTGTGTGTGTGTGTGTGTGTGCGTGAAGTTTTTGAGAGAGAGAGAGAGACAGAGAGACAGAGAGAGACAGAGAGACAGAGACAGAAAGACAGAGAGATGGAGAGACAGAGAGACAGAGAGAGACAGAAAGACCTCCACTACATCCTGCTTCTCAGACACAGTCACTAAGGCGAAAACATAGACATAAGATCCCCCCTCCCTTTTGATACAAACTTATGGAATAAGACATATTACTGTGGAAATTTCTAGAAAACTCAATCTTCTTCAATCCCATTTAGAAATCCTCTGTTCACACTCCTGCCCCAACACTTCCAACGTCAGCCTTGACTGTCACATCAGACTCAGTCTTCGGGTTCGTGATCTCGTCACTTGCTTCAGGTCACAGGTGACTCCTCGGTGGTGTTTTCTCAAGCGCAGCTCCTCCTGCATCTGCAGACCTGTGAGATGGACACTCTGTGCCCTGCCTCCCCTTAACCCAATGTACTGTGGAGAGTCATGTCCAGGATGAAAAATGTAGACAATCTGGTTCAAAGAGTAATTCCCGGCACCTGGGAGTCACTGGATCACAGCAAATCTGAATGTGAGTTGGGCACATGGTGCCACTGTCTGAGTTCTGGTCCATTTCTAGTGTCTGGGAATGACATTGCATGACTCACAACTTCTCTCTTTTGGAATCTTGTCCCACCCTATTAGGAACACTTCCTTTCTCAATTTGAAATTGTTGGTGTTTGCAGTTGATTACTTCTTATAGCATTTTTTATTTAAAATGAGCTGGGAGAAGTTATAGGTTGTGAAGTTGTATTAAAATATATGTACAACCTGTTCCCTCATGATAGTCCCAGGCATACAGCAGATAATCCTAACTAATCACATCAGAAACAATGACATCAAAAAGGAGAAAAGGTACAAATAAAAAACAGAAACTATAAATCTGTGTAAATTAGCAGATTCCAATTAAGAAAATAGTGAAGTTATTGGAGTAACTGAATTGTTTCCTCAAGGTATGGGGTTTAAGGAAAATTTAGATGTAAATGTAGAAAGATGGAATTAGGTGTAAAGGCATCGATTTGCTCATAGAAAATGAAAATGTAGACTCTTAGGCCAAAAAAAAAAAAAAAAAAATTCTAACTCCCCAATATGCCCTGCCCTGGTCCCAGGAGCTGGGCTCTGTGGGCAGAGTGGCAGCAGTGCCTCTAGACCAGTCCTGTGTCACCTTCCAGGGCTTCTGCTACTTTCCTCAGAAGAATGTTATAGAGATTTTCCTCTGTGTTTTACTCTAACAGTTAAATAGTTTCAAGATTCAAATGTAAGATTTATTCCATTTTGAGTTGAATTTTGAATAATGGTGCAATTTCATTCTTTGCATGTGGATATCCAATTTTCCCAACCCAATTTTTGAAGAAATTGTGTTCTTCCCATTGAGTGTTGTTGGCACCTTTGTCAAAAATAAGTTGAAAAAAATGTTTGGTTTTATTTCTGGGCAGTCTGCTCTATTTGTCTGTATGTCTGTTTGTAAGTCATCACCACTCTGTTTTGATTATTTTAGCTTTATAATATATTCTGAACCATGATTAACTAGGAGTTATCTCTGGAATGCATGTATGTTTCAAAAGAATTAAGTAAATAAATATGATAAATGTCATTACAGAATGAAGGAGGAAAAACTTATGATCATCTCAACAGAGGCAGAAAAAGTATGACATACTTCAGCATCTTTTGAATATCAAAAATTTCAACAAACTAGTTATAGGAATAATATCCCTCACTACATTAAAGGTCATATATGACAATCCCACAGCTAATAACATACTTAACAGTGAAAGGTTACATTTGTTATATGTGATCAGAACAAGACAATAACACCCACTCTCACCACTTCCTTTCAACATTTGCTTAACATTTCTAGCCAGAGTGTTGAGTTTGTAAAAATAAATAAATGGCATCCACTTAGGAAAGGAGGATAAAAATTGTTTGTTTGCTCATAACATGATCTCTTACACAAGATCCCTAAAGACTTCATCTATTAACTGTGGGAACTAATAAACATATTTAGTAATATTTCATGACACAAAGTCTGCATAGAGAAATCAGTAGTGTTTCTATACACTAACAATGAACTACCTAAAAATAAATCAGTAAAACAATCCCATTCACAATAGCAGCAGAAAAACATAATTAAATTCTTGGGAATAAATCTAACCAAATTACTTAAAGATTTAAATATCGAAAACTCTAAAGCACTGATCCAAACTTGGAAGTATTAATGGATGAGAACCTTAAAAAATTGATGGCAGACACAAAAATGCAGGTCAAGGAAGTCCACAGAGCACCTGACAGGGTGAATAAAAGCAACAGCAATGAAGCACACACACACCCAAACACCTGCACACACAAACACATGCACACACACACATACATACACACACACACACACACAAACACCTGCACACACAAACACATGCACACACACACATACACACACATACACACACACAAACACATGCACACACACATATACATACACACACATACACACACACACATGCACACACACATATACATACACACACATACACACACACAAACACATGCACACACACACATACATACACACACATACACACACACAAACACATGCACACACACATACATACACACACATACACACACACAAACACATGCACACACACACATACACACATACATATACAAACATACACATATACATATATATATACACACACACACACCTATAGGGATGGCCGGTGTGCTCAGTGGCTGAGCGTGGTGCAGACAACAATGTGCCGAGGGTTGTGATCCCCTTACCAGTCAAAAAAAAAAAAGAAAGAAAGAAACTCAAGAGCACAAACCTCCATGGTTTCCAGGAATGGGGTAGAGAAATCAGAGCTGTAGCTGAAGAATTGCTGAAGACTCAGGGTGGGAATCTGAGAGTTGGGTGCACCCCAGGGGCCAGTCTCAGAGATCCCAACGCTTTTTGACTCCACCTCAGGGTTCCATCCAGGTTCCCAAAGAGAAGAATCCTCCTGCTCCCAGAAGAGAAAGGAGGAAGGAGCCATCCTGAAATACACCAGAGCAGGATGATGTTTATGGAAGCCTGACCTCAGGAGAAACTATGTTAGTGGATCCTAATAGGTTGGGAGTTCATCAGAGCATAACTGGACTGAGAAAAGAAAAACCCAAAACCCCTTCTCCCTTCACCCCACATCCTTCCAGCCTCCCCGAAAGGCAAGTAAAAAGAGAAGCACCTGTGAATGCCACGCCCAGGACAGGACTCACTACAGGACAGAAGTCATCCTAGGACTGTGCACTGCTTCCCCTACCCCACACCTTACCCACATCCACAGGGCTTCTGTGTAATAACAGAGAAAAGCTAAAACACCACATACACCTTAGACACTATTTAAGAAGACTCTATGAAAACCTAGTCTACAGAGCCGACTAAAAGAAAGACATCAATGGACATTTTATCCATCTGTGGCTTGTCATGTCATCCTCTTTACAGGGGCTTTTCGAGGGGTAACATTTTGGATTAAATACTCCAGCCTGTCAATGTTCCTTCCCTAGATTGAGCTGTTGTCTTCTCCTCTGTGCATGTGGTTTTTCCTGTTTTCCTGATAAATGCGTATTCCCTAGATTCCCTGGTCTGCACCACGTGAGGTTCTGAGGTCTGTGCTTCACTTTTCAACCTCATTACATTACTGAGCTCCTGATCTGCACCTGCACAGGGCAGAGATGGCAAGAACGGAGCAGGGCTCTAGGCCCATGCAGCTGTTTATGTAAGGACAAATCTAGTGAGAATTTACACAACAGAAGACAGAGGGTGACATTAGGGGAGTGTCTGTAGGACACTTGGGGAAAGCAGAGGGTAGGCAGGGTCAGGGCCCTTACTGGCTGGATTTTATTATCCAAATGGGTTCTCCCAAGTTCCCTGGTGGTCGACTGGTTAGGTTTTGGAGCTCTCTCAAATGGATTCTCCCCGTAGCAGCAGAGACACAAGTCTTAGAACACAGTTCTCAAGGTCCCTTGAGAGACATGACCCAAAATTCAGTTCAGCAGGGCTATGATGGGTGTTTATCTCTGTGCTTCTCCCCCTGAGTCCTCCACATGGAAGTATAAGAGCTGTGACTGGCCCTCAGGCAGCTGGTTTTCTGTCCCGGACACTGGGGGTTGGACAGAGAGTGGGACAAACCCTGAACATCAGTGTCCACAGTGTGGATGAGGATCCAGAGGTGAAACTGCCCCAGGCAGAGCAGGAACCCATGGGCAGAGGCCCCGGATACTGAGCATAGCCAGGTGGGGACACGTGTGCATGACTGAGGGGAAAGACCCACATGGGGACAGTGGGCACCTGGACTGAGCTAACTTTAGGAAAAAATTGCTTGATTAGTGGAAGATAAGCATCTTTACAATGATTTGTGTGTCAGGAAAGAGAACAGGTTATGATAAAACCTGAGGAAAGAAAGGTCCCAGTGAATGGAAACATCTGATCTGCACATGAGGAAAGTTCCTTCACTCTGTGTTGCCTGCAGTGAGAATGTGAGAAATCAGAGCCACAAAGAACAAAGCAGGAAATGACCCTGAGGGACATCTGGGAGTCAGCAGAGCAGAGGAAACCTCAGACTCCAAGAGGAACGCCCATCCCCTCTCTGCACCTGCTCCATGGGGCACAGGAGCTGGGTGGGCCTTGAGCGCCCCCTGCAGCCCAGACCCCTCCTGTATCCTGAAGAGAGGTTTGTGTCTGGGCTCACGCTGACTTCCTGTCACTGTGTCTCTCGCACAGTAATACACGCCTGTGTCCTCGTCGGTCACAGAGCTCAGCTGCAGGGAGAACTGGTTCTTGGACGTGTCTTTGGTAAAGGACATGCGGCTCTTGAGGGACGGGTTATAACTTGTGCTGCCACCAGAAGTAATGTATCCCATCCACTCAAGCCCCTTCCCTGAGGGCTCGCGGATCCAGTTCCAACCATAACCACTGGTTGTGATGGAGTCACCAGAGACTGTGCAGGTGAGGGAGAGGGTCTGTGAGGGCTTCACCAGTCCTGGGCCCGACTCCTGCAGCTGCACCTCGGACAGGACACCTGGAGACAAGGAGAATCAGAACCTGTCAGTCACTTTCAGTCACAAACTTCCCAGAACCCATGCGTGACATCTGAGACACTCACCTTGCGGAGCTGTCACCAGCCAAAGGAGAAGACCCCACAGTCTCATCTTCTGTTAGATCTCAACTCTGCCTTCCCCAGACACCTGAGCCCTGTCTGAGGACAGACCTGTGAGCTTCCACCACCCATGAGTCCACATTTACCCTAGAGCCTGAAGGAAAATTTGCATGTGGGAGAGCTCTGTCCTTATAAGCGGTAAGGAACTGAGGTGGGACTTCTGCATTTTTGATGGGCCTCTATTCTATTATTTTCTGAAAATTACTTGACATATAATTATCAGATGTGAAAGAACACTCCGTAATGTGGCCCCAGATTTCTTAGCCCAGATCTACCTTCCTTCTACCTTCTCTTCTGCCTTGTCTTGGGCCCAGCCCAACTTTTCCCACAAACTCAGGCTCTGAGTCGTGCTATTACAGTTCTGATCACAGCACAACCCCTGCTTTCTTTCCCTGCACCCTCTCCTGTCATGTGCTTCTCATCACACCTGAGAGCTTGTTACATTGTTACATGGTTGCTGTTCCATGTGTTCCAGGCCTGCCTTGTGCTCCATCCACCATGTGATACAAGACACAGCACATGGGAACCCACAGGGACTCTGCGAACTACAGCATCCTGTACATGACTGAGGAAACTGATTCTCACTGTTTGGAAAAGATAAATGGACTCTTTTAAATGCCCCCTTCCCAAGGTAAATCCTGTGCTTCTAATGTGTTCGAATTTTCAACAGAAATTCAGTTCTCACCCTTATATTATGGATGTTAGTCTTTCATTTAGTCCTACAATCTCATCAGAAATCCCCACTTGTGAAAAGATCAATCATAATGGTTAACATGCAAGCAGTAATAATATCCCTAATATGAAAGTTTAAAAACACACTTCCCTTTGATGTCGCTGCATTGGGGCCCACGACAGCCACTCCATGACTGTGGTCACTGCCCTCTGAGATGCTGCCCACCACGGAGAAAGAGGCCAGGGGCTGTGCTGGATGCTGTGCTGTGTGTACTCCTGTGAGCCCCCTCTCTGTCCCAAGAGCAGGTCCATGTCATGGAGGGACAGCCCTTGAAGGCTCCTGAATGGATTATAAGTCAGGAGCTGCTGATGGACAATTCAGGGCTGATTCTTCAGTTCTTGTTAACTCATGAATTTTGCTGGAATTTTACCAAAATGGTAAAAGACCTGAAAAAAGGCAAAGGAAAACAAACACACTGAAATGACAAAGCAAGCATCAGAACCAGGATAAGATATGACACAGATTTTGGAACTATCAGAGAGGAGACTTAAAATAACTAGGTGTATGTGCAACTCTGTTTCGGTTTGTTTCTAAACCTTCAGCTGACTCTGCAGAGTCCCAGCTGCCCATGTCGATTTACCCAGGATAATTTATCAGTACGTTCTGCCTAGTGTAGCAAACACTCCAGCATCTCACTGCAATAAAGTTTCAAGAACAAATACCTACTGTTTGCTCATTTCTATTCTAATGTGTCCAGGAGGGAAGTTGTGGTGAGAAGAGGTGTCTGATTCATAAAGTCACTCAGGAACCCAGACTCCCACTGGTTTGAGACCCAGAACCTACAGCTTGTGGACTGATGCTTAATAGAAGACAGAAGGAGAGGGAATGATGAATTTCAGGTGGACTATTTTTTAATTGTTGTAAAGACACTTACCACGAGCTCTTCTCTGTTAACACATTGTAAGTGCACAATGCGGTATTGTTAACTGTGGGTGCAGTGTTGTAGAGCAGATCCCCAGAGCTTGTTCATCCTGCGTAACTGAAGCTTTGTACCTGTTGAGCTTTAATTTAATTATCCAGGCTGTCAGTGTGTGTGTTATATCTGTGTACATTTCCTTTAGTTTGATTAATCATATGGTCCTGACTTACATCAAAAGATCAAAAACGTATGTTGTCTGTCATCTCTGCATGCAAGAGGACAACAGGTGTTGGGGGGAATTGGAGGGTAACACACTAACCATGTGTCACTTGAATCTCTCTCTCTCCTGCCCCTACACACACACACACACACACACACACACACACACACACACACACACTCACTCACCAGTGGTGTTTTTGGAAAATCTAACTTGAGCAATGCCTCTGATTGATGCTGAGCAATTCCTTGTAACATACACAAATGTGAAACTTCACAGCCCTGTTCTGACATATGTCACCGTGTAGTGGAACAATCTCCCAAGGTACAGATTCAGCAGGTCAGCCCTGTGTGTTGTGGACAGTGAATCGTCACTGTTCCTTGTATCATAATTATCCCGCTAGTCTCATATGCATGTTGCATATTAACTTGCAATAGGAGTGTTTGTGTTTTGTGGATGGATCTATTTTTTAATTACTTTAAGAAAAAATAATATTAAATTTCATTAAGCAGGACACTCACACCATTGAAAGGATAAAATATATTCAAGAAAAAAATGCCTGATATAGAATGTCAGAGAATTGAGAAAAAATACTAGCAGAGAGAGAATTTTATTATGCTTTAAATGAAACAATATTAAACACAATGACTATACAAATAATAACCATAATGAGCAGTATTGATATGTTTAATGAATCACTATGCAAATCTAATCAACAACAAAAAATAAATAAATTACCAAACAGCAATGGCATTGGACACCAACAGAGAGGTGACTTGAGATTTTATCTCATGGATTTAGGAATTATAGTGATCAAAATTCTGAGCATCACTAGACTTAGATAGGACAGAGATTTGTAAGTTATTCTTTTCTGAAACACAAATATAGAAGAGAGAGACAAGGGGAGGGAAAGAGAAAACTATCACGGTGAAAAAAGGAAAAATGTTCAAGAATCAGACCTACACGGCATGGAAGAAAGGGGGTCATGGATTGAGAATAACCTTAGAGATCAGAAAGCAACACACCCCACCACGTCAAAATGTGCACGTAACTGTGTTAAATTTCTCTGCCATGAAAAGGAATGATGTTCCACCATTCAGAACAACATGCATGATCTTGGAGAAAATAATGTTGAGTGAAATAAGTCAAGCAAAGGGGAAAAAATACCCCATGTTCTCCATCATCAGTGAGAGGTAAGAGAGAACAAAGGAAGGAAAGAAAAGCCACAGGGGTGCATTGGTCTTGCAGAGGGACAGAGCAGACCTGGGGTTGCGGAATGGGGTGGGGACAAGACAGAGGGTGAAGGACGTCAGGGACTAATTGGGTGGGGAACATGAGGAATAATCACAGTTCGTAGTAATGGGCATGCTAATAGTACTGATCTGGCCACCATATCTTGGGCAGAAGTGCCGACGGTAAGCTTTGTACCCTATGAATGTTCATACGCAATAAAATAAAATAGAAAATAAAACAAATTGAATAAAAGAAGTAAAATGCAAAATGAGAGTTTTTAAGGCAAAAAGTGCATGATTGCAGCAATATTTGCAGTGCAAGTTTGTAAGCATTTGATGTAAGATGGTTGGGAATGCACGACCTGCAATCAGCAATGAAAATACCTGTCAGAACAAAGCTGACATAAAAACATAGATGTTATGACGAGGCTTTATTGAAGTTCAATTATGTCTGAAGATAATACCCTAAACTGCATGGCTGTGGTACTTGGTAACAAATCAATCACCATGTTACACTCTGTTCAGGGTCTTCCGTTCAGACTTTCTAATATGGGATCATCCAATTCACCTTCAAATGTCACAGGGTCATGAGGAAACTAGTAAAAGGTTAAAAATACTCAGCAACACTTTTAATTTCCTCTTTAATTACAAAAGTGAGATTGACACTCGTTGATTTTTTATTACTATATTACATCGTCAGCCGTTTGAAGTTCACGTTCAACCTGC
Organism: Cynocephalus volans; assembly: GCF_027409185.1. Lineage (NCBI taxonomy): Eukaryota > Metazoa > Chordata > Mammalia > Dermoptera > Cynocephalidae > Cynocephalus > Cynocephalus volans. Next base: position 186,230,818 of record NC_084462.1, read on the forward strand.
CTGATAAATTTAGAGCATGACTGTGTTTAAAGGAAAGGCACAAATGATAGTTTAAATATGTTTCCGCTAATACTGACCCTCAATTGAAAGGATAAATGTACCCTGCTGTCCTGTGTCCAGGTTCTTAAGTAGAAAACCCAGCTCATTTGCTTATGCAATTTATTAATTTTTCCCTAAAAGTGTTTTCAGTGCAAAGTTCCTATCTCCATCGTGCTTCAGGTCTGGTCCCAAATTTTCAGGCTCGGAAATATTTGTTTGTGTCCTCTGACCACTGAGGACACCAAGGATGATGGTTTTGACCAGAATACTCAGCCCGTTCCCTCTCTGTTGTCTGATTTCTACCACCTATGGGACTGTCCACCTCAGTGCTCTGCAGCTGCTGAGGCCATCTGGACGTCATCTGACACCAGGTGTGTGTGTTGTGAGAGGTGTCCTGGGGTCAGCAGATGCTCTGTCCTTACAGAAAATCGGTGTTCTCAAGAAAGCTGCTTGATGGCTACAGACAATTTCAAGTTAATATTAGATAAATGTTTCTTTTTATCACAAATAAGTGAGAACATGTGGTATTTCTCTTTCTGTGCCTGACTCATTTCATCGAGGTAAAAATAAATAAATGAACACACAATTAAACTGTTGGGAGGAGAAGACACAACAATTACAATTCCTTGTGAAGTTGTTACAACAAGTGAACAGATATGAGGTTGTTGGGAGGGGGCAAGGAAGGGGTAAGGCGGGTTTTGGCAATGGGCCATAATAATCAACTACATTGCATATTGATAAAATAAAAGAAAATTCAAAAAATGTTTCTATGAATCGGCTCTACTTGATATAGACAAATTGTTTACTATGTTAAATCAGCACTGGTGGTGAATCTTTTCAAAGAGAGCTAATATTGCTTTGGTCATATGTAACTAGTCAACAAGATAATCCTGGGAATTTCTGAAGGTGGAACATGGCCATGAGACAAATCTCAAGGGCTCTGGACATCTGCAGGGGGATTTTCTTCAACTTCCTTCCATTCTTCAGAGGATTCAGAGGTGTTTTATTTACCACCTGCCTCTTTTCTCTATGTCTTGATATAATCCATTGACAAAATGTTACAGCTCTTTCAGTTGATAAAAAACTGCTTTATTTTGTGTTTCCAACCTGCGATACAACAAAAATTACATAATGTGAGCTTGTCCAAATTCTAAACACAAGAGCACACACATATATACACATAGAAAGTTTGCTTCTGGCGTAGTACATGGCAAATGGATGCATTGCAAACAAAGGGGCGATGAGACACTTCAAAGTAACATACATACATATAAAAAAAGTCCTATTAGTCATAGGGAACAACAAAGACACCAAATAGCCAAAGCAATCTAGAGCAAGAGAAAAGTAAAATAAAGCTGGGGTCATTGCAATACTTGACTTCAAATTAAACTTCAAAAGTATAGTAACCAAAACAGCATTGTACTGGCAAGAAAATAGACACATGGAACAATAGAATGGAATAAAGGACCCAGAAAAACATCCACATACTTAAAGCCAACTGACCTTTGATAAAGGCACCAAGAGCATACACTGGGGAAAGGACATCCTCTTCAGTAAATGGTGCTGAGAAAACTGGACATCCATGTGCAGAAGAATGAAACTAGACCCGCACTGCTGGACATATACCAAAGTGTTAAATATATTTGACTTATAATATTTTCAGCTTACAATGGGTTCATTGAGTGCAACTCCATAATAAATAGAGGACCATCGGTATACATGAAACTCAGGCATGACTAGGAATTTTTTATTGAGGATGTACATAATGACTTTGGGGTAATTACACATAAATTACATAAATGTATTCAAGGTGAACGATGGCATTAATCTCTAGTGATTTTATATGACAACAATGGGCAGCCTCATTGGTGCTCTTTTATTGTTCCCATTAGGGACTTCTGTCCATGTGGACACATGACACAGTTCTACTCATGGAGGCAGGAGAGATGGTCTGCTGGGGCTTTCCTGATTCTTCAGGAGGGCATTTCAGAACAATCATCTCCTATCTTGTATAAAACAAGTTGTCATCATATCTGTGTGTGTGACTGGAAAGTCATTCATGTCCACACTTGATAAGAGCAAACTGTGTCATGAAGCTAAACTGTGAAATGTATTAGTGTCTATCATTGAGAAAACTAGTTAACTGGATACATGAATTGTTGAAATACCTAAGTCTGGATCCATTCTAATATATTCTTCTTGTTTCAATACCTTGTGATTTGTGTCTTTGTTTAGTCAGTTCCAGTCACCTCTGTTTACTTTCTGCTGAAAGAGAGCACATAATCATCTAGAGATGTTAAGATTAAAAGGAAAATGAATAACTGACTTGAAAAATAACCTGAGTTCGAGGTGAAGTACAAATTACTTTGTTGTTAGTAATACAGGTACAAGTTGTGAATAAATGCTATGTGTTCAACATAGTTTTATCTTATTAATGGCAATTCTGCACATTTCTTAGATTTATTGGAGACTCACATTGAATACCTTGAAATAATTTTTTTGGTTTATTAATTTTGCCATTATTACACAACTGTATTTTATTAAGCAGGAATTGCTATTCCAATGTTATCTTTACATTAGACTAAGATCCTCTGCCTTATGTAAAATAACTCCAGATGAGAGAAATTATTTCACTTATTACAGCTCATAAATTAGCCAAAACAGTAATAAACACTCTTGAGTTTGGAGAAGTGCACATCTGTGAACTCTTTGCAAACAAAGGGGATTCTCACATCATCCGGTAAAAAACATTAAAATAGACAAGCTCAGGAACTTTCAGAGCCACTCCTATATCCCAATTACTTGGCTGTCCGGATGCTCTCAGGACACAGACACATCTGTATTCACCTCAGTAGAACTCAGGTCATTTGCACATTCATGAGGTGGAGCATTTTATAGTTCAATAACTAGCTCGGCCTCAGAGGAGAAGACCGATGGCACATGGGCCACGCAACAGTGAGATGCTGCAGGTCCAGGTCCTAATCCACCTTGAGGACATGCATCTCCTGCCTCACCCCTGAGCTCAGAGCAGGCAGAGCTCCCCTCTCTGAGGAACAAGACCCCCCAGGACACTCTCCTCCCTGTGAACCCACATCTGAGTATTATGGAGACCACCTCGATCATTTATGAGCCTGTCAGTGTCGCTATTGCTGAGCTGTTGCACTGACCCCATGCTGGCCTCACCAGGCACCAGAGCAGCCTCTGTAACTCAGAGAGAGTGACCATGAGTGTCCAGCAGGACTCATGGGTGGCTGTGAGATCTATTGGGCACTTCTGAGTTTGTTTCTTCACCTGTCTGGGTGACCTATGATCCCAGGCTGCTCAGTAGAAAGGCCCCTGATTCTCAGAATAACCATGGAATGTGTGATCCAGGCCTGGGTCTCTGATTATATTGACAAGAAGTTGAATGGGGCACTTCATAAACAAATATTTTCCAAAATATTACTTGAAAATTCTGTTTTGAATAAATCTGACTCTTATCCCCAACTCCTCATAATAAAATGTACAAAGTATTTACATAGTTACCATTCATGCACATTGTTCCTCATATCACTAATCTATTTATGATCAACTCAAGTTCATTCATCTGCCACCATCTCTGAATCACCACTTTTCTGTCAAACACTCAGGCCAGGTAACATCACTAGACCTGAAATCTGAATGCCCTATTACTGCGATCAGTGTGTAACCCAAAATTCTGCACCATTTGAATTAATGAAGGCATCCCTGTATTCCAGAATTTTACTAGTGAGACACCTACGAGAACTAAAAATTCCTTCTAAATATTGCTCTCCTTGCATTATCGTTTCAGCTGAATGCTCCCAGTAAAATAAAATATTATAGGAACATCTGCCCTGCTTTAAATATTTGCATTTATGTCAGTATTTTTGAAAGATGAAGTTCCAGGCCTTGACAGGAAGCCTCTCCCCAGCCGCCTCTGCACCTGCTGGAGCCTGTGCTGGGCATGTCCTGAGCACCCCCTACAGCCAAGTGCTGGCCCTGCAGGGGAGGCTCCTGCCTGGGCTCAGGGTGTGTTATCCTCGCAGCGTCTCTACTGCAGTATTAAGGGTCTGTGCCACAGCTTCAGAGTGTTCTTTCAGGGACACCATATGCTTTTGTCAGCATTTCTTAAGATAGTGAATTGGTCTCACTCAACCCAAATGCTCTGTAGAGAAAAAACAAGTGAATGTTTTATAAAACTACCTGGGAGCATGTTCCCTGGAGCTGGCAGATACAGTGACATAGTTGACACTCACTCGGGAGGTGGGAGAGTCTCTTATCTCTTTCAGGCTTATCTTGCAGAAGGTCATAGCAGAGAACACCTGAGTCTACAGAGTTATGGGGCTCAGAGCCCACTCCACAGCTAATAATGCAGGTAAACGTGCGTGCGCGCGCGCACTCACACACACACACACACACACACACACACACACACACACACACACACAGGCTAGTGTTAATTGTAATGGGCAGGAAATATGTACTTCTTGCGTGTATCTTACATGTAGGTAGTGCCTCTACACTGACCCTGGGGCTAGGATTATGACTTGCTTTGTCAAGCAGAACAAAAGTAAACACAATGCTAGTGTAGACTTGGGAAGTGCACACATTGTGGGATTTCCTGCTGCCCCATCACACGGGAACCCTTTAAATGCCTGTGAGATGGGACTAAGGTCTCCCTGAAGAGGGCCAGACATACAAAGCCATGCCTAGTCAGTGCAACCACACTGAGCACCCTGACATGATCAAGTGGGATTCTTCCAAAGATGCAAGGATGGTTCAATATACTCAATTAATAAACGTGATACATTACATCAAAAATTTAAAAAATATCAAGAACAAGAATCATATGGTCATCTCAAGGGACATAGAATAAGCATTTGATAAATACGCAATCCCTTCATGATAAAGACTCTTCACAAATTAGGTATAGCAGTAAAAAATAAAAATAAATAAAAACATAGTAAAAGCTGAATATGACAAACCCACCAAAAACATCAACCTGAATAGAGAAATACCAAAAGTTTTTTTTTTTTTTTTTTTTTTTTTTTTTTTTTACTTTAAGAGCAGGGAGAAGGCAAGGATGGCCACTCTCACCTCTCCTATTTAACATAGTATCGGAAGAGCTAGCCAGAGCAATCAGAGAGGACAAAGAAATAAAGGGAAACCAAATTGGCCAAAACAAAGTTGAATTGTTCTCTTTTGCAAATGACATGATCTTACATAAAGAAAAACCTAAAGAATCTAGCAAAGAACTCTTAGAAGTTACAAGCAAATTCCATAAATTAGTCTGAAACAAAATCAATATATGTAAAATACAGTAGTGTTTTAATATACAAAGAACAAACTATCAGAAAAGAGATTGAAAAAGCAATCTCGTTTACAGTACTCACCCAAAAATCATATGCCTAGAAATATATTTAACCAAAGAAGGAAAAGATCCCTACAATGAGAACTACAAAACCCTGCTGAAAGAAATTAAACAGGACACCAAAAGACAGAACACCATGTCATGTACATGGTTTGGAAGTGTTAAAGTGAAAATGTCCATACCACCCAAAGGTATATACAGTTTCAATGCAATTGCATTCTTCAGAGAAATAGAAAAAACAATCCTAACATTCATATGGAACAACAAAAGATATCAAATAGAATCAAAAGGAAAAACAAACAAATGGGATTATATCATACTAAAATCTTCTGCATTGCAATGGGAAAAATCAACAGAATGAAAAGATGACTTACAGATAGGGAAAAAAATTACAAAATATTCATCCAACAAGGACTAATACCCAGAATATTCAAGGAATTCAAACAACTTCACAGTAAAATACATATGTACATATATATGTAAAGTACATATGTGCATACATATTTTAAAAATTGACAAAGGTGCTGAAAATGCATTTGTCAAAAAAGACATACAAATGGCCAACAGTCATGAAAAAATGCTCAACATCACTAAGCATCAGGGAAATGCAATTGAAAACCACATTGTGACATCACCTCACTCCAGTTCCACTGGCTAAAATCAAAAAGACACAGAATAACAAACGCTGGTGAGGATGCAGACAAATGGGAACACTTCTAGACTTCCCATGGAACTGTTAGTTAGTTCAGCTGTTAGGAAAACAGAACGGCCATTTCTCAAACACTGAGAAGTTACAGTGGGGTTGTTTGAGATCCTTACACATTCTGGATATAAATCCCTTGCCAGGTGTATATTTTGTAAGTACTTTCTCCCATTCTGTAGGTTGTCTTTCTGCTCTGTTGATTGTTTCCGTTGCTGAGCAGAAGGATTTTTATTTTCACATAGTCCCATTTGTTTAATTTTCTTTTGTGGCTTCGTTCTTTTAATGTACTGAATTACATTTATTCATTACGTGTGTTGAACGATCTTTGCATCCAGCATTAAAGTGAACTTGATCTTGCTGAATAATATTTGCAATAAATTTAATCTTTGTAAATATGTTAAGACTATTTTAGTGGCCTAACATATTATCTGTCCTGAATAATTTTTCATGTGGGCTTCAGAAGAATGTGCGCTCTGCCCCTGATGGATGGAATGTTCTGTTCACTGTTTTTGGGTCCATTTGGCCTTAGATGTAGTTCAAGTCTGATGTTTCTTTATTGAACTTCTGATTGAATGATCTGTTTTTGAAAGTAGGGCATTCCAAACCCACTGTGATGATTGCTGTATATTTCCCTCCAGGTCTGTTAATATTTATTTACATATTTATGTCTGCATATTTAATATATTAATTTATATACTCTCTATGTATGTACTTATGTACACATACGTATTTGAGTTGTTAAATGTTCTTGATGAATGAACTGCTTTATTATTATGAATAGCTTTTTAATCTCTTTTTACAATTTCAGACTTAAACTCTATTTGGTCTTAAGTAAGTGTAGCTGCCCCTCCTATCTTTCAGATTCTCCTTCCTTACATCTCCTTTATTCCTTTCACTGTGAACATTTTGCGTGCTATTCTGCTAATCTATGTCTTTGACTGAAGCCATAATCCATTTACATTCAATGTATATATTGATAGGTGAGGACTTACTATAGCCCTTTTCATTTATTTATTTTTCGGATTTCTCTGATGATCCTGTAATTCTGTCTTTCTCTCCTGCGGTCTTCCTTTCTGATTTGATGATATGCAGCATCAGTATGCTTTGATTCCTTTCTGCTTCACGTTCGTGTGTCCCCTATAGCTTCTTGCTTTGTGGTTAGCATGAGGTTCATACACAACATGCAGTAGTTATCAAAGTTCTTTTGGTTGCAATAACAACTTACTTTTGATTCAGAAGAACTCAGCAATTAACTCCCCTCGGCCACATTTTATGTTTTTGATGTCCCAATAGATATTTTACCTCGTGCATTCCTTAGCACATTATATCTCCATAAAATACAGTTTTTTTTTTTCAGAATGTGTGCTCTTTTGCACGATGGAAAAGTTGAGAAATCTTAAGTTGAATCATCATAAGTCAGAGACTGTGCATCTTTCCACATGCTGCTAGACTGCACATTTTCTGTGAGAAATATACAGAAAAATTACTATTTATTTAAATCTAATTTAAATTCACATTGCTTTAACATCTCTGAAATAAGAAGTTCACACTTGCCACTGTACTTTTTCATTGTTATATATGACATTGTTAAAATTTTAAATGTGTTAGTTAATTTAGTTAACATTGCATCAGACATTCAAGGTCACCGATGCCCTTATCATGAAACTAACATGCAGGTAAGAGCCACCATGCACTGAAGAAGAATTGAAAAGGGCTGTTTTTTTGTGTTGAATTTTATGAATTTTTCATATATCTTGTGTACTAAGAGTTATAGCCTTGTGCGCACGTGTGTGTGTGCGTGTGTGCGTGCGTGTGTGTGTGTGTGTGTGTGTGTGTGTGTGTGTGTGTGTGTGTGTGTGTGTGAGAGAGAGAGAGAGAGACTGGCTATTACAGGGACCCAACCATGTGACATTTGTCTTATAAGGCTACACTCTAACCAAATCAGCTCAGTGGCAGCCCCTGGATTCAGTTATAATACACATTCCCCACCTTTCCCTACATTCGTACAAAGAATGCACGTTTCATTTGAATTCAGGATACATTAATTTCCTCCAAGAGCATTCACTGTTATGGATTGCTCTCTCAGCCCTTCTTCATATCTAATCCACATCATTGGCAATCATAGGTATTTGACTGCATGTATGTCACCTGGTCATTGGGGACATTGGTTATATACATTTTGGGTGTGCAATTGATACATTTTGATATACACATACATTGTAAAATGATACACCAATGTGAGTACCAAAGTATCTATCACTTCATACACTTATCACTTGTATGTGTATCTCGAGAACAGTTCACATATACCCTCTTAGAAGTTATCAAGTATAAAATACACCATTAGTAACTAATGTCACAAGGGTGTACATCAGATCTCCAGAAGTCATTCATCCTGTTAAATAAAAGCTTTACGACCTTTTCCAGTATCTCTCTATTCCTACAACTCCAGTTCTCTGAAAACCACCGTTCTGCCCTGTGAATTTCACTGCATATATGGGGTCTGCTCATTGGGGACATTGCTTACATTAAGGGTCACAAGCCTGTCTGGTCCATTACCTAATCACTGCGTGACACTAGCGTCTCTTGGTCTTGTCCACCAGGTGCTGTGAAGCTGGTGGATCCATCTGGACATGCTCTGCCATAAATTGTGTGACTTGTTATAGGTGGCCTGGCACCACCAGCCACATGTTCCCCTCACAAGATGCAGGCCTGTCCTGCACTAGCGCCTGAATTGCCTGGTTACGTGTCTGAAAGTCACAGGGCTCACTTTCATAGGTAAGGAAGGTTCAGCTGACCCGCCTGTCACCTGGTCAGGCCTCCGTAGATAGATGAACACACCATATGGGCATTAGGGGACTGAGTGGGGTTGAGTTCATCGATGGACAAACCTTTATTCAAATCCGCAAGGGGCAGAGTTGTGCGTATCTGAGGTAAGGAGATCATGTATGAACAAACGGTGTTTGTCAGAGGTCAAAGAATGTGAGCTTAGAACACACAGCCAATGGGCCTTTTTTTTTAATTTTTATTTTTTAGTTCAATTATTTCCAGTCAAGAATGATGAGAATCTTCCGGAAGATCTGCTTGTCATGAATGAAACATGAGTCATAGAAATTCGGTGAAGGAAAAGACCTTAGTGACTGCTCAAATCTCATTTTCAAAAAACATCGTCAGTTTCTCCGTCGTTAACCAAGAGAGGATGTGAGGAGTTCAAAACACAAAGAAAAAGGCATGAAGTGTCTCAGGAGACACCTCCGACCTTGGAGAGGACACGAAACCGTTGATGTCTTCAGGAAACACCTCAGTGTCCTCTGCACCTGCCACTGCCAGGAGGGCCCTGAGCTCAGTGTCTTCTCAGCGCCCCCTGGTGGTCCCGTGTGTCCCTGCAGTAGGTCCTTGTCTGGGCTCCCACTGACGTCCCCTCACTGTGTCTCTCGCACAGTAATACGTGGCCGTGTCCTCAGCTCTCGCATTTTCAGTTTGCAGATACAGTGTGTTCTTGGCGTTTTCCCTGGAGATGGTGAATCGGCCCTTCACGGAATCAGCGTAGTATGTGCTACCACCGTTCCAGCTAATGGCTGAGACCCACTCCAGCCCCTTCCCTGGAGCCTGGCGGACCCAGTGCATGGCATAGTCATCAAAGGTGAATCCAGAGGCGACACAGGTGAGACTCAGAGACCCTCCAGGCTTCACCAAGCCTCCTCCGGACTCCACCAGCTGCACCTCACACTGGACACCTGCAAACACAGAGACACCCTGGTCAAAAAACTCTCACACGAATCCACTATTTCTCCCACCCATAACCACACACATTCCCAATGTCTGTATTTCGCCTCAATATGACATTTTAATACAGCAAGAAGGAAAACGCAGCTCAGTCCAAACTCCATGGTGACTCGTCTGTGTTCAGTCCTGATCACCGAGTTGGAGCACCTGGGGATCTGGGGCTGGTTCTTGTCTCCCAGAGCTGCAGGGTCAGGGCTGGGCTGCTTTACATCAGCAGAGGGAGGCCCTATTTGCATGTCCTCCTGCTACATAGCAGGCTCTGTGGTGGGAGACTATGAAGAGGGCAGAGTCCAGAGCAGATGTGACGGCTCCAGGGGAGTTTGGTGGCAATAACTATATTTGTGACAATATGTTTTTTATTATACTATTATAACTTGATAGATACTTATAATTCATCTACATTGTTTTTGCACAGAAACACAAAGTATTTGAGGCACTTATGAATACTAATTCTTTATATAGATGTACAGTTATAAACAAAATCATCAAAGGATTATACAGTTAACCAAATGCTCATCTTTGGGCAGAGGGAGCGTCAGTTTCTGGGTCTGTGCTCCACACCATGGATCCAACCCCAGGACAGAGCTGGGCCTGCCTAGTGACATTTGCCTAGTTAGGTTCTCCTTCCTGTAATCACACTTTGTGATTTTGGTGTGTTCTGCCTTTTATTCACATTATACTTAGAGAACCAGAGTTCATGCAGATGCAACTTAAAGGATTTCTGAAATTATATGTTCCAGTATTTCCCTATCTCTCTCTATTGACATCTGCTTTTATTTGTAACCATCATAAGAAGCTATAATAGACAGAACAAACTGCACCTATTCAAAGTGTGCACTTGATGAGTGCTGACATACATGTGCACCTGCACAGTCACCACCACAGTGGAAATAGTGCACAAATATTTCATCCCAAAGCATTTCCTGCTGTTCTTCTGATTTCTCTTCCCACTGCTTCCTTCCTCTCTCCGTATGTCCAGGCAGCTCATGAACTTCTTTATGTTACTTCACAGTATTTTTTTCTCATCTTCAATTGAAGTAAATGTAATATACAGTCAGTGCTTGGGATTCCTTGCTATACTTCATTCTGATCTTTTTTTCAAAATGTGTGACTTAAGCACTCATGACTTTTAATACGGTGTAGTATCCCGATGTATGAAAATGCTTCTTTTATTCAGTTTACCTGCTAATGGGAATTTGGATCATGCTCAGATTCTGGATATTATAAAGTAAGCTGCTGTTAGAATACAAATGTAGAGATGGAGTAAAAGAGTTTTTTCTTATTGTTTCAAGAAACACAATAACACTAGCAAGCCCATTGGATAAGTGGCAAATTAGTGCATTTTCTTAAAGAAATCAAAGAGTGAAGTGAACAAGACAAACAGCAAACCTGAAATCTGGACAGAGTAGTTTTCAGGAAAAACAGGACCAAACCTTAGCTCACCTGGGTCGGACATCACTAGATGGCAAACACACTAGAGTAAAGTTGAAACTAGAAATATTTCATGAATTTCCAAATGTCCAGTGTGCTAAAGCATCAGAGTGTGAATCTGCCGGGATGCACACATCTGCACGGATCCTAACTTCTTTCTGGCTTCTCCAGGGTTGGGGAGAATCACTCAGCTCCCGCCTCCTGGGGTGGTGCTCAAGGGGGAGAGGAGCAGCCCCCTGCCTCGTGCTCCAGCAGCTCCTCCAGCTCCTCCACACAACAAGTTATCAATGTGCACGGGAGGCAGCAAAGCCAATATTTATGCTTTACATTTTGAGAAACTGCTGAACAGTTTTTCAAAGTGCATATAAATTTTATGTTCTCACCAGCATTTTATGAACAGACTGATTTCTCCACATCCTCATCAATAGCTCTTATTATTCCTCATTTTTATCATATTCATACAACGTGGCACAAAACAGAAACCTAAAACATAAAAGAACCTGAATACTGAACACTGCATATTATTAATTCCACCGATGAAAATTATCCAGAATAGGCATGCGTGGAGACAGAAATTAGGTTAGTTGTCACTGGACCAGGATAAACAGGAGAAAGGGAGGACTGGAACGTGACACTGAAGATATGTGTTCATTTTGGGATATTCAAATAATCTAAAATTAAATTCTGGTGGTGTTTCCACAAATTTTGCTAATTATTTTGTGAGTAACATTTACTGAAGTCTTCTAAACTGTACACTTTTATAGGTAGATTTTATCATAAGTAAAATATATTTCAATAATTTATGAAAAAATCTATCATTAACTTTCATCAATTAATACAGTTGTACAATTTTTTACAGTTTATAACCCATATGAAACATACTTTTGTGAAACAAACAACAAACATTGTGATGTCAGTAATTTAAAGGATATGAGAGCATTGTCTATTTTCTCTTTTGTTCTCTGTGCTTTCTGGCTCATGTCCATAGAGTCTGCGCACACACCTAGTTCCTGAATTGTTTCACCTATATTTTGCCTTAGTAATTTTCCGGTTTCAGGTCTTATACTTAAGTCTTTAATCCACTTTGAGTTGAATTTGTATACGGTGTGAGGTAAATACCTAGTGTCATCCTTCTGCTTATGGACATCCAGTTTTCCCTCCATCACTTGCTGAGAGGAAGTCTTGTCCCCAATGTAGATTTTTGTTGCCTTTGTCCCATATCAGATGGCTGTGAGCCTGAGGGGTGATTTCTGTATTCTCAATTCTGCTCCACTGGTCTGAGTGTCTATAGTCAGTACTAATAGTTTCTATAGTCAGTAATAATATATTTCAAAATAGCAAGGAGAGTAAGTTTCAAATGTCTTCCCCCCAAAATTCTAAGTTGATGCGATGGATATATTGACCAGCTTGACCTGGAAAATCTACACAACTATTCCAGTTGTCGAGAAGGCAAAACATCACTAGACAAAAAGTCTCATTAGATTAGTTATACTATGTTTCCATTTGTATTGTCAGGGCTAGTGCTCAGACCCTTCAAACCCATTGTACAAGCTGCATCACAAACCCCTCACATGCCAGGCTCGGTCAACAGACACTTCACACACAGGTCCACGCTAGGTAATTGGAAAGATGCCGGTATCATTGGCAGATGACATGAGCTCCATGTTCAGCAACAGCAGCAGCAGCTTTCAGGTCCAGCAGCTGACAAGTCTGGTGGTGGCAGAGGTGGTGGTGGCAGCGGCCTTGCAGAGGGTCCCAGTGGCACTGGCAGCAACAGCTTGGTCAACACCCTCCAGAAGCAGTAGAGGCTTCCCATAGCCCCTGTGGACCTCCCAGGGGTGGGGAGAGCACCGTGGGTCAGACCCACTCATCCTTTATACTTCAGTCCATAACCCAGGAAACCTGGGTGCACATGCGCAATTACATTAGACAATAACCAAGGAACACCTGGGCGCACGTGCATATTTAGATCAAATGCTCAGACATATTTTGAACATCTGAGGGGCCCTGAACATTTTCCTATATTTTCCCAACAGATCTAATTATTCCACATTATATACGTTTTTCAAAACGTCACTCTGTTCCTCATAAATGAATACAATTATGATTTATCACATAAGATGATATTAATAAATAGAGAAGGAGATATAGCCTCTCTCAGACAACAAAGTGGTAAAGGATCAAGGCGTCCCTCAGAAATCCCGAATGAGCTGAGGACAGCGGCCAGCACAGCTCCTATTCGACACCTTCAATGTGACAAGTGGAAGTAAACAAGCAGCAACCAGAAGGAAACATCAACACAGCCCTTTTCTCCAGGTGACACGAGGAGTTCTGGGTTCAGGTCTCACAATAAGAACCTTTGGTGTCATCACTCCCATCCAGAAAAAAGTAAAAACTCTGAACGAAATGAAAATTGGTGACAATTCTTATATCTGTAGAAGAATTTATGTCACCGGGTGAACGGCTGTCCCCAAAACTGAAGATGCAACCAGGAAGACACACAGGGTCATAACCTGTCAGATTAGAAACTCATGAGCAGAAACCTCCATGGGACCCAGGACTGGGGGAGATAAACCAGAGCTGCAGCTGAAGAATTGCTGAAGACTCAGAGCTGGGAAGTCTGAGAGTTGGGTGCAGCCCAGTGCAATGGTCTCAGGGATCCCCAACACTTTAAACTCTACCTCAGGGGCCCAACCGTGTTCTCCAAGAAAATATCAGAGAAGAATCCTGCTGTTCAGAGCAGAGAAAGGGAGGAAGGAGCCATTCTGAAATACCCCAGAGCATGACCTTCTCTATAAGACGCCTTGACCTTAGGAGAAGCGAGTTTAGCTGATCCTAATGGACTGCAGATTCATCAGAGCATCATTGACATGAGAGAAGAGAAAAAATGAGTCCCCTCCCCCTCCTGCAAGAGACTTGCAGTGTCCCCTAAAGGAGGGTAAAGGGAGAAGCACTTGTGAATGTCACACCCAGGACACGGCTCACTACAGGACAGAACTCATCCTAGGACTGTGCACTGCTTCCCTACCCCACACCTTACCCACATCCACAGGGCTCCTGTATCATGACAGAGAGAAACTAAAGCACCACATGCACCTTAGACACTATTTAAGAAGACTCTATGAAAATGTGGTCCACAGAGGAGACAAAAGCAAGGACATCAGGGGACATTTTCTGCAATCTGTTGCTTTTCTTGTCATCCTGTCAGGCTCTTGTCTCTGAGAGATCCAGCCCAAAATTCAACCCAGCAGGGCGCTGCTGGATTTATATCTCTGTGCTTGTCACCCTGAATCCTCCACATGGAAATAGAAGAGCTGTGTCTGGCCATGAGGCATCTGCTTCTCCATCCAGGACACTGAGGAATGGGTGGAGAGGGTGACAAATCCTAAACATCAATGTCCACAGTGTGGATGAGGATCCAGAGGCTAAACTGCCCCATTGAGGATAGAGACGCCATGGGCAGGGGTCCAGTAGGATGATAATAACCACGTGGGTGCAGCTGCACTTTATTTAGGGAAAAATGCTGATTTAGAGACAGGGTGCTCCTGGACAGATGTAATGTTTGGGGAAAATAATAATAGATCATAAAGATTTGTGTGTCAGGAAAAATAAGGTAAAAAAAAAAAAAAAACTCAAGGAAGGAAAGTCCCCAGTGAAAAGAACCTTCTCATCTGCACATGAGGAAAGTTCCTTCACTCTGTGTTGCCTGCAGTGAGAACATGGGAATTAGAGTCACAAAGAATAAAGCAGGACATGACCCTGAGGGGCATCTGGGAGTCAGCAGGGCAGAGGAAACCTCAGATCCCAAGAGGAACCCCCATCCCCTCTCTGCACCTGCTCCATGGGGCACAGGAGCCGGGTGGGCCTTGAGCGCTCCCTGCAGCCCAGACCCCTCCTGTATCCTGCAGGGAGGTTTGTGTCTGGGCTCACGCTGAATTCCTGTCACTGTGTCTCTCACACAGTAATACACGCCTGTGTCCTCGTCGGTCACAGAGCTCAGCTGCAGGAAGAACAGGTTCTTGGAAGTGTCTCTGGTGATGGAGGTGCGGCTCTTGACGGACGGGTTATAAGCTGTGCCTCCATCATAAGCAATTATTCCCATCCACTCAAGGCTCTTCCCCGTGGGCTGGCGGATCCAGCTCCAAACATAACCACTGGTTGTGATGGAGAATCCAGAGACTGTGCAGGTGAGGGAGAGGGTCTGCGAGGGCTTCACCAGTCCTGGGCCCGACTCCTGCAGCTGCACCTCGGACAGGACACCTGGAGACAAGGAGAATCAGAACGTGTCAGTCATATTCAATCACAAACATCCCAGAATCCATGTGTGACATCTGAGACCCTCACCTTGGGAAGCTGTCACCAGACAAAGGAGAAGACCCCACAGTCTCATCTTCTGTTAGATCTCAACTCTGCCTTCCCTGGAGACCTGAGCCCTGTCTGCGGACAGACCTGTGAGCTTCCACCACCCAAGCATCCACATTTACCCTAGAGCCTGAAGGAAAATTTGCATGTGGGGGAGCTCTGTCCTTATAAGTGCTGAGGAACTGAGGTGGGAACTATTGTATTTTTTGAAATGCTTATATATATATTTTTTTTTTGTAATTATTTGACATGTATTTATGGTATGGGAGGGAACTTGGTGAGCTACATGGCATAATGTGGACCCGTCTTTCTGAGCCCAGATGTACCTTCTTTCAACCCCTGTCTTCTGTGCTGACGTGTACCCAGGCAAACAATCCCACATAAACTCAGGCTCTGGGTCTTGCTTCTGCAGTTCTGATCCCAGCACAAACCTCATTTCTTTCCCTGGACCCTCTCCTGTGATGTGGTTCTCATCACACCTGAGAGCTTGTTACTTGTAATATTGTTGTTGTTACATTAGTTTCACGCCTATCTTGTGTTTTCTATCCTGTGATACAAGACACAGCACATCAGAACCACAGAGACTCTGCAGAAAATGGTGCCCTGAGCATTACTGAGGACCCTGATCCTCAATGTCTGGGAAAGAGGAAAATCTCAAATGCCTCCATTCCATGCTCGTTCCTGTCCACCTCATATGTACACATGTTCAACTTCAATTCACTTCTCACCCACAGTGTATGGATTTGAATCCTTCATTTAATCCACCCATCTCATCAGACACCAAGAAATAACATCAATTACAATGGTTGCTGTGAAAGCACTTAATAACATCCCTATTACTAAACTTTCAGAAGCACATTTTCCCTTGATGTGCACCTGTCTGTGGGCATGAGAGCCAGTCCATGTCTGTGGCATCACTCTCTGGATGACTGCCCACCACAGAGAGAGAGGCCAGGGGCCGGGCTGGATGCTGTGATTTGTCTGCCCCTGTCACCTCCATTTCAGTCCCAAGGACAGCTGCATGTCAAGGAGGGACAGCCCTTCAAGAGTCCTGAATGAATGACAAGACAGGAGCTGCTGATGGGCGATTTGGGGATGATTCTTCAGGTCCTGTTGACTCCGACATTATGTTGGAGTTTTATCAAAATGTTGAAAGACCTGGGAAAACGTGATGCAAAACTAACACTCTGAAATGATAACACAAGTATTACAACCAGAATCAGATATGACACAGATTCTAGAATTACCAGAGAGGAGATTTGAAATAACTCTGTGTATGTGCATCTATGTTTCAGTTTTTTTTTTTCAAACCTTCAGTTGAATGTACAGAATCCTAGTTGCCCACCTGTGTTTGTCCAGGAGAACTTAACAGGATGCTCCGACTCATGGAGAATCAGCCCAGCATCTCAGTAGAATAAGGTACAAGAACAAAGATCTGCATCTTGCACGTTTCTATTCAAACATGATCAGGAGAGAAGTTGCAGTGTGAAGATTGTCTGATTCATAAAGTCACTCAGGAACCCAGACTCCACTGATTTCAGAACCAGAATCTGCAACTTGTGGACAGACATTTAACAGAAATCAGAAGGTGAGGGAATGGTGAATTTCCGGGGGAATGTTTTTTAGCTGCTGTAAAGACACTCAATATGAGATCTCCTTAGTAACACAATTCAAGTGCTTGACACAGGATTGTTAACCACAAATGCAGTGTTGTAGAGCAGATCTCTGGACCTCGTTCATCCTGCATAACTGGAACTTTCCTCCTGTAGAACATTAAGTTAGTTAGCCAGGCTATGAGGGTGTATGTGATACCTGTGTACATTTCCTTTGGTATAATTAGTTGTATGGTACTGACTTAGATCAAAAGATAAAAAGCTTGTGTTATCTGCTATTTCAGGGTAAATGAGAACAACAGATGTGTGTGTGTGGACTGGAGCCTGACACACTGAGCCTGTGTCACCTCTGTCTCTGTCTCCGTCACTTTGTCTCTGTTTCTGTCTCTGTTTCTCTGTCTCTCTCTGTCTCTGTTTCTCTGTCTCTCACTGTCTCTGTCTCTTTATCTGTCTGTCTCTGTCTCTGACTCTCTATCTCTGTCTCTCTCTCTACACACACAGACAGACAGACACACACACACACAAACTCACACACACATACCCCACTGTTTTTTTTTAAATCTACCCAGAACTGTCCATTTGATTGATGCTGAACAATTCCTTGTAATAGAAAAAAAAAATGTGAAACTTCACAGTCCTATTCTGTAACAATTCACCATGTGTAGGAAGAACTTCCCACAGTACAAAGTGACAGGATGGCCCTGTGAGATTGAGAGTCAGTGCATCACACCCTGTTTCTTCGTATCATAATTGTCCTGCAGGCCTCATGCACATGATGATTTCTAAGTTGGAATGAGTGTTGTGTTTTAAGGATAGATCTACTGTAAAAAAGTATTTTAAGATAATTATAGTATTGAAAATTCATTAAGAGTCACACACCACTGAAAAGAAAAAATATGTTCATAAAAAATGGTCTTAGATGGAATGTCAGAAAAGTGGGAAAAGTACTAGCTAAGAAAAATTCAAATGTCCTTTAAATAAATTAAAAAATATTAAAACAATTATTATGTCATTAATTCTAATTAATATTATTGGTATTTTTAGTGAATCCCTAAGAAAAAATAATTAAAAAAATAAAAAATCACCAAAACCTACGTCATTAGAACCCAGCAGAGAGATGAACTGAGGAGGTAATCTATATATATATGGAATCATCAATGTAGAAGAAATAGAGAGATAAAGAAAACTATATACATGAAAAAAGAGGAGAGATTTAAGAACAGACCTATCAGGCAGAGAAGAAAGGGGGAGTATGAATCCAGAATAACCTTAGAGGTCAAACTGTGACCCACCACAGCACCTCAAAATGTGCCTGTAATTGGATGAAGTTTCAATAGACTGAAATGTGAAAGAAAAGGCAAAATAGGAGATTTCATTACAAAAAAAGTGCATGCTTTTTGCAATATTTGCTGTGCAATTGTGTAAGTACATGAAGACAAGATGGTTGGGAGTGCAGGACCGGAACTCAACAATAAAAATACCTACCAGAGCAATGCTGATTTTAAAAATTGGATGTTATGGCATTGGCTTTATTGAAGTTCAATTATGTCTGAAGATAACGCTATAAACTGCACATTCTTGATACGTGGTAACAAACCAATCACCACGTCACACTTTGTTCACAGTCTTCCTATCAGACTTTCTAACACAGACTAAAGCAGTTCAACTTCAAATGTAACAGGGTCTTGAGGAAATTAGTCAATGTTAACTAAAATACTCTGAATCACTTTCAATTTCCCCTTTAAATACAAAAGTGAGCGTGACACTGGTTGATTTGCTATTTACATGTTAAGTTGTCAGCCCTTTGAAGTTCACATTTGATCTTTATGGTAATATTTGAGACTGTGACTGTATGTAAAGGAAAGCCACAAGTAATTGTTTTATAATGTTTCTACTAAAAATCACGCTCAGTTGAAATATAGAAACACCCTCTGCTGCCCTGTGTCCAGGTTCCAAATTAGAAAACTGAGCTCATTTGCTAATGTGATTTAGTAATTTTCCACTAAAAGTGTTTTCTGAGGAACATGTCTGTCTCCATCCTGCTTCAGGTCTGTTTTCAGACTTTGGGGCTCTGATATTTGGCTGTATTTGTGGCGTCTGGTGATTGCAGTCACCACGGTTGATGGAGTTGACCACACTATTCAGCCCATTCCCTGACTGTTGTCTGAACCCAGCCTCCCTTGGGCTTGTCCCCCTCAGTGCTCTGCAGCTGGTGGCGCTGTTTGCATGTCCTCTGACATAAGGTGTGTGAGCTGTGAGAGGTGTCCTGGGGTCAGCAGCTGCTCTGTCCTCACAGGTAATCTGTGCTTTGAAGAAAACTGCTTGCCTTCTGTAGTTTGTATTTGTGCTGCGTTGATTGTCTCTTTTGATGGGCAGAAGATTTTTATTTTGATATAGTCCCATTTGTATATTTTTTATTTTTTTGCTTGTGATTTCAGGTCTTATTCACAAAGTCTTTGCCTAGACATCTGGCAAGGGATTAATATACAGAATATGTAAGGTTCCCAAACACCTATACAGTAAAATAAAACAAATAATCCAATTAAAATATGTGCAATGGAGATGAGTAGACATTTTCAAAGGGAGATATGCAAGTGGCTAACATATAAATGAAAAAGTGTTCAGCATCAGTAATCATCAGGAAAATGCAAATCAAAAACACATTGAGATATCATCTCAACCCACATAGACTGGCCATCATTAAAAAGACCGTGAATAACAAATGCTGGTGAGGATGTGGAGAAATTGGAAAACTCCTGCTATGTTGGTAGGATTGTAAATTAGTAAAGCCAGTATGGAGGTTTCTCAATCGACTACAGACAGAAGTATCATAAGATCCAGCAGTGCTACTGCTGGATTTATATCCAAAGGAATGGAAATCTTCATGTCAAAGGGTCACCTGCACTCCCATGTTAATAACAACTCTATTTCCAATAGTCAATATATGAAGCTAACGTAAATGTCCCTGGACAAACTATTGGATAAGGAAAATGTGGTTTATATACACAATGGAATACTACTAAGTCATAAAAAAGAATGAAATTCTGCCATTTGAAGCAATATGGATGAGTCTGGAGAAAATTATATTATATGAATAAGCCAAAAAGGAAAGAGAAATACTGCATATTCTCACTCATAACTGCATGCTATGAAAGAAGAAAAGAAAGAAAGAAAGAGAGAGAGAGAGAGAGAGACTACAATAACACATTCAACTTTCAAAAGGCGGGAACAACCCTAAGGCCACTAGAGGCAGGGGAAGGGAGGGAGGGTGGATGGGAGCGACAAGGCAGGTCAAGGGCATAAAGAAAAATTGTGATTTGTAATAATGAGTTTGCTAATAATAAAAACTAAAAATAAATAAATATAACTGCTTGATGGCTGCAGATGATTTCTAATTAATATTAGTTAGATATTTATATTAATCAGCTCTACATGATATAGATGAATTGGTTCCTGTCTTAAATCAGCATTCGTCAGACTTCACAAACAGTACTAGGTTTTTTTCATCATATGTAACCAGTAAACAATAAAATTCTGGGGATTCTCTAAAGGTGGAACATGGGCATGAAACAAGCCTCAAAGTCTGTTTGGACATTCCCTGGTGGATTTTCTTCAGCTTCCATTCATCAGAGGATTTTAATATGTTTTGTTTATTGTCTTCCAATTTTTTCAATTTCTTGGATTAGTTTATTGGGAAAACGACAAAGCTGTTTCCGTTGATAAAATGATGCTTTATTTCGTGTTTCCAACCTGTACTATGACAACATTTACATCAAGTGAGCTTGTCAAAATTCTATACACAAGAGCACACACACACAGATACACACAGAAATTATGCTTTTGGAACTGTACATGACAAATAGATACTTTGCAAAAAAAGGTCCGTGATGTTCTTCACAGAAATTGTAAAATCTATCCTAACAGTCACATCAAGTAACAAGACACCACACAGCCAAAGCAATCCAGAGAAAGAAAAATAATAATAAAGCTGGAGACGTTACACTACCTGACTTTAAGTTCCACTACAAATCTATAGTAAGAGAAACAGCATGGTACTGGCATAAAAACAGACACCAAAACCAATGCAACAGAACAGAGAACCCAGATAACAAACCACATACTTACAGCCAACTGGTCTTTGAGAAAGGTACCAAGAGCACACATCAGTGAAAAGGCTGTCTCTTCAATACATGGTGCTGGAGAACCTTGAAAACCATGTGTAGAAAAGTAAAACTAGACCTGTATCTTCCATCATATTTGAAAATCAACTCAAAATGCATTAAAGACTTAAATATAAATCTTGATACCTTACAGCTCCTAAAATAAAACACAAGTGAAACACTTCAGTAAGTAGGACTGATGAAAAACTTCATGAAAATGAACCCAAAGCAAAGGCAACAAAAGAAAAAAAAATGAACCAAAGGGATTATATCAAACTGAACACCTTCTACATAGCCAAGGAAAACATTAACCAAACAAAAATTCAACTTATGGAGTGGGAATAAATATTGGTAAATTGTGGGTCCAGTAAGGGATTATTGTCCCAAATATACAAGGAACTCAGAAAACATCACTATAAGAAAAAATAAAGTGAACCGGATTAAAAAATGGACAAAGGAGCCTAATAGACATTTCTCAAAAGAAGATATACAAATGACCAACAGACACATTAAATAATTCTCAACATCACTAAACATCAGGTAAATACAAATCAAAACCACGCTCATATATCATCTCATTCAGATAGACGGGCCATTATCCAGAAGACAGAGTAAGAGAAGTTGGGCAGGATTCTGAGAAAGTGAAACCCTCCTACACTGTTGGTGGGATTGTAAATCAATGCAATTATTATGGAAAACAGTATGGAAGTTCCTCAAACAATTACAGATATATCAACCATATGATCCAGGAATCCTACTGCTGGGTATATACCTATAGGAATGGAAATCATCATGTTGAATGGTACTTGCACTCCCATGTTTAACGCAGCTCTATTTACAGTAGCCAAGATTTTCACCCAACTTACATGCCCCGTGGTGGACGTCTGGATAAGTAAAGTTTGGTATGTATACCAATGTAATACTACTGGCCAAATAAATAAATAACAAAATTCTGCAATTTGCAGCAACATGGATGAACTTAGGGAAAATTATGTTAAGTGAGATGAGCTGGGCACAGAAATACCACATGTCCTCACTCATAGGAGATTAAAAAAGAAGAAGAAGAAGAAGAAAAAAGGTGCAATAATTCGTTGAAGTTTCAAAAGAAGAGATCATATTTAGGCCACCAGAGGTGTCAAATGAGGAGGTGTTTTGGTTTAGCAAAGAACTGCTAAAGGACCCCTGTTACACTTTCCTCTGTGTAACTGAGACAGAGAAAAGAGAAAGAAAGAATTTGCTCAAAATACAATCAATGAGGCCTGGAGGGACTGCCGCCCATCAGGGGAGCAGCCCCCATCCAAAATCAGCCGTTCTTTTTATTGACAAGACAAGGAAGTTTCACAAGAAAAATCAGTGGATACGATCATCAAAGAAGAACATGAGGACATAGGCAATGTTACAATAGTTATCCATGGCTAAGGATAGCTTAACAACGGAAACTAGTAATATCAGTAAATTAAAGTGACATTTCAAAGTACAATTAGTAAAGAGCTAAATTGGTCAAACTGGCTCATTATCTAAACTATGACCTCTTCATAAACAAAAGTTACACTCATGATAAAATCTAAATACAATTATCTCTAAAGTTTCCCCCAACAGACAGCTTGCCCCTAGCAAACATTATTTCCACAACTTTCCCTTCAGCAATTCTTAAAATCTTTTAAGAGGAGCAGTATGACAACCACCTGTAATCTCTAAAATAATTAAAGTATACAATCCCATGCCTAACCAGTGATTAAGAGCTGATGAGATGGGCTTTGGCCGCAATACCTATGGGCTGTGGCCCCCTGTCTGAGGGCTTTTGCCCCCATGCATGCATTTACCTAAAAACCTTATTCTGAAATCAAATGAGAATCACGATTCTAACCCACTACATCTCCCCCCTTATTATCATTATAAAAATTGGAAGCGATGAGGGAGTCAGAGTCAAAGGTGTCCGGATGAAGAACAGTCAGCATTACTTCAGCTGGACAGGTCCACTGGAACATGGAACATAACAGTGTAATCACTATAAGAAAACATAAGATACATAAGACACCGATTCCAGCAATAATCCAAATTCTTGTATTTAAACCAGAATACCACTCGGTAGGATTAAGCCAATGGCCCGAATCATTTAAATGATTAGTAGTAATCTTTTGAGCTTCTTCTTGAAGCTGTGTCATTTGTTGCTGAAGTTTGATTGTTAAGTTTTGAATATCTCCATGTAAATCAGAATGAAAAGCTCCATGTAAAAGTTTTTGTACATCTTTCCGTGCAGTGGCGGAATTAAAAGGAATAGAAGTTACACACATAGAGTGATATCCTGCATCACAACTAAGCTGGCTTCATGTCCAGAGAGCCTGTTGGTGTTCGCCAATCCAGGTGACACCTGCCTCCAAGGCATCTAATCATTGTAAGATTTCTTGGTCAATTTTAGTTTGAGACAGAAATTCAGAAGTTACATTTTGAAAATAATCATTTATTGTTTGTGCTGTTTTCATAGAATGAGTTAAGGCCACGACTGCAGTAGCTGCGGTAGCATCCACAGCCATTACTGCTAGTATGGAAGCTTTAGAATGCCCAAGACTCTTTAACACGTACTTTCTCTGGAGCAGAGGTGACTTTCTCCAGGGCAGAATTTCCCATCCACTGTCATATAAGGTTTACAGGTAGCCAAGCTTCTGCTCTTTGTTTTGTATGGAAATATAAGACATATTAAAAGTAGTAACAGTAAGTTGAGTAACGCAGGGAGTAAACCAAGCAGAATTAGCTGGGAGAGTGATATTAAATTCAGAATTAAAAGAGAAAGAGAAGTTTGTAGATAACACAGCAAATATGTGAGGATGAGAGGTACAAATCATAACCGATTCAATATTATCCTGTGTCATCCATTTTAATTTAAAGTTTGTCATTTGTATAATTATGAGGGGGAAAAATGAGATGGCAAGACACCAAATTGTTCTTTTAAGGGGAGAGTAATAAGAATTATATTTTAATCTCAAATGGGACCAGCCTAACCGGGATTCCAGTTATAAGGGGATCAAGAATAATTAAAAGGAAGAGCATAATTCCAAGTGGTGTTGCAATGAAATATTAATAAATTTTGTGGTCCTCAATTTTCTAGTGTAATATTATTAAGCAATGTTTTTTTCCATAAAACTTACAGAATGGCAAGAGACCCAGTTTAAGTGTCTGCCATCTTCTATGGAAGTCCAGGGATGGGAACAGATGGGAATATCAGACTTAGAGTGATGTTTTCCAATACGAAAAACTCCTGGAACTCCAGCAGTTGAAACAAACAGTTGATGTTTTAATGCTAAAAGTCGGTTTGGATTTTTTATTATATAATTTATATACCATCGAGGAGAGAAAGGAACACATAAGTTACTATTTGTCCAACTGGGTGTGATGCAGATGGGTAAATGGTCGGTGAGGAAGTACCATCGTGGGCAAGCCTGTGCCATCCCGCATTGTATCCTGAATTAGAGCAGGACTGTCCACGATCGTCAAGAGGGCCTGAGGGAGGGAGCCAGGTGCCTCCAGGGTGAGCACTATCGTTAGACGAGAGACGAGGCTCGTGACCCCCCCAGGTAAGCGGATCAAACACAGGAGGCTGCAGTACATGTGTGCAGTAAACATGAGCTCTTACAGTGGAGGAGAAAAGCACAGAGAAACTCAGCAAGACTAACATTACCTCATATCCTTTTGAGTTCATGGTTACGTGAGAAAGGATGGCCAGAAAACTTTTCCTGCGTTAGACGAGTGCCTGTTCTTTGAATTGTAGCTTCTGCTTGACTAACGAGACCTTCTAGTCCACCCCACGTTGGTCTGGAGCTAGTTGTGGTTGTCCTTACCGGCGGGTTCATGTAGGTTGGAGTGGAGTTGGTTGCCAGCATCATCACACTGGCGGTCTGATGCAGGCCATTTCCGGAGGGATGCACTGAGGTGAGATGGTGACGTGTTGAAACTCTGGGATCGGGTCCTTCGTTGGATCTGGGGTTCCACATGAGAAGGATTGACAGCTTTAGAGGGAATCCACACCAGTCCTGTGGGAGACAAAATGGAAGCACACCCTCTTCCCCATGTTAACAATTCCGCAGCTCCCAACCATTGCGGTCCTGTCAGCAGGTGTTGGTATAAAACCAAGGGTTTAGGCTTCTTTCAGGAGGGATAAAGTGCCGTTCTGTGGTGCTTAAATTTTGTGAGTTGCAGTTTAAAAAATTTAGTGTAAACAAAGATTTGAAGACCTGTTCATGAGGGGCCATTCCAAAACTATTTGTCCTTTTGTTTATTTAATCGAGATTTAAGAAGGTCATTAGCCCTTTCAACAATTGCCTGGCCAGTGGGGTTCTATGGGATTCCTGTGACATGTTTAATGTTCCAATCATTACAGAATAATTGAAAGACTTCGGAGGTGCATGCCGGCCCATTGTCTGTTTCCATTTGAGCTGGAATTCCCATGGCAGCAAAGGCAGAGAGACAATGTCTTTTGACACGTTTAACAGCTTCTCCTGTTTGGGCAGTAGCATGAATAAAACCAGAATAAGTATTAACAGTAACATGTAAATATTTAAGATGTCCAAACAGAGAGTAACATCCATCTACCAAATTTCATTACTTTTTATTCCTTGGGGATTAACCCTTCCAGGAAAACTAGATTTAGAAAATCTTTGACAATCAGGGCAAGCATGAACAATGTCTTGAGCTTGTTTGTAAGAAATTTGATGCACCTTAGCTAAGGCTCACACCCCTTGAGGAAAAAATTGATGAGAATCAATAGCCTTTTGTAAAGCATTATTATACATGACAAAGTGATCAGCCATATTATTTCCAGTTGTTAAAGGACCAGGGAGACCAGAATGAGAGCATATGTGAGTTATATAGAAAGGGTGATGTCTCTTTTGAATAAGTTTTTGTAAGTGTCAAAACATCTCAGATAAAAGAAAATCATTTCCCTCATGGATGGAGGCACTTTGAGTAACTTGTAAGGCTCCTGCTACATATGCAGAGTCAGCCACTAAGTTAAGGGGCTGAGTGGAAAAATGTCAAGCTGCAATAGCAGCAGCCAGTTTGGCCCTTTGAGTGGGTTTATGATGAATAGTAACAAAATGTTTCCAGATTCCTTGTTCCTGCCATGTTATAGACCCCTTTCCTGATTTACCAGAACTGTCAATGAACACAGTTAGTGCTTGAGGAACAGGAACAGGGGATAAGCAGGATTTTAATTGCATAGGTAACAATTGGAGTCCTTGTAAGATTTTATCATGTGGTGATGAGAATTGTAGCTTACCAACAAAACCAGCCATAGCTGTCTGTAAGGACTCTGATTGCTCACGGGCAGTGTAGAAGTCAGTTTTAGAAAGACCAGGGTTGATAGAATCAGGACATATCTGTAAGGACTCTGATTGCTCACGGGCAGTGTAGAAGTCAGTTTTAGAAAGACCAGGGTTGATAGAATCAGGACATATCCAGTAAGCATTTGACAACGGTGCCTTCCCCTAGTGAGTGAATGAATGTGCTCTTCTAATTTAGTATATAATTTCTTTTTTTGCTGTTGATGGGGTAAGAAAATCCATTCAATGACTCCTATTTGAGGAATAAATTGACAAAGTAAATGTGTAGGACTATGTGGGGTATTTAAGACAATGAAATGAATGGCTTGAGAATTGTCTGGAATGCAAAAAGGATTCAATTTGTTTTAGTTCTAATTTTGCTTGTTCAGACAAACAACATGGGGAGGACAGATCAGGGTCTCCCTTTAAGGTATTAAACAAATGTTGTAATTGATAAGTAGGAACACCCATGGAAGGGTGGAGCCAATTAATTTGGCCAAGTAGTTTTTGTAAATCATTGAGAGTAAGGGGCTCCTGAACATGGAAAGATATATTTTGTGGCCATATGTTTCTCTGAGTGGTCAGAAAACCAAGGTATTTCCAAGGCTCCGTTTTTTGAATTTTATCTGGAGCTATTTGTAAACTGGAATTATTAATTTGTTTGATTAAATGTAAATAAACTTGTGATAATAGGTCTGGATCATCATGAGCAATAAGAATATCATCCATATAAAGATAAATAAGAGCAGCTGAAAATTTTTCACGAGTCGGTCGAATAGCTCGATCCACGAAGTCCTGACAAATAGCAGAGCTATTAATCATTCCTTGCAGGAGAACTTTCCATTGATATGTTTGAGCAGGCGCTCCTGCATTAAAGCTAGGAAGGGAGAAAGCAAACTTTTCTTTGTCCTCCGAGTGCAAAGGTATGGTAAAAAAGCAATCTTTTAGGTCTATGATGATTAAATGATAATTGTTAGGAATGAGGGCTTGGTTAGGGAGCCCAGGCTGTAGGGCCCCCATGGGAAGAATGCAGGCATTAATTTTTCTAAAATCATGTAATAATCTCCATTTGCCTGATTTTTTAGAAATGCAAAATATAGGAGTATTCCAGGGACTATATGATGGCTACAAATGTCCCAGGTGTAACTGTGTTTGACAATTAAAGTGGCTTGATTTAATTTCTCCCCTTTAAGAGGCCACTGCTCCACCCAAACCTCAGGACTGGGGGTCCATTGAAGTTTGAATGGGAGGAGTGTGGCAGTGGCCGTCATGATAAATTTGAAGATGTCCCAATATAAACATCCCACTGAGGAAGGAGGTCTCAGCCCCATAAAGTTTGAGGGAATTATAGAACATGAGGCATAATGGAGGCAGTTTGTCCCTCGGGGCTGGTACACAGTAAAGGATTTTTACTCTGACAAGGGGACTTGGACCCGCCTGGTCCAGTAAGTGTAACTGGGGAAGAAGTTATTTTCCATAATGGATTCCAATCCTTTTTTGCAATTATAGTAATGTCAGCCCCCAATTCTACCAGCCCGGTAATTAACTTTTGTTCAGCAGGTGATGTTAACAGTGGCTGAGCATTATTTAACTTTTGTAACCAGAAAGCATCAGGAGAAGCAGGAGACTGAGGTTCAGATTTTGTTTCAGAAAACAAAGAGGACAAGAGAACAAGTTGAGCTATTTGAGTCCCTTTCGGAATTACATGATATCCTAAACTAGTTATCATAACATGAATTGGTCCCAGCTTATCAGGTGGAATTAACTCTGGAATAATTTGGACACTATAATAATTTATAGTGTATTTTGGATTGCCCAGTATAATACCATGGGTGGTAGAAGGGAATGGACCAGAGAAATTTGTTGTCCCTGACTTCACTTGTCCTGCCTCATCTAAAATAACATCTTTTGTTACAGTCAAATTGACAATGGTTTGATCATTTATTTGAAGTCTGGGAGAGGAAGATTGTCCTGAGGTTGAGTCCAGGTCTGAGCCTGAGCATTGAGAATTTGACCCCCTTTGTTTATTGGGGTGCGGGATCTGGCGCCCCTTCCTCATTTCCCCACATAGGATTGCCTCCTATATCAAATTTAGATCTGCACTGATTTGACCAATGAAATCCTCTTTTACATTTAGGACATTTTTGTTTTGCTTTAGTCTGTTCCACCTCTCTTAGTCTGCAATCTTTCTGAAAATGACCTTCCCTTCCGCATTTAAAACATGTTTATATTGGAGAGCTTCCACAAGAATTTGGGCTTTATGGGTTCCAATGCCCACATTCTGGCAGACTTTGATTATATCAGCAAGAGTGGAATTTTTATTTTTCATTGAAAGGAGGACATTTGGGCAGTCCTCATTAGCATTGTCAAAAGCCAATTGCAGTGAAAGTACTTGGGCTGCCTCAGCGTTGTCAATTTGTCTAGTTATGGCATCCTGAAGATGATTAATAAAATCTATATAAGGCTCAGAGGGGCTCTGTCTAATAGTAGTGAAAGATTTAGTGAGAGTCTTTGTTTCAGGAATTCTGTTCCAAGCTTTCACGGCTGTACGAGTTGTCTGGTCAAGTACTAGTTGAAGAAGTAAAGCTTCTGCCTGAGGTGTTATAAAATCTCCTTCCCCAAATAACATATTACTATCAATTTGAACATTATTTCATAAATTTTCCAGTAAAATGTTATGTAAGGCTTCGTGATATTCTTGCAGCCATACAGTGTATTGAGCAGTAGTTAAAACAGTTTTTCCAAGTGTCTTCCAATCCCAAAGGGTCATATTGTACCCAGCAGCAATTGATTCTAAGTACCCCTTAGTAAAAGTACTATGTAAGCCATTTTGTATTACGCTCTTTCTAAATTTTTGAAGAAAGGAAAATGAGAGGTTTTTGTGTCTGGGCTGAGTCCCAGTTCTCACCACAGGAAAGACGTGTCAAGTATCAGTTTCCATGTTGTGTCCTTCTTTAATACAATGCTCCATCCAGGGACTGGCTGAATTGTTCACCTCTGAAGGTGGGGGGGGAGGAGGAGGGGGCGAGGATTGTTTCTTATCCTCCTAAGTGACAGAAACATGTTATTGCTTTTTGTTAGGGTCCTGAATAGATCTTAAAGCAACTCGACATAGACTCCAAACCATTAGATGAGAAACCTTAACTGGACTTATTGCATTTTTTAATCATCAGCCAATTTGTTCTCAACCCTCAATATCAAGATTCACTTCTTAAGGTACTGAGGGCAATGCCATCTAATAACAAATAATAATTCAGTTAGTTGATGCTTAGTTACCTTATACCCTGCTGCCTTAAGGAGACATCGAAGTTTGGACCTATATTGAACTTCCTTTGTACACAACGAGTTACCCATAGCTGGAAGAATAGATAGAGAGTTGAAAGAGAGAGAAAGCAAACCCTCCAGGTGAAGCCCTAGTTAGACATGGCCACAGGCGAGCAGTCGCTAATCGAAAGCCACCTGCGATTCTCTTACTGAGATGAGTTTCCCTTCAATGGGACCCCCTTGCTGGGATGAATCAGATGTCCTATTCCTCTCCAGTGCTTGGCAGGTCAGTCTCTGATCTGCGGGGAATTCCTCACACGGGGCACCAGAAAGGGTGATGGAATTTGTGTTGGGTGGAGAAGAGGCACCAGTGGGAGTAAAGGACAGCAGAAATGTGTGTGCTGGACAGTGGGTCTTCCACTGTGTTCATCTACGGATGGCCCAGATTGCTGAAGGCAGGACATCCCCTGTTGTGAAATAATAAAGTAAAGCAGATTTCTATTCAAACTGACCCATATCAGATTTAAATAATATGCCAATGCCGGAAACGTAGGTTTTTCATTAAAAAAAGACATCTTCCTTAAAATCTTCCCTCAAATGAAGGTATTTCAGATAAAGATTATGTCACTTTCTTCCTTTTTACATTTTCCTCACTATGGACACATCGTTAATGTCATGAATATGTCAGGAAATCTCCCAAACCCACAACAGAGACAAACATAAGAATGAGGAAACTACAAAAATGTGAATTCAAATGTGCAGAAGGCAGAGAAGATTTCAGGTAAACCATCTCTGGAATTAATATCCTGAGATGGGAAAATAGTAGATAAACAGGAGGTATCTCTTCCATTAATGGTAACAGAATTCTACTAACCAGAAGGTATGAAAAGAAGAGAAACTAACCTTGGGATTCTGAATAAAGAGCAGATTTGAATAAAAGCTTTAGAAGATTAATCAGTAATAAATTTACAGAATATAGAGCCAAAGGATACAAAGAAAAGATTATTTCTTTTGTATATGAAGTGATCACAAATTGAACCATTGCTTGACTGCACCGCAGCTTGTTTATCCATTCAAGCATTGAAGGACATCGAGGTCGTTTGTGGCTTTTGGCAATTGTGAATGAGGCATCTGCACACATCTGAGTGTAGGCTTTTCCGTGCACGTTGTTTTCAAGTCTGTTTGGTAAATACCCGAGGGTGCACGTGGTGGGCGTGTTGAAAGCTGGGATCTGCTCTGCCGCTGACTGCACTGTCTCCACCGTGGTTATCCATGGATTTCCAGCACTAGGAATCTGGTGTTTCATCTGGATCCTCAACAGCAGTGAATGAGCGTTTCTCATGCTGTGTCCCCTCATCACAAATAGATAAGCCAGTTTTAAAAAAGATATTTTTGCATTTTTAAAACTGTGGAATATCTTTGTTGGCATAACTGGCAATTTCGTGTTGGGAAATGATGTTTCACAGGTTTTCCTTTCTGCTGCTTTGCTGCCCACGTATCTTCCCTGGTAAGGAATTTGTTCAGATTTCCAGGCTAAGTGCACATAGCACAGCATGTGCGTATTCACCACGTTTAGTGTCCTGCTCTGTGGCATTCACACATTACCACTGCTGCACAACCGTGTCCACCGTCCATCTCCAGAGCATCTTCATGGTGTGAAACCGACACTCTCTATCCATGATAAACAACTCCCCAGTCCCCCCTTCCCCAGCCCTTGGGAACATCACGCACTTCTGTGTGCACAGATCTGGGTCTTCCAGGTGTCTCACTTGAGTGGAATCACACCCACTTGTCCTTGTGTGTGCCGCTCACCCCACTTATCACAATGCTTTCAAACCTCATCCATGCTGTAACATGTGTGAGAATTTCATTTATTTATTTGTTTATTGAAACATAACTGATTGTGCATATTTGGAGGTAGAGACTCGAATATCAATGCCAGTGTGCAATACCTCATCATCAAATCAGGAGAGCTGGAATATTCATCTTTACAAAAGGTCATTACTGTCTGTGTCCATTAACCAATTTCTCCCTAACACCCTCCCTTCCCCCTCCCATGTCTGTTGACCAAAGCTCTGTTCTGTCCCTTTGAGAGTTCAATGTATTATTGATATTGTTCGATCTTTCTCTCTTTCTGTCTTTCACTTCTTTATTTTGCCATTACACAATGTGACCTTTTTTGTGGCTCTTCACCAGTTTCTCCCCGACCCCCTCCCTCCCACTTTCCTGCCTCTGGTGGTCTCAGTTCCACTCTCTCCTTTTGAAAGTTCGAGAAATTATTCTGACTGTTTTATCTTATTTTCTTTTTTCTTTTTGTTTTTTTTTATTATTTCTGCTCCTACTTATGAGTGAGGACACGTGGAATTTCTCTCTCTGCATCTGCCTTATTTCACTTAACATAATTTTCTCTAAGTTTATCCATGTTGGTGTGAATGGCAGAATTTCATTCCTTTCATGGCAGAGTAGTATTCCATTGTGTAAATATGCCACATTTTCCTTATCCTGTCATTGGCCGGTGGACATTTACGTTGGTTCCAACTCTTGGCTGTTGTAAATAGAGCTGTGATAAACACGGGGGTGCAGGTATTTCTTTGACCTGATGGTTTCCATTCCTTTGGGTTTATACCCAGCAGTGGGATTGCTGGATCACATGACAGCTCTATCTACAGTGGCTTGAAAATCCTCCACACTAATTTCCATCGTGGATGTACCAATTGACAGTCCCACAAACAGTGTGTGACAATTCCCCTTTCTGTACATGCTCCCCAGCATTTGTTATTCTCTGTCCTTTTGACACTGGCCAGTCTAACTGGAGTGAGATGATTTCTCAGTTTTGTTCTGATTTGCGATTCCCTGTTGCAGAGTGATGTTGAGCATTTTTTCAGGTGTCTGGGGCCATTTTTATATCTTTCTTTGAGAAATTCCTATTTTGATATTTTGCCCATTTTTTAATCACGTTTCTTATTTTTTTACTGGTAAGTTTTTTTCAGTTCTTCGTATATTCTGGATATTAATCCTCTGTCAGATGCATAGATTGTGGATATTTTGTACCATTCTGTTGGTTGTCTTTTCAGTCTGTTAACTATCTCTCTTGCTGTGCAGAAGCTTTTTAGTTTGCTATAATCCCATTTGTTTATAATATTCTTTTGTCGCTTGTGCTCTGGGGTCTTATTCATAAAGTCCTTACTCAGTCCTACTTCCTGGAGTGTTTACCATATGTTTTCTTTTAGAACTTTTATAGTTTCACATCTTACATGAAAGTCTTTAATCCATTTTGAATTGATTTTGTTATATGGTGAGAGGGACAGGTCTAGAATGATTTTGGTATATATGGATGTCCAGTTTTCCAAGCACCATTTTTTGAAGAGGCTGTCATTTCCCCAATGTATGCTCCTCTTGCCCTTGTCAAATACCAGTTGGCTGTAAGCACGTGGTTGATTTGGGAGTTCTCTATTCTGTTCCATCAGTGCAAGGGTCTGTTTTATGACACTATCATGCTGTTTGGTTGCTATAGCTGTATAGTATTATTTGAAGTCATGTAGTGGTGTGCTTGTAGCTTTATTTTGCTTATTTATTTTTTTGCACAGAGTTGCATTGGCTATTGGGGGTCTTTTGTGGTTCCATATGAATGTTAGGATTTTTGTTTCTATATCTGCCAAAAATGTCATTGGTATTTTCATGGGGATTGCAATGAATCTTTCGATCACTTGGAGAAGGATGGACATTTTCACAGCATTAAATCTTCTAAGCCATAACATGGAATGTCTTTCCATACTTTGATGTCTTTATAACATTTTCCAGCAATGTTTGGTATATCTCATTGTAAAGATCTTTCACCTCCTTGGTTAAATTGATTTTTAGGTATTTTAATTTTTTCAAGGAGCTATTTGAGATGGCCTTGCTTTTTTGATTTCTTTCTCTGCTAGGTTTCTTAGTGTATAAGAACACTACTGACTTTTCTGTCTTAATTTTGTATCCTGCTGCTTTACTAAATTCATTTACCATCTCTAGGATTTTTTTGGTGGTGTCCTTAGGTTTTTCTGTATATAAGAAGGTGGTATATGCAAACAGGGACAGTTTACTTTCATGATTTCCAGTCTGGATGCCCTTTATTTTTTCTCTTTCCTGAGTGCTGTGGTTAGTACTTCCAAGACCATGTTAAATAAGATTAGTGAGGGTGATTATTTTTGTATTCTTCCTGTTCTCAAAGGAAAGGCTTTCAGATTTCCTCACTCAGGATGATGTAGATGGCAGGTTTGTCATAAATAGTTTTATCGTATTCAGATACTTTCCTTCTAAACAGCATGTGTTGAAAGTCATTACCGTGAAGGGATATCAAATTTTGTGTAATGCTTTTTCTGCATGTGTTGAGATGGTTATATCTTTTACATGTTTGATTAACTCACAACTGATAATGCCTGAATATTGAATATCAAAAAATACTGTGCCACTTCCCTTTGGATTCCATGGTATCGGGTGAGAAATATACTGATGTTTAAGCTGGTGTCCACTGTAGATAATGCCTCATTTCTCTCTGGCAGCTCAGTGCTGTCACAGGGGCAGGGTACTGATGGCATTCAACAGAGTGACAAGGGTGGACATGTATGTGACAACTCATGATGATGTTGAGCAGATGAGCAGGGTGGGGAGTGAAGGGGGACCAGTTAGAATGAGTCTGTTGTGTGCCTGTTTAGTAAAGGACTTGCAAGAGCACGACTGAATGCTGATCACAGTGGTGTGGTGGAGAGGAGCTCAGAACGATACAGGGAGGGACATAGAAGCATTTGGGACAAATACAAATGCACTGGATTCTATTTATAAAATCTATAAACTTATTAGAGTTAGTTTGTAGATTACCACAGTAAAAGTGATATGTTTTCAATGATATGTGATCCAACAGCACCTGCCACTGACTACACAGAGCAGAATGAACGGACCACCACAGCCCTACTGGGTCCTCATCAGGCTGGGAGTCCAGGCGGGGCCTGACTGTGACAGACACATCTGCAGCTGTCTCCTCAAATCAGCCCAGGTCATTGATCAGTTCCAAATCCTTGAGCTGCAATCCACTGAGACCCTAATCAGATCACTTTCCCCCTCCTGACCTCCACCCAACACCCCCAAACTGGTCCATCATTACTGACAGCATGAGGTGTGTGGAACCTCAAAGTTCAAAGTAAAGGCTTTAAACCTTTGAAAAAAAGTTCTTTAAACGTGTGAAAGTCTTTATGCCCAAATTAAACTGCCAATTTTAACATATCACCTGAGCAAGTTTCAAAGTGTTGTTGAATTCAGTTTCATTGCAAAATGTTGACAATTTTTAACATCTGAATTTGGAGGCAAATGTACCTAAAAGGAGAAATAAAGTAGCAAAGCCTCACTCATCCACATTCACCTTTTATCAAGTCCCAATATGCAAATCAAAGCAACTATTTCACCTGAGGTCGTGGAGTCTTCTCCATGAATGACTTACCCATGGACATTTGCCCTCTCTGAAGGCTCTTTCTTGTTTCCGCCTCTGTGAAGTCACAGCCAGAGTCGACTTTCTGAACCTCTGAAACCCTCACACACACTGCTGGGCTGAACAGAACTTGTTCCCTCTCACCAAAGAGCAGCATGACCCCAGGTGCCAGTTGTCAGTGAAGAGACACGCAGTGGCGTTGAGGTGACAGAGGTTGTAAAACATTGGAAGAACTCCTTTGTGATTACTAATCATCCATTTTGTCAGTGAAAGACACATTGTTAAAAGTCCGAAGAAAATTCCCATCTTGGAAAGTATTAATTTGGGGAGAAATGATCAGAAAACATATTCTTTATTTTTATTTTTTTAATTGAAAGATAACTGATTATATATATATATGTATTTTGGGGGGGTGGTAAATAATAAAGAATGGAATATTACAAATGCGGAGACAATGTGGTGATCAAATCAGGATCATTAGTAGAATCACGTTTGCATAAAGTCACCAGTCCCCGTGGTCCTTAACTATTTCCTCACTGTCCCCCCTCCCACTCCCATTCCAGGCTCTAATAACGAGACTTTTGTTCTCTCTCTTTTATTATTATTATTTTTTTTTTTGTGGAAAGTTCAGTGTGGTGCTGTGATTATTTATTTCTTTATTTGTTAATAGCAAACATATTACTAAGCCTTTGTTTATACGCTCTTAGGTTTCTAAATATGAGATTTTTGGAAAGTTCTCTCCAGTTATAAAGACGGTCGGCTGATTTAAGAAGGGTTTGTAGTAGCAGAGAAACTGCAAACCATTTCAATTGATGTGACTTTGTTGAAATCGCAGTGCCCAAGACTTCACTGAAAATCCATGTATGATGCTGTTTTTAACCTGGGGAGACACTACATGTAGGTATTGCAGGTGGCTGGTGCAGAGAACATCTGCCCATTGGCTGAATTTCCTTCTGGAGACTTCTCACAGCATTTTCAACTCTCCGTCAGCACCAGATATTGCTATTTTCATGGTCTGCCATCTTTGTAAATATTTTACACATCATAATTTATGTATATCTCATCACAGTTGTATTAGGAGATGTAACTACCCACCTTTTCATTGATGTGTTTCCATTTCTGGCCAGTCTGCTTCTGTTCCATAATCTACACATCTATCCTTTTGCCAAAACAAAACCAAGGTTCTCTTGACTCCTAAATTATTTGAGTTTTCCTGTAAGGTTTCTAACACGTTCTTAAATTTCTATAAAGTAAAAATTCCGTTCAGATTTTGATTTTGAATGCACTGAATCTGTAGAATGATTTGAAGAAAATTGTTACATTAAAAATATGAAGTCTCCCAACACATGAATAAATTCTCTGTTTGTTCAGGTCTTTACAAATCTCTCTAAATAGCGCTTTATAGCTTTCAGTATAAAAGTCTTTGCCAATCTTTGTTAGATTTACTCTTCTTATTTTAGTGTAGGGTAATGGCATTGCTTTTTAAAAATTTTCGTGGATAAGTTTTGTTGCTTGGTAAATAGAAATATATAGCATTGTTAAAAACAGAATTTATATCTTTAGAGCAGTTTTATGTTAAGTGCTAAATTAAGCAAAAGATTCAGAGAGTTCCCATATGTCCCCTTCCCCACATGCACAGCCTCCCCCACCAGTGTGGCACATTATTTACAACCGATATTTGTGAATTTGCCTTCAATCAAATAGCTTTCCCTAGTTGACTTTTTTTTTGTAGCTTTATTATTTTTTTTTGTAGATTCCTTCCAATTTTTTTACCAGCATAATCATGTTATTGGTGAATAAAGAGTTTTAGTTTTTCCTTTCCAAAATTTATTCTTCTTTATTTCTCATCTTGTTGGGCTCACTAGTTTCTCCAGGACAATGATGAGCACAGGGGACAGATTTCAACAACTTAACATTAATGTGCTGACAGCTGCCACATTCTTACATGCTTTTACCAGACACAGGAACTTAATTTCCAAATTTATTTAGCAGAGAGGTGTCATGAGAATGTGCTCAAGTTTATCAACTTATTTTTTCTTCTTTTATTTACCAAGCAGGTAACATGTTTTTTTCTTCTTTAGTCTACTAACGTGTTGATTTACAGTAGCTGATGTTTTACAGAAGTGAACTCACACAGTATTGAAGTAACCGCCATCAAGCACACAATTCTGCAGCATTTTGTGCATTCACTGTCATGCAGCTGCCACCTCCATGTCATGACCTTCAATCCTGGAACCGCTCCCAATAGGTATTCTGGTCATGATATTGCACGCATCTCACACATTGTTATATTCCATTCCCAGAGCTGTTTAGGACTTTTGCTTCTATTTTCATGAGAGATATTAACCTGTAATTTTTTTTCATGTAATATTACAGTTTTTTATCTTAGAATTACACAAGTTACATAGAACTAGTTAGTACATGTGCCCTATTTCTTTATTCTGTGAAAGAATGTGTGCAAGATGGTATTTGTTTCTCAGATATTCATGGGTTACAAGGCTAAATATTATATAAAGAGGTAAATTTCCACATTTGCACAAACTGAGCTGTGCTTGCAGAGAAGCACCAATAAAAACCTCAAAATGTATATTTTATTTTGGTTGTTGTTGAAGTTTACAACCAGATACCAAATGTTTGTGAGAATTAGAAGGGCCCCCAAACAGGCAGGGTGATCTGAAGAAGGTAAATGGGTTAGTAGGATTTGACTACTTGACGCCAGGCCTTGTCATGAACATGTGTAATTCAGGCAGTTTGCAATGGCACAGAGAAGGGCAGTGCACCTTCATGCTGGGTTGGCAGCCGGAGACAGGGGCTGGATATCCACATGAGGAAAAGATAAACTGGATCCTTAACACCAGTTATACTGTAAAAAAAAAAAAATTCAAGTTAAATTGTAGATTAAAATATGAAAATTAAAATGTTAGAGATTTAAACAATTTTAATTTCTATAGTATGCATAAAATGGAAACAAAAGAAAACAAACAAACAAACAAAACACAGGGCCTAAAATACAATAAATATAAAGGAAACATTTGATATATTGGGGTTTAAAATTTGAAATTTTCTTCATCATGTGACACCATTATGAGAATGAAATCAAGAGCAGCAATGTGGGAAAAAGTGACTCGACGTACATTTACCCCCCGAAGATTCCCATGCATGCACCTGCCAGAGTGGCTGAAAACACAGACGAGCAGCGGAGGACAGGTAGAGGGACAGGAGCAGCTCCAGTGCCCATGGGGATGACAGCCAATCACATTTTTCAGTGCCTCTGATGTGACAGTAGGTCGATGTGGGCAATGGGACCATCTGTGTGACAGTGTCTACTAACGCTGAGGAGAAGAGTCATCCACACATGACTCTATTTCTAACATGTGTTTACATGACAGATTTACCTACATATCTCCACAAAAGGACATGCAGTTTTGCCCCTAGCAGCAACATGTCTATGTCTTGAACTGGGCACCAGCTGCCTGTCCTCTCACAGCAGGTTTTCAGTGCACACAACACTCCATGTTTGGATTCATTCACATGCAGTCAGAGAGGGGCAGCACGAACCCATGGTTTAGACATTGGGTGTGACTCATGTGCAGCAGGGCTTGGATAAAGGGGCTTCAGGGGCTGTGCTACAATTGTAAAGTTGCAGTGGTTATTTTACAGTTTTGGAGGCTGGAAGTCCAGGACTCAGGGGTGCATCTGGTGAGAGCCTTCTTCTAGGTGGGGGCTCTCTACAGGGTCTCAGGGTGTCACAGTTGTCACATGGTGGCTGAGCAAGAGCTTATGTCTATGTGCTTCTTCCTCTCTTTGTAAAGCCCCCAATCTCCTCCCTGGTAACTCATTAAACCCTTAACCCAAGAATCCATCCATGAGGTCCCAATACTCACAATCCAATCACCTGTTAAAGTCCCCAACTTTCAAGTACCTTATTGGGGATTAAGTTCCAACATAAGCTTTGGAGGGGAAACACATTGAGACCACAGAAGAGACCCTGGACACATTGTGAGTTTTGACATAGGTGCACTGTAGCGAGTGGTGTGCAGTGGTGACATATGTGGCATGTAAGGCTGGCACTGTTTTCTGCAGCACAGCCTTCTTGTCCTGGAGTGTCACCTGGGCAGTGGCTGGTGGGTTTACACTAATGAGCGCCCTCACAGACATGACATGGTACCTCGCCTGAACATCTTTGGCAGCATACCTACCAGAGTGCTACTCCCCATAGAGTTGTGTTCTGACACTTTCTCCTCCTGGCTTCTAGGAGCAAAGGTCATGCAAAGCGATGGCTGGAAGGACCTTCTGTCCCACATTAGGGGCTCTATCAAAGCTCCTGAGATGGGGGCCTGGAGATGTCTGCTTCTGGCTCTGGATACTTTTCACAGAAGAACGCACACCCATCTGTCCTCCCACACTCCGTTCTGACCCACGCTTATCCTCACCACTTTGGTGAATGGTCTCAGTTCATGGAGAGGTAGCAGGACTTGAACATGCCCTGGTGGAGGACAAATCATTGTCTACTTTTACCTTTTAAAGCTTATCCAAGTGTATCATTGGCGATGGGACAATTGATTCACTGTTGTTCATTCTGCTAGGAACGTGTCTGTTTTCCTGGATGAACAAATCCTATCACTAGAGCTATGACATGGAACCCACCTGGGACAGCTCAGCAGAACTCAGTAGCTTATGACTGGGCAGTGCAGGAGAGTTCCCTGGTGGCCTTGGGACTCCAGTTCTCCCCCTTTCCCTGCTTGTAGTTCTCAGGAATAACTGTTGAATGTGCTGGAAAGACAATGTCCTGAGACAGGAAGGGACTGGACAGAATGTCCTGGGCCGTGTTCCCATCCCTCCCAAGGAATGTAACATCTTGAGTTAGGGAGGAACTGGCTGGGACACTCCAGCATTTTTCCTTCCTCCGCTGGATACAGGATGTCCTTCAGAGCTTTAGCCAAGTGGGGCATGTGACCTCTGGGGTTCACCACCTGGAGTAGGCTGCCTTTCGGGGTCCTGTTGCTGCGGTACAGGTGGGACACACACAGTTGAGACTCCATCTGCCCTGGGCAGCTTTCCTGAGTGTTGGGGACAGCTCACAGAGATCCGAGGCTTCTGTCCCTTGTCTACCTGTGAGTGATAAGCCTACTTCGTGTAACCTGTTGCATGTGAGCATGCTCTGTCTTGCTGGATCCAGACACGTTGGTGACTGTGTGCAGTGAGCCTGTGTCTCCAGCTACACATTCACATTTGGGTGCGCCGCATCCACCCATTTCCACCTGAGCTCACGGCTGCTGCAGTCCCTCTGCCACTTGGCCAGGTCTGTTGTGGAGACCCGAGAGCAAGAGCCTCTCTACAGTCTGCAGGTAACCTTGAGACCCATGGGGATATGGAGAACAGTGGCCAAGATGAGGTGTCTATGTCCCGCTCCACCAACCGGTCCTTAGCAGGAGTGGCCCTCGCTCCTCACAACTTCAGCCCAGCCAGGTGTGGACACGTCCTCCTTACCTCAGGCTTGACCTTGGCTCTGGACACTTGGTTAGGGGGGACCATTGGAACCTGGACCACAGCTCCCTTCTCCCTCCCTGTGCCCACGCAGGGCAAGGGACCAAGGGACTTGTGGGTGAGGAGCAGTTCAGAAAGGAAATCCCCCCAGGCCTCCCTTGCACTTGCCTCTGGGACTGGACCACTGCCTGCTGTGGGTTCCCTGTTCCACCTGGCGCCCCTGCATGCCCTTGCAAGGAAGTCTGTGTCTGAGCTTGCACTGACATCCCCTCTCTATGTCTCACACAGTAATGCACGGCTGTGTCCTCAGGGGTCACACTGTATTGACAGATACAGCGTGTTCTTGGAATCATCTCTAGAAACAATAAATCTGCCTTTCACAGGCCCAGCGGACTCTCTCGTGAGGCCATTGGCAGGATGTCTTTTCAAACCAACCCACTCCAGCCCTTCCCTGGAGCCTGCTGGACTCAGATCATCCAGTTGTTGCTGAAGGTGAACCCTGAGGCTGCACAGGAGAGTCTCAGAGACCCCAGAGGCTGCACCAAGTCTCCCCTGGACTCCACCAGCTGCACCTCATGCCAGACACCTGCAAACACAGAGACATAATATTTATGTTGTCTCTAATGGATGCAACAGAGGCACACCCAAGACTCTCAATGCACCCCACAACTGAAAAACGACTTTGGTCGATGATGAGGAATAAAACCCAGCTTGGCTTGGAGTTCCTGGTGGAGCTGCTGGGTTCTGTCCTGTCCCAAAACCTGGGTGGAGCTCCACTTTGAGAAAGCCTGGCAAGCCCCCCGTTTGTAACAGCAGAGGAGAATCCATTTGCATGTGCTGCAGACACAACTGTGCAGCCCAGACATCGTGCTGTGTGCATGAAATTTTCATCCGATGAATGACCCCAGGTGCAGCCAGAACCAAGAATGCCTGCAACAAGGTGGCCCCTGTCCTGAGCATTCCTCCCACTCTGTCTTTACAAGACCCAGGTGATCCGACCCATCCCTTCTGATATGATCCTCAGGAACTGAAATTCCTCTGGCCTCAGGGTTCTATGGATGAGGATGAGGAGCCTGTGAGGTCTGCCCCAGATGTGCCGTGGTTGGGGCCATCTTCCTACTTTCCTTCATTTCCTGTGTGATGTGTGAACTTCCCAAGTCTTGGGAATAAGAATTTAAAATGGAACAGCATTTTTATTTTGAGTTGGAAACTCTTATTTTTCCCAGTAGGTTCTTACACAAACTCTAACATATAAACCTGGTAGAAAGCCTTCATCTGAGGCTGTGGCGGGCATCCCTGTTTTATTGACTTCTCTCCTGCAGCATGAAAACTGCCTTCCTGAAATGAAGGTCTCAGTCCCCATCACCACTGTTATTGTGCGAGAGTTTTGTGTCCCGCAAGCATCTCCAGTTCTGATAATTTCCCTCAGTTGTAAACAAGAAAGGAACATGTTGGCTGTTAGGATCAAAACTCCAGGATATAAAGTTGAGTTGATGAAATATCCAGGCACCAAGGACCCCACAGGGATACCCCATCTCCTGCCGAGCCTGGGTCTTACAGAGGGAGCGAACTTTCCTAGGGCTACAGATTGGAGTTGAGGGGGGAAGGGAAAGGAGGTTGAGGGATCATTGGAAGGGGACAAAGGGGACAAAAGTATTTTCTGGTAATGGGTGTGCCCCCAATATGTATCTGGCACCCACATCATGGGCAGGAGGGGGGATAATCAGATTTGTATCTCAGGAATATTTGAAATAAGTAAATAATATAATAAAATAAAGAAAGAACAAAGAAAAGACAAACCAAGACTAGAACAACTTAATAGAGCAGATGGACCCAAACAGTACATAGAACTTTCAACCAAACCAAAAAATATGTACATTTTTCTCAAGCACACATGGAACGTTCTACAGAATAGATTCTATTTTATGCAACAAAACACATATGAAGATTAAAATTGTTCCAACATCTATTCTGACCGCAGCAAATCAATAGTCACAAGAAGGTGTAATTCACCAATGTGAGGAAACTAAAGAGCACTCATGTGAACAACCATTTTATCAACAGGAAATGAAAAGATGATTTTAAAATATCTCCAGAAATAAAAATTAAAGCACAGTTTAACACAGGTTATGAGATGTGGCCAAACCTTCCCAGTGAAAAAGAACAGTGAGGAACAGCTTCGTTGGACAGTTATGGGACCTCAAACAGCCAGCCCTTGTTTGTTCTGATTACTCTATTTCTAGAACATATTTCGAACCATGACTAAGTAGAGACATCGCTGGGATACACGGATGGTTAATATAAGCAAGTTGCTGCGTGAGATAAACCACATCACAGAATGAAATAAAAACAGCACAATCATCTCAGCAAACGCAAAAAGGGCACTTGCTACAATTCAAGATATTTTTTATAATAAAAAATTTCAGCACATTATTTATAGAAAAAATATACCTCATTACTTTAAAGGTAACACAGAGCAATCCCATAGTTAACCACATGCTTCACAGCGACAGTGAAAAGCTTTATACACATGACCAGGAACAAGACATAACCCCCCCTCTCCACTACTCTTCAACATGGAACTGGAAGCACCAGCCAGATCAGTAAGTTAATAATGAGAAATAAATGAGGTCCACATTGGAAAAAACAATGAAAACTGTTTCTGTTTGCTGATATCATCATCTCATATATGAAAAAACTAAAGTCCACACCCCACCTAATAACTGTGAGAACTAACAATTTAGTATTGCTGCACGATACAAAATCAACACACAGAAATCAGTGGCATTTCTATAAACCAAAAACTATCTATAAAACAAATCAATAAAACAAATTCATTTTCTATAGCATCAGAAAAAAGAATTAAATTCTAGGAAAAAAGTTAAGCAAATAGGTGAAAGATGTATATACTTAAAATTCTAAAACATTAATGAAAAACTAATCAAATGACATCATGAAGGAAAGAATAACTTGTGTTCATTGGTTTTAAGAATTAATGTAATTATACGGTTTATATTACTCAAGGATAAAACACAATCATTATCAGCATCCCATTGTAACTTTTCACACATAAATGAAAAGTAACTCTAAAATGTGTTTAAAAACA
The DNA here is from genome assembly GCF_027409185.1 of Cynocephalus volans. NCBI lineage: Eukaryota > Metazoa > Chordata > Mammalia > Dermoptera > Cynocephalidae > Cynocephalus > Cynocephalus volans. The sequence continues at coordinate 186,274,916 of NC_084462.1, forward strand.
CAGAAAACTACAAATAGCCAAAGCAATTCTGAACTTAACAGAGTTGCAGGCCATCTATGATTTTTACAAAAAAAAAAAAAATATGTTTTCTACTTAAACTTTCTGAGATTACTACAGTTTAAGTCATGTTCAAATTTCCTGGAAAATACGGGTTTTAGATTTTTGGCTTCTTTAGACAACTGTAATCTCAATTGGCTGCAGACTGCAAGTCCTGACCTTCCTACTGGTAACTGTCATCCCAATGTCAATGTGGGCTTCTTAGTCCTTGAAGCACAGCTCAGGCATGATCCCTTGCACACCTCTCAGGAGGCAGCCTGGAGCCTTGACTGTGATCTCCACCCACATTCATTCTCTGAGCCTGTGCTTTGTGGGTCCCCTTCAGCTATGTACCTGCAGGTCAGGAGGTGAGCCAGGTCTCCATGCAGATGCAGCAGCTTCCTCTCCACCTGCTCCTCTCCCTGCTGTTCTCTCCACTGGCTGCTTCCTAGGGGGCTCCTTTCTGTCTTTATTTCCACCAAGGCAGAGTTTTCACTGTTGCTGGTGTACGAGTTCAGCAGGGATGGAGAATTCCAGATGCTCACACCACTAGGACATGGCTGGGATGGAAAGGGCTGCTGCCTGGTGGTTGTCACTTATGATGTTGTGTGAACCTGGCTGAACATTTCTGATCCAAAGGAACCACAGTCATCACCTTCTAGTGTCCAGAATATGATACATGATGAATTTGTATAACCCACCAACCAAAGTTGTGAGAAGCTCTATTAAAAATGCACAAGGAATGGAATATACAATCAATGTGATTAAGATAAATATCTGAGGAGCAAATGAAAAGATCACTAAACTCATTAGTCATCAGGAAAGTGCAAATAAAAACACAATATAGCACTTCAGAGCCAATACCAAGGCTGTAATTTTTAAGAAATACTGTTTTCCTCATGAATATCTAGACACTGGAAAAATTACAGAGAGCTGGTGGTCAGGCAAAATTGTAAAACTGCTGTGGCAATGATTTGGGCAGTTATAGAAAAGTTTAAATGCAGAAAAACCACATGACACAGTGATTCCACCCCTATATATATTCCAAGATAACAGAAAAGAGGTGACCAGCAGAAATTTCCATGAACATTCACAGCAGCACTATTCACAGTAGCCAAAAATGAACAATGCCAAACATTCACTAACTGATGAACTGATAAACAAATGTGGTAAATTGATAAAAATGTAAACTATTCACCTATAAAAATGAATGTGACACCGACAAATGCCACAACAGAATGCACTTTGAAAACATTACTCTACATTAAAGAAGCAGACACCAAAGACCACATATTATATCAGTGCATTTATATGAAAAATCCAGAATAGGTGAGTCCATCGAGACAGAAATAATATTAGTGGTTTTTAGGGGCTTTGAGGGACAGGAATGTGAAGCAGCTGCTTGAAGGGAGTGGGGTTTCCTTTTAAGGCAATGAAATGTCCTCTAACTAGACAGTGATGACATTTAACAAACCATGTGAAAATACTGTGTCACTAAACTGTACAGTTTAAAATGGTTAATATAGAGAATGTAATTTTATGTAAATTCTGCCATCAGACACCGTAAAAACACATTACATTCAATTTATTTGTTATGTTAATCTTTTTAGGGTAACAGAAACCACATTTTAAAGGAACCCACAAAGCAAATGAAGAAAAAGTAAGAGTTCCCTACTGTGACTTCTGTTGAACTTGGACAGGAGACACTGAAGACAGAAAGGAGACACTGAGGACAGAAAGGACAGCCTGGGTACCCTCTGCACCTGCTCCTCAGTGGAAATTCTGTACTAAGTGCACACTGAGCTCCTCCTAATTCCAAGGCCCCTCTTGTCTATAAGCAAAGAGGTTTTTGTCTGGGCTCATGCTGAGTTCCTCTCACTGTGTTTCTTGCACAGTAATACACAGCCGTATCCTGGACTATCAGCTGCTCACGGTTAAATAATCTTGACTCTTGGAGGTGTCCCTCATGATGCTGACTCAGGATTTAAGAGCTGTATTGTACATTGTGCTTCCACATTGTGACTCCATATCACATTTACCCACTGTAGCCCCTTTCGTGAATGCCGGTGGATCCAGTGCAAACCATAGCTAGTTAAAGTGGATCCAGAGACATCACAGGTGAGGGACAGGGTCTATGAGAGTTTCACCAGGCCAGGTTCTGACTCCTGAAGCTGCACCTTGGATGGGACAGCTGGGGACAAGGAGCATCACCATCAGTCAAACACACCAGAAGCCCCATGCCCAGGTCCCATTCCTGAAGTCCCAGAGGCACTCACAGCAGGGAGCAGCCACCAAGCACAAGAGTCACCTCAGGACATCCATATTCCGATGAAGGGCTCCTGGTGAGAAGGAGACTGGGGATGCTCAGCCCAGGGCTGTGCTTTCATCCTGACACTGGGGTCTGCTCTGCATGAGGGGAGTCCCTGATGATATAAGTGGGAGAGCAGAGGGCAGGGTGTCCACCCACCCTTCATTGTGCAGAGTGTTTACGTCGTCCTGCTCAGAGGAACTGGGGAGACAGAACCTCAGGGACTCTTCTCTGCATCACTGCCTGGTCTTCCTGTTTCCAGAGAAATATGAAGAGAAGTGGAGATGGAGGATGCAGGGCTTGACAGCACAGAACATGTGGAAGTGTTTAACTTAAAGTGATTTCTGGTTCAAGGAGAAATCCATGATCTTTTGATCCTCAGGTGCTCCCTTCACCATGTCTGGTGTTTGAATCTGGCTGTCAGCCGTGACCTCAGTCTCTCTGCACAGAAACCCCTTATGTGTGACTTCAATTGAGAAAGTTGGGCTTCTATAGATTCTAGTAGATTGTTCACTTCAGAACAGGCAGACTTTCCTCAGAGAGACAGATATGCATATGCATCTGTGTGTGTGTGTGTGTGTGTGTGTGTGTGTGTGTGTGTGTGTGTGTGTGTGCGTGAAGTTTTTGGGAGACAGAGAGAGACAGACACAGAGAGACAGAGAGACAAAGAAAGACAGAGAGACAGAGAGAGATAGAGAGAAACAGAGAGAGACAGAGAGACAGAGAGTCCTCTACTCCATCCTGATTCGCAAAGACAGTCACTAGGGCAAAAACAGACATAAGATCCCCCCTCCGTTTTGATACAAACACACGGGATAAGAGATATTACTGTGGAGGTTTCTAGAAAATTCATCTTCTTCAGTCTCATTTAGAAATCCTCTGTTCACACTCCTGCCCCAACACTTCCAACTTCAGCCTTGACTGTCACATCAGACTCAGTCTTGAGGTTCATGATCTCGTCACTTGCTTCAGGTCACAAGTGACTCCTCGGTGGTGTTCTCTCAAGCGCAGCTCCTCCTGCATCTGCAGACCTGTGAGCTGGACACTCTGTGCCCTGCCTCCCCTTAACCCAATGTACTGTGGAGAGTCACGTCCAGGATGACCACTGTAGACCATCTTGTTCAAAGGCTAATACCAGGCACCTGGGAGTCACTGGATAACAGCAACTCTGAAAGTGAGTTGGGCACGTGGTACCCCTGTCTGAGTTCTGGTCCATTTCTTGTTTCTGGGAATGACACTGCATGACTCACAGATTCACTATTTGGGATTCTAGTCCCAACCTGTTAGGAACATTTCCTTTCTCAATTTGAAATTGTCATTTTCAGTTGATTACTTCTTTTAGGCTTTTTTATTTAAAATAAGCTGAGAGCAGTTACAGGTTGTGTAATTGTATTAAAATGTACGTACAAACTGTTACCTTATGGCAGTCAAGGGTGTACAGCAGATAATCCTAGCTAATCACAGCAAAAACAAACAAGCAAACACCAAAAGAAAAACAAAACAAACAAACAAAAAAAAAAAACGGAGACTATGCATCTATGTAAAACAGCAGATTCCAAATGAGGAAATGGTGAAGTCACTAGAGTAAATGACCTGTTCTCTGAGAGTCTGGGGTTTATGGTAAATTTTCACTTTAAAGTGAGAATGTGGAGCAGGCCTAAAAGTGTAGATTTGATTATAGAAAAGGAAAGTTCAGACCTCTACCAAAAAAAAAAATGCTCACCCCAAGCCTTGTTCTGCACCTGTCTCTGCAGCTGGGCCCTATGGGCACACGGTCCTCAGTGCCATCTTGACCAGTTCACTGTCACCCTCCAGGGCTCTTGCTGCATTTCCCAGACCAATTTTGTAGATATTTTCCTCTCAGATTTATTCTAATAGTTTCATAGTTTCAGGATTCAAATTTAGGGTGCTGGCTGGTTAGCTTAGCTGGGCAGAGCATGGTTTTGTAACATCAAGGTTATGGTGTTATCTTCATATCTGATAGAAAGTGAGCCAAAACACCAGGTACCAACCAAGATTTATTAAGGGAAGAAAATCTGCCAGGCTACACTCAAAATGGAGGGCAGCACCAGGCCTGTGGGTGGGAGAGCATGTCTAGACTGTGGGGAAGGCTGACGTATTCAGGGAGGGGGTTGGTGCTGGAGTGGAAAATAAGGCTGGTGGATGCCATCAGGTGGAAGGTTGCACCCATGTGGAAGTAGAGGAGTTTCTATTTCTCAGAAACCAAGAGTTTTCCTGTAAGGAAAGGCTGGCAGCTATTTTGTGCTTATTGTGTGTAAAATGGTACCAGTCAAGTTTATGTGTAAAATGGTACCAGTCAAGTTTAAGTTCCATCATTCCCACCTTTTAAGTATACGGAGAAGGGAAAAGGGGTGAAGGTCTCATTCTTCTGAAGCTATTTCCTGCTGGAGATGGGCAAAGATATGAAAAAAAATAAAATACTTATGTCAGCCTGAAAAACAATTAGGTGGCAGGATATTGGTTTTGTGTGGAGAGGCTGCATTCCTCCAGGGGAGGGTCACTGATTATGAGGGGCTGATATCCTTCTCCCATGAAGATTCCAGTGACCTTCTGGTTGGTGAAGGCCTGTAAGACACTAGAGAAACACCAAAAGAGGCAGGGACCAAGGAGGACAATTCCCATCGTGGTTGGGGTCCGACGTGTTTTGTCCTGAACTCCTCCCCCATCACCATAGCCTAGGTGAGTGGTTTGGGTGAAACAGAAGTGTTTTTAGTGGGGGTGGGCACTGGACTCCAGCAGAATCCCCTTTGGAAAGAGCTATCTGGTAGTGTTTTACCCACACAAGAGCCTGATGTGCCCGATGTCTGGTCATAGCATGTTGTGGGAACGTATGTCAGGGATGTGAATGTGTCCTATAGGATTCCCCTGAGGATTCTGGGTAGCAGACCCAGGAGGTTGGAAAGTGTCTTTCCACCCACCAAGACCTTGGTTATACATTGTGACCAGGGTGTGGCATTATGTCTCTGTTAGGAAAAGAAGCTAGAGGAAAAGAAAAGGCAAGTATTCAGGGGCTGAGAGGTTGAGAGGGTGCATAGTAGGAAAAAGGAGTAGAGAGTAACCTTGTCGGGGTGTAATTGCAGAGGGCGCCCTGCCAGGCTAATTCAGTTACCCACTCAAGGATGCCTTCAACACTGGAGGTGGCACATTGGGACCAGTCTTGGAGCAGCTCCTGTGTGAAGGACAAGGAATGGGCCTGCAGGAGTGAGAGGATAATCACCAGGGAAAGATCATCCCTCTCATGGGATTGGGGGAAGATCGGAGGTCATGGAGATTTTCAATTATGTGGGTCCTAAAATGGATGAGGTGTAAGATGTCAGGTTGGGGGTTGAGCAGAGTGATCCCTCTGGCTTGATGTTAACAGATTCTTTGGGTAATGTCTCAGGTGCTAGTTTTACCAAGGATAAGTGATAACAAGGAGCCTTTCCTAGTACCTTTATTGCCATGGGGGTGGTGAGAAGTGCTGTATAAGGCCCTTCCCAACATGGTGAGAGGGGCTTTGGGATTCGGGTTTTAATATACACTTGCCGTCCTGGGCTCAGTTTAAAGTCTGAGGGGGTGGTGGGGAAAGGATGAGGTAATAGAAGGTTGGCCTGTTCCCAAAGAAGATCCCTAATGAGTAAAAGAGTAGGGAGATAATGGCCTAAAGGTGATGATCTGGAAGTGAGAGGTGTGAGGGTGAAGGGTCTGCCATGCATGAGTTTGAAGGGGCTGAGGCCAGTGGGTTTATGGGGTGCAGCTCACAAGTAAGTGAGTGCTAGAGGGAGAAGTTGGGTCCAAGGGAGTTGAAGTTCCGTGGACAGCTTGGTGAGGTGTGTTTTTATGAGGTGATTGGCTTTTTTCACTTTTCCTGATGACTGAGGCCAATACAGTATATGTAAGTCCCATTTGATATGTGATGCCTGTGCTGTGAGTCATATAATCTGGGAAATGAATGTCTTGCCATTGTCAGACTGGCAACTGGTGGGTAGGCCAAAATGATGGATGATTTCAGAGGTGAGAACATGCATTACTGCTGTAGCATCTTCTGAAGTGAGGGGAAAAGCCTCAACCCAACCTGAAGAGGTATCTACTAAGGTTCGAAGATAGCGTGTCCTTTTGTGGGGAGGCATGTGAGTAAAAGTCAATTTTCCAATCCTGGCCAGGAATGTACCCTCTGGCCTGGGTCATGGAAATGGACCAAACATGGAGGCCACCTTGATTGGAGCAATGAGTACAGAAAGGACAGTTTTGAGTTATTTGTTTTAGTAACTTGGCCATGTGGGGAGAGTAATATAAGGGCTGAAGAAGTTGTAGTAGTGATGGTAGCCTGTATGAAGTGAATTGTGGAAATCTAAAAGGATTTTCTCAGCTTGTGTGGTAGGGAGGACATAGTCACCGGATGGAGTATACCAGTTGTCCTTCCTCTATGCTCCAAAATGTTGGAGGTGTTGTATTTCTTGGAGTGTGTATGGAGTTATGGACATAGGGGCCATGAGAAGGACCTGAGTGGGAGAGGAAGAGTGGGGGCCTGGTGACTGAGCAGTCTTTTTTGTGCTTTGAGCTGCCAGTTTGTTTCCTTGGGCTATGGGGTCATCAGATGTTTTGTGTCCTCTGCAGTGTATAACCCCAACAACCTTTGGGAGTTTTGCAACCTCAAGAAGTATCTTGATAAGGTGTCCATTTTTTTATGGGCCCTCTTTGAGTGGTCCTCTATCCTCTCTCTTACCATATGGCTGTGCACGAGTGTAGGATGTGGTAAGCATATTTAGAATCAGTGTATATATTGACTCATTAGTTACTTGCTAGAGTGAGCGTGCTGGTGAGGACAACGTGTTCTGCCTGTTGGGAAGTGGTGTTGGGGATAGGGGGGCAGCCTCAATAGCTTGTGTTAGATTTACTATGGCATAACCCACCTGGGGAGCAGGCATGGAGCTGGTGGTCCCATCTATGACCCATATATGTTGGGGCCACATAATGGGATGCAGGGAGATGTGTGGAAAGGGATTGAGAAAGAGGTCTAAAGTCTCCCTGCAATTATGCTCTAAGGGTTGTGAGTGTTTTTGGATGAGAGTTGCTTGATTTAAGGGAAGGCAAGTTTTAAAGGAGACCTGGGAATTTTCAACGGAGGTAAGGTGGATAAATTTTATGTGGGAAGGGGAGAGAAATGGCAAGCGCTTATGGTTGAAAAGGGCGTGAAGATGATTGGAGGAACAAATGACTGTCTGTTGTCCAAAAGTTAGTTTAGAGCTTTCTTGTGTCAAAAGGGCAGCTGCTGCCAAGGCCCATAAACAGGGACCCATCCTTGAGCTGTGGTGTCCAATTATTTGGAAAGGTATGCAACATGGAGAAGATATCTCCTGCCTCTTGTCCCAAAAACCCTGACCACCAATCCTTGGGTTTTGGTGATTGATAGGATAAAAGGATGAGATAGGTTTGGGAGGGATAGAGCTGAAGCTGTGAGGAGAGTGGCTTTTAATCACTGGAAGGGAGAATGAATGTGCTTTGTGGGATCTAAGGGGATGGCAGGATCCCCTTTGGCTGCACCATTAGTGGTTTTGCTAGCATGCCAAAGTTAGGAATCCATAGGTGAAGATGCCCTGCAAGCCCCAAGAAAGAAAAGACTTCACCCTTTGTGGTAGGACTGAGGATTTCAGAAACTAGACTCTTGTGATCCACGATTGTTTCTCTGGTGTCGGGGGTTAGGTGGACTGTCAAAGAGGTAACTGCAGGAGCAGAAATTTGGGCCTTCTGGGGGACACTCAATATCCCCTGGAGGCCAAGAAATTAAGGAGAGCGACAGTGTGGACCTGTGAATCCTCATAGGAGGGGCTACAAAGGAGGAGGTCATTCACATATTGTATTAAAGTGCTAGAAGTTGGAGGAAGTTCAGATAAGTCTTGAGCTAAGGTCTGGTCGAATAAGAGGGAGCTATCCCCAAACCCCTGAAGTAGTACTGACCTGGTGAGTTGTGGGGAACAACACATACCAGGATCAGTCCAAGTGCAGGCAAACAGGTTTTGACAGGAAGGGTGTAAGGGGATAGGAAGAAAAGCATCATTGGGCTCAAGTACAGAGAAGAAATGGGTTGCTGTTGGGATTATGGATAGAAGTGTATAGGGGTTAGAAACAATTGAGGTTATGGGGGAAATGGCAGCATTAATGGCCCTTAGGACTTGAACTAAGTGGTATGAGCCATTGGGCTTTATAAGTGGAATGATGGGTAAGGTGAGTGGGTAGCCACAAGAGATGAGAAGAAAGGAGTTCATGTTTTATGGGTTTTAAGTCTATTAGGTGTTTGTTAGTGATGTGGTATCGTGGGACATTAGGGAGCAAAGAGGGGTTCCACAAATTAACATGGATAGGGGAATGGTGCATAGCAATGGAGGGAGAAGACGTTTCCCATACTAGGGATTAACCTTTTCTGAGGGGAAGGTGATGGTGGAAGCCTCAGGGGTCAGGTCTGGGGCAGCCTGTAACAGGAGTATTGTAGCTGCAATTAGAGTGTTTAGGGTAAGGGTAGCTTTGAATTTGGAAAGGATGTTCCATCCCAGTAAGGGAGCTGAGCATTGAGGCATTATTAAAAATTTGTGTGTGAATTGCGTGTGATGTAGGGTGAAGGAAAAGGGTTTAGGTATCCATGGGCAGTATTCTGATCCCATGACCCCTGCTATTGTGATAGGGGATGGGGTTGTTGGTTCTGCATAATTGAGAAGGGTAGAACAATTGGCCCCTGTATTGGTGACAAAACAGATTAGCTCAACTGCTATGAGGACAGTTACGCTGGGCTCATGTGAGGTGATCTCTGTGCAGGCCTCGGGTCCTGGGCATCATCAGTCCTCCACTTGGGCAAAGTTGAGAAGCTCTGGTAGGAATGGCCATGGAGCTAAACGTTGTGGGTTAGGGACTGGGCCACTCCATCTCTGGTGAGTGGAACAGTTAACCCCACAGTGACCTGGCAGTTTGCAGTGAGAATAGGGCCCAAGAAGGGCCCTGGGGTTAGAACACACCTGTGCCCAGTGGCCTGGTTGATGGCATTTGAAGCAGGTCCCAGGTGGCTTGTCCCTAGAGGCAGCTGCCTTTGGAGTGTGTGAGCTCCAGATGGCATTAGCCTGGAGCTGGTATTTAGCCTGATCTCTTTTGTAATAATCTTTCTTCTCCTCATCCCTATTGTTAAAAGCTTTGAAAGCAGCATCAAGGAGGTGTCATTGGGTCATATTTGGACCATCCTCAAGTTTTCTTAGTTTTCATGAACATTAGAGGCTCATTGGGTAATAAAATGAGAGTGTAAGAGGGCCGTGCCTGCAGGGGAGTTTGGGTCTATACATGTTTATTTATGTAAAGCCTCAGAGAGGTGGGTTAGGAACTTGCTGGGATTTTCAGTGGATCTCAATGTGAATTTTCTAAGCCTGTCATAATTGAATGACTTGTGAGTAGCATTTTGGAGACCGTAAATCAAGTGTGTAGTCACGTTATCCCAGAGATCCTGATCCCCATGGCTGGCCTGGTAGTCCCAATTCGGGTAGATACGACAGACAGCGATGGCTCCCATGGGGCATCTGTTACTTTGAGCATGTACCTCATCTGCCTGTTGTTGGGCCATTATCCAGACCTGCTCCCTGTCTTCAGGGACAAAGTAGTAATAAGAAGCATAAAAATATCCTGCCAGGTGAGATCATAAGACTGGGTGAGATATCTGAATTCTTTAAGATATGTGTCAAGGTTGGACTGGAGAGATCCCAGTCATTTTTCAATTTGGGAGAGATCAGAAAGAGAAAAGGGGATATGGACCTGGACAATTCACTTCACCCCAGCCCCTTCACAGAGGGGGTATAAAGGAGCCGGTGCTGAGGTGGGGTTGTCACCTGATGATGGGGGAGAAGGGGAAGGGTTGGGTTGCTGAGGCCGAGCATCTCAATACCAGGTGTGGGGAATAGAGGGAAAAGTGGGGGGGGGGGGCTGGTGGAGGATCTGGAGCATAAGGAGGTGGTCAGGGAACAATGTGGTATGAAAGATCAAAAGATTGATCCTAGTGCAGAAAGTGAGGTCAGGAATGAGCTAGGAGAATTTAAGACATCGGACAGCTTTGACAGAGAGAACGACACAATCGAAGATAGAAGAAGCCTTGAACATAAGGAATCTCAACAACTTTGCAGTTTCGGTGACAAAGGTGTCTAAATATCTAAGCAGATCTAAATTGAGAGTGCCATCTTCTGGCCACTGGGATCCTTTGTCTAGTTTGTATGTAGGCCAACCCTGATTGCAGTAGAAAACAAGGTGTTTGCAATTAATGTCTCCCTGGAAGCCAAGAGGTTGTAAATTGGCCAAGAGACAGCCTAAGGGTATAGAGCGTGGAGGTTTGCATCGTGAGGATCCCATGTAGAGGGTGAGAAAGGAAATGAGTAATCCTATTAGAAGGAGGGTCATGACAAAATCTCCCTGGAAGCCAAGAGACTGTAAATCATCCAGAAGACAGCCCAGAAGTGTAGAATGTGGAGGACTGAATCATGAGGATCCCATTTAGAGGGTGAGAAAGGGTGTGATCAGTCCCAGTGGAATAAGGGTGACACCAAGGAGCATCCTCTTCGGTGTACACCTTCCTTTTGAGAGAGAAGCTACCGACTGGCTAATGAAGCATCATCCAATAGCTGGAGGGCACAAGAGGGGTTCCCTCAGCCAGATGCCTGGTCTTCAGGAAGGAGACAGTGGTCATAGAAAGTAGTCAGGGAAACCCATAGAAGTAGGACAGACCCAATGACTCACCCTGAATTGAGACCAATGTTGGATGTGTCGGCCTGAAAGACCAAAAGGAGAGAGTCCGAGAGGCACCTGGTTCAGCAGGTCCACGAAAGGTGGCCAGGAGGGCCAATCAACCCAAGAGAGGGGATTGTCCGAAGGTCCCAGCCAGGACCCTTCTTGGGTTTTGGCACCAAAAGGAAGGAAAGTGAGCCAAAACTCTGGGTACCAATGAAGCTTTATTAAAGGAAGGAAATCTGCCAGGCTGCACTCAAAATGGAGGGCAGCACCAGGCCTGTGGGTGGGAGAGCTTGCATAGACTGCAGGGAAGGCGGATGTAATCAGGGAGGGCTTTGGAGCTTGAGTGGGAGATAAGGCTGGTGGATGCAAACAGGAGGAAGGTTGCACCCATGTGGAAGTAGATGAGTTTCTATTTCTCAAGAAAACATGAGGTTTCTCATAAGTAATAGGCTGGTGGCTATTTTGTGCTTTAGTGGGTAAGATGGCACCAGTCACATCCAAGATCCATCAATACCCTTGTACCATCCAGCCACGAAATTTGGTATATAACCAAAAGTGGTGGGGAGAAAAAAAAAAAGAAAAAAGAAAACGACTCTAAGTTTTATTCCATTTTGAATTGATTTTTGTATGAGGATGCAATGTAATTCTTTTGCATGTGGGTATCAAATTTTCCCAATACAATTTTTTGAAGAAACTGTCCTGTTCCCATTGTGTGTTCTGGCAACTTTGTTAAAAGTCATGAGACCCTAAATATTTCTTGTTTTAGTCCATTTTGTGTTGCTATGACAGAAATACCTGAGACTGGGCAATTTATAAAGGAAAAAGGGTTTTTTGGCTTACAGTTCTAGGACAGCTGCATCTGGCGTGGGCCTCAGGCTGCTTCTACTTTTGGTGTAAAAACGGCAGGCAGCCACTTGGTACAAGCAGATCACATGGTGAGAGGAAGCAAGAGGGAGAGAGAGAAGTTGCCAGGGTCTTTTTAAGCAATGAGCTGTCGTGGGAACTAATAGAGTGAGAACTCACTCAGTAATCCCCCCTCCCCCAGGGAGAGCATTAATCCACCCTAACCCTAACCCTAACTTCTATGAATTAATTAGTTTCCCACACTGCCATATTGGAGATCAAATTTCCACATGAGTTTTGGAGGGGACAACACATCCAAACTCCGTCATTCCACCCCAGGACCCCCAAACCTCATGTCACGCTCACACACAAATTATAAACTTCCTATCCCAACAGTCCCAAAAGTCTTAGCTTGCTCCAGCACCAACTTAAAAGTCCAAAGTCTCATCTGAGACCAAAAGCAAAAGTCCTTCCAGCTGTGAACCTGAAAAACACAACCAAATTTATCTTCTGCCAAGATACGATGGTGGAACAGGCATTGGGTATACATTTCCATTGCAAAAGGGAGAAATAGGCCAGAAGAAAGGAAAAACAGGCTCCAAACAAGTCCAAAACCCAGCAGTGCAGACATTATGTCTTAAAGCTCCAAAATAAAGTTTTTGACTCCAAGTCCTGCATCCTGGGCACAATTGGGCATCTGGGCCCCCAAAGCATCCCGTAGCCTTGTTCCCACAGCTCTGCCAGGCACAGCCCAGTGGGCCGCGCTGGTGCCTGTGGCTTTTCCAGGCCTCTGTTTTACGTTACCAGTGGCTCTGCAGTTCTGGGGTCCTGGCAGCAGCCCCACTGCCTTGACTCTACTAGGCATTTCCCTGGTGCGAGCTCCCTGTGGGGGCTCTGACCTCAGTTTCCTGCTCAGCATTGTTCTAGTAGATGTCCTCTGTGTTGGCTCTGCCCTGGTGGCAGGTCTCTGCCTGGGCCCTTCCATACATATTCTGGAATCTGGGTGGAGGTTGCCTTGCTTCCACTTCTCTTCCATCCTGCCAGCCTGCAGACTTAACACAATGTGGATGCCACCAATGATTTTGGCCTCTCCACTCCAGGGCTGCTACAGGAACCACACTTGTGGCCTCTCCAGCCAGAGCAACTGGTATGCAGGGACCAGGATACCAAGGGCAGCTGTGCCCCAGGTCTTTCCTCTGGGACAACTCAGCCCTTCTAAGCCTCATGGCCTGTGATGGGTGCGGCACCCTTCCAGACTTCTGAAATGCCTGCAAGGCTTTCCTCTCATTTTCTCCACAATTAGCATCTGGCTGCCTCACCACCAAGATAATGTCTTTAGCAACCAGTTTATCTGCTTCACCCTTGCATTGTTCACCAACTTTCTGCTTCTTTACCTCATGGCCAGGCTGCAAATTAGCGACGGAGCCTCAGTCTTGTTAACTCCACCCCTCCTCTCCATCTTGTTAAACTCCACACCACTTCCCTCTCTGCCCTCCCTCCCCGGAAGGCAGGAACTGGAAACTGCATCCTGCTCAGTTCCTTACCATATATGGGCAAAAAACTCACCCACAGCCCTCCCCTATAAATACCCGCTTATATCCACCCTGGGCGAGACTTCCCTGTCCTCACTCCCTTGCGGGGCCATGGAACCTCACCTGGGAGTGCCCCTGTTAAAGCCTACCCTAAATTTACTGTCTGGCTCCTGGTTTTCTTTGCTCAGGTTCAAGACTAAAACCTTCAAGATTCAAACCTAACATCTGCTGCCAAAACCTGGGGAGGTTGAGGCCCTGTTCTGGTGGGAGGCCTCTGTCCTCTCATTACCAGGACCTCATCTGAGTCCCACACCTCGAGACACCGGGTAAGTTCCCCCGATTCTGTGCCCCAATCTGTTTGGTCCTGCCTGAGAATGTGTGGCCACGTCAGGACTACTCGACAGAGTCACCAGGTGACTCCTGCTCAGTGCCTGAGGACCGGGAGACATCCTCATCCTCAGGACAGCCACCTTCCCTCCATCCACAGCCTGGGATACTAAACGGGGACACCTGTTTTAAGCAGTGGCCTGCCTGGCAGGAACCATGGGAACTGCCCAGTCCAAATTTGACCCCAAAACCCCTTTGGGTTGCCTGCTGGCCTTTCTGAAAACTCTGGGCCTCTCACAAGACTTGAGAAGGAGCCGCCTTATTCATTACTGTTCGGTGGCCTGGCCCCAATACCAATGGACAATCAGTCTCGATGGCCTCTCGAGAGCACATTTAACTATCAGGTCCTCACAGATGTGGACAACTTTTGCGGGCACCAAGGCAAATGGTCCGAAGTCCCTTATGTACTGGCTTTTTGGGATTAGCGCTCTCATTCCTCCTTATGTTCCCAGTTTTATCTTACATTGTTTTTCCATTGCCTTTTTTACCTTCACTCAATGGTGCTCATTTTGTCCTTTTCTCTGGAGTTCCTGGAGCTCCCCCTGCTCACTCTTTCACTTTCTCCTTCCACAAAGTTTATACTTTTCTCTTCTTACCTGGTCCTGCCCTGGTCTTTGACTCTGCCCCGGTCACCAGAGGCTTCCTGGGTCCTGGCCACTACCCTTGAGCTCCTGGAGCTGTCCTCCTCTGTTTTACCTCCCTCTTCCCGCCCTCTCTGCATTCCTGGAGGTCCCTTTCCTTTCAATGTCCAGTGGGACCTGCCATTTTGGTCAATTATAGCTGTTACTTTGTTTTTACCTCTTGAGCTCCTGGAGCTCCCGTCGCCTGCTTTGTAGATTGCTTTTGTTCTGAGCCTTTAACATTCTCCTGGCTGAACACCCGGAGTTCCCATCTTTGACCCCCAGAACTCCCTGCCACCTTTTATCCCCTGGATTCCTGGAATCCTCCTAATCAGTCCCACCTCGGTCACCTGAGGCCACTCAAGTCTTCACCCCTATTCCCCTTTCCTGATCACCTGCACTTCTCCCCTCCTTTTTTGGTAGATAACATTTTTAATTGGCTAACTCAATTCACTGGGTGGGGTGTCCTCTGCTGTCCTCTGCCAATAAGGCCCTCAAACTCCCATTCCTGACCTGGTGAGAATGGCATTTAAAGTTTTAATGCCCAGGAGGAAATGGCTGAACTTAAAAGACAAGCCCAGGTCCAGCAGAAGGTCCAACTCCAAACCCAAGGCTTGGTAGCAGCACTGTGGCCGGCTGGCTCTGGGACCCAATGGAAAGGGGTAACCCAGTGCACCATCCCCTCTGGGGGCCTGCTGCAAGAGGGGCACTGATGGACACTGGGCCCGCCAATGTCCAGATCCCAGGGTACCAACACATGTTGTCCTCAGTGCTGGAGGATGGGTCACTGGAGATCTGACTGCCCCAGCATTGGCGGGGCCCCGGCAGCTCCATGCAGAGGAAACTCCTAGCTGGTAAGTCCTGCCTTCCAGCTACTTGGCCTGGATAACGACTGAAGGGGCCTAGACTTGGAAACCCCTCTAACCCACGCCAAGCCCAGGGTCATGCTCCAGGTGGCGGGTGAGTCCATTTCCTTCCTGTTGGACATGGGGCTCAGCCGGGATGTCCTTCACAAGCTCCAGGCCACCTTTCATCTTTCCCCCACACCCACTTTTCCCACGCACATTATCTTGGCCCTAGTTTCACCCAACCTTTCCCAACCACCCCCCTTCCCATTGTCGGTGGACCCCCAGGTTTGGGATACCTCTAAGCCAATAGCAGCATCTCGCCATTCCCTAGCAAATGTACAATTAGAAGATCAGACCACCTTTCCTGCCGTCCTCAATTCCCCATTTCAGAAACCAACCGAAGAGGACGCAAACCAATTGTAGATTGGCTCCGCCAGCAGGGACTCCTTATACACATGAGCTCCCCCTGCAACACCCCCATACTCCCCGTAAAAAAGTCCACCGGAGCCCCCACAGTTCCTTACCTAGGCATATCCCTAACCCCCACTTCCAAGTCCCTTACACGGGACCATATCCACCTCCTCTGGGATCTCCAAACTCCCCAGAGTTCCAATGACATCCTCTCCTTTCTGAGCCTTGTGGGTTTCTTCCAACAGTGGATCCCGATCTTCACCCTCCTAGCATGACCCTTTTGCAAGACAGCTAAGGGCACCCTGCAGGGACCATTAACTGACCCCAGTGCTGTTAAACACCTTTTTCTAGGCTACGGGATTGTCTCATGGCAGGACCCACTCTGGCTCTCCCGGATCCTTCAAAGCCCTTTCATCTATTTATGGATCAGTGTCCTGGCTTGGCTACTGGCTTCCTGGCCCAGCCTACAGGACCAGCCTATCAGGCAGTGGCATACCTATCAAAACAACTAGATGTCACAGTCCAAGTGCAGCAGCCATGTCTCAGGGCATTAGCAGCTGCTGCCTCCCCGACCAAGGAAGCTCTCAAGCTTACTTTGGGCCAACCCCTCACAGTCTTTTCCTCTCATTGCTTGGGGGACCTGCTCAGCCACAAATCCCTCGACCATATGACCCCTTCCAGAATCCAAATATACCACCTCTTTTTTGTCAAAAACCCCTAGATTTCCTTATGCACCTCCCCCCATGTTAACCCCATGACCCTTCTGCCTACTCCCCCCACTACTTCCTACCCTTTACATTCCTGTCCTCAACTTTCATGGGACTTTATTCCCTCACACCCAGGGCTCTCTGACTTCCCCTATCTAATCCTGACCATGTGCTTTTTGTAAATCGTAGTTCTTTCACTGCCCTGGATGGCCAAAGGCATACAGCCCATGCTGTTGTTACTCTAGATGCCACCTTAGAGGCTGTACCCCTTCCCCTCAGAACAACCTCTCAAAAGGCAGAGCTAATAGCCCTCACTCGGGCCCTCCACCTGTCCAAGGGACAACGGGTCACTATATACACAGATTCCAGATATTCTTTCCTCATCACCCATACTCATTCTGTTCTCTGGCAAGAATAAGGAGTCCTCACTACTAAAGGGACCCCAATAATCAATATGCCCCTCATCTCAAAGCTACTTGAGGCCCTTAGTTTCCCAACTGAGGTGGCTATCGTTCACTGCCATGGCCACCAGTCCTCTAAAGACCCTATATCTAAGGCCAACAACAAAGCTGATTCCACAGCCTGGGCTATGGCTCTAGGCTCCGCCCCAACTCCTCTCCTTTTCCTCAACACACCCCATTACCCCTCATATACCTAAGAAGAAACTCAGACCCTCAAGCAGTGAGGGGGAATTATTGGAGACAAGGGTTGGATTTTATCAAAGATAAAGTCACCCTCCCAGGCCACCTAGCCCACAGCATCATTACAGACGTCCACCAATCTCTCAACATTGGCCCATGATCTTTATAACAGTTCCTAGAACCCCTTTTCCATAACCCATACCTCCGAAAGTTCATTGAGGAAGTTCATCAGTCTTGCAATACCTGTTCTACTGTTAACTCTCAAGGGGGAATTCACAGAGTGGGGCCTAACCATCAACTCTGGGGCCATCAACCGGGGGAGGAATGGCAGCTTGATTTCCCCCACATGCCACATCCCCAAACCTATTGTTACTTACTAACTTTGGTGGACACCTTTACAGGATGGATTGAGGCATATCCCACAGCTCACTAAACAGTGGACATGATAGCCACTGTACTCATTGAACATATCAGCCCAAGTTTTGGCCTCCCATGGAACCTACAATCTGACAACAGCACAGCCTTCACCTCTAGTGTCACCCAGCAGGTCTCCGAAAGTCTGAACATCACCTGGAAACTCCACATCCCTTTCCATCCCCAATCCTTGGATAAGGTTGAGCAAGCCAGTGGCCTCCTCAAGGAACATCTTACTAAACTTTCCCTTGAGAACCACTTATCTGGGCCAACCCTCCTCCTGTTGGCACTTACAAGGCTTAGGGCCTCCCCTATGGGACCATCAGCCCTCAGCCCTTTTGAACTCCTCTATGGATGGCCTTTCCTGCTGACCCACAACTTTCCAGCCTCACCCCCACCCCTTTTTATCCTACTTACCCTACCTAACCCTTTTAAGTGCCCTTTTGTGAGCCCATGCTGACTCAGTTACTTCCACCCCTGGGGACCCCACCACAGATACTCCCCAGGCTTTAACCCTAGGGGATAGCATCTTACTGAAGAACCACATTAAAAACCCTACAGCCCAGATGGACTGGTCCCCATACTGTGGTTCTAACAACCCCCACAGCCGCAAAACTCCTGGGACACCCTCCCTGGGTACACCTTTCCAAACTTAAGAATGCCCCCCCTGAGGCCCTCTCCCAAGATGTATGGATGGCACAACCCATGCGGCCTACCCAGCTTCGGCTATCATGTCACCATTCTCCTAACTGTCTCTTAGTCCCATCACTACCGATTCAGGATACAGATGGGGATTTTAGTTAACAGAAACCTGGACAAAGTGTGTCTGTCTGTGCAGAGTTCTGCAAGTGTTAAAGCAGAAGCTTATGGAAAAAAAGCGTAAAAAGGCTTTTTGAAAATCAAAGTGCTACGAGAAATGTTATCAGAACTATCAGCATACATTTCCCGCCTTGGTTTACTGATTAAACCGGGTTGCATTTATCTCTGCTAGAAGGTTTTAAGGCCAAAGTTGTGTATGCAGCCAAAAACAGATCATTCTGTATGCAATTCTCAGACAAATAAGGTTAATTTGGTATTGTTGCTAAAAAGGAAAGAAGATTGTAGGAAAAGAGGAGATATGGGAAAGCTATGAAGACATAGTTGTGATTAGGAAGGTTAAAAAGAAATAATGCTTTTGTGTGGGAAAGCATCTTGTGCAGTGAATTTTGTCCTAGAATAGAATGGCTGGATTTATCCAGAATGGAAAGAAGCATGGGGACAAAGAAAGAAAGTTTAAGCACATCACAGAAGGTCTGAGTAAGTTGTAATAGTGATTTGTGTAGGGTGAATGTGTAAAAAATTTTGCAACTGCCTGGCCTCAGTTAATTTCTCTATCCCCACTCTTCACCTTTGGCACCCACACTGCAGATAGAGGCAGCCCCTGCATGTTCCTGAACAAAGAATGCTGTCACTACATCAGTGAAACAGGCGTAGCCAAAACCAATCTCTACAGGGAGACCCTACCTCACATCAGTGGGGGCAAAACCCATTAACCACATGGCTCCTCCCCCTACTAAGCCCACTCCTTATTTTCAGGATATTGTTAAATGGAGCCCCTTGTCTCCTTCGCTTCATTCAGGAACGAATTCGAGAGTTGTCTAGGGTATCCGTCAACCAGCTTCTGCTCCATCCTACTCCCGCATGCCCACTTCTGACAATCCCTACAATGCCGCTTATTCAGCAGGAAGTAGCCAGATCTGAGTCATCACCCTATAACAACAAAAAAAGGTCAGAAATTTGGGCCAGCAGGATCGGGAGGACCTGAAAGTGGCAACAAATTAGCGACAGAGCCTCCATCTTGTTAACTCCACCCTGCCCCTCCATCTTGTTAAACTTCACACCACTTCCCTCCTTTCCCCTCCCTCCCCGGAAGACAGGAACAGGAAACTGATCCCTGCTCAGTTCCTTACATTATATGAGCAAATAACTCACGAACAGCCCACTCCTATAAATACTCACTTGTATTCAACCTGTATGTGACTTCCCCAGCCTCACTCCCTTGCAGAGCCATGGAACCTCACCCAGGAGCACCCCCATTAAAGCCTACCCTAAATTTACTGCCTGGCTCTTGGTTTTCTTTGCTCAGGTTCGAGACTAAAACCTTCAAGATTCAAACCTAACAGTTATGACAGAAATACCTGAGACTGGGTAATTTGTAAAGGAAAGAGGTTTATTTAGATTATGATTTGGGGACAGCTGCATCTGGCCTGGGCCTCAGACCGCATCTACTCATGGCAGAAAAACAGCAGGCAGCTGGTGCGTACAAGCAGATCACATGACAAGAGGAAGCATGAGAGAGACAGAAGGTGCCAGGGTCTTTTTAAGTAACAAGTTCTCGCAGGAACTAATAGAGCAAGAACTCACTCATTATTTCCCCATCCTCCAGGGAGAGCATTAATCCATTCGTGAGGGATCCGCCCTATGACTCAATCAGTTTCCAACACTGCCACACTGGGGATCAAATTTCCACATGAGTTTTGGAGTGGGCAACACAGCCAAACTCCATCATTTGTTTTTATTTCTAGGCTCTCTGTTCTATTTGTCTATAAGTCTGTTTCCATGACATTACCATGCTGTTTTGATTACATTAGCTTTATAATATATTTTGAACCATAATTAACTAGGAATTATCTCTGGGATGCAAGGACAGTCTAACAGAACCAAGGTAATAAAGGTGACAAACTATGTTCCACAATGAAGGGGGGAAAATGTATGATCATCCCAGCAGAAGCAGAAAAAAAATTAAACATAATTCAACACCATTTTAATAACAAAAATTGCAACAAATTACTAATAGAAAAATATAACTCAGTACATTCAAGATCATATACAACAATCCCACAACTATCAACATGCTTAGCAGTGAAAGTTAAAAGTTTGTTATGACTGATCAGAACAAGACAATAACACCCTTTCCCACCAATTCTCTTCAGAATAGAACTGGATGTTCTAGAAAGTGCAATGATGTAATAAAAACAAATAAATCACATCCACTTTGGAAAACAGAAAAAAAATCCTTTCCGTTTGCTGATAACATGATATCTTATATAAAAACCCTTTAAAGTCCACCTGCTACATGTGAAAACTAATAAACACATTTAGTAATATTTTGATATAAAATTAGCACACAGAAATCAGTAGTGTTTCTATACACTAACAACAAACTATCTAAAATTAAATCAGTAAAACAATCCCATTTACAATAGCATCAGAAAAAAATAATTAAAGTCTTCAGAATAAATTTAACCAAATTAGGTAAAGATTTGTACACTGAAAACTCTAAAGCATTGGTAAAAAAGTGGAAGTATGAATGGATGATAAGTTTTTGAAATTGTTGGCAACAAAAACATGTAGAACAAAGAAGTCCACAGAGCACCAAACACAATGAATAATATCCACGATGAAGTGCACGGACACACACACACACACACACACACATGAACAAAACACACAAACACATGCACATGTACACACACACTTACATACACACATGTATACACACTAACAAATACACAGACACACACAAACATATACACACATGAACACGCATAAACATACTCATACACACACACATCCACGTACACGACCAAGATATTAAATGTTATCACATTAAAACTGCAGCACATACTTAAAGCGGTTAGGTTTAAAACGCTTACATAAAATAACAAAGATAAGATTACAGAAGCCTTCTCGTCAGGATCCACGCAAACAAAAATTGAGTGGATTGAAATTCTTAGTGTTGGAAGCTGCAAACACCACCAGGCAGGATTCTATATTCAGCTAAATTATCATTTAAAATGGAAAGAGACCAACATCTCCTAATATCCTCCTTCCACCCAAGAAGGAGTAAATATGTGACAGATATTGAACAGCATGGCAACTATAGCCAATAATAATTGACTGCATATTTCAAAATAGCAAACAGAGTGAATTTCAAACGTCTCACCACAAAAACGGTAAGGTGACGTGATGGATCCTTTGATCAGTTTGACCCTACTATTCCACGTTAAGTACGTTCATCAAACCATCATGTTCCCAATAAGTGAGTGCAATTTTGACTTATCAATCAAGGGAACGTTAATAACAACATGAATGAGAAATAGCCTCTCTCAGACCATACAGTGGAAAAGGATCAAGGCATCCCTCGGAAATCATGAACGAGGTGAGCACGGCTGCCAGCACAGCTCCTATTCGGCATCTTCAATGTGACAAGTGGAAGGAAACAAGCAGCAAGCAGGAGGACACACACACACAGTCCTTGACCTTCAGGTGTGACACGAGGAGTTCTGGTTTCACGTCTTGCACGTAAGAAGCATGGACGTCATCACTCCCATCCACGCAACAAGAAAATCACTGAACAGGTGTAAAATCAGTAGGTTTTCTTTTCTTATATTTATAAAATAAGTGAAGTCAGAGGGTGAACTGCTGTCTCCAAAGTTGAAGTTGGAGTCAGGAAGACACAGAGGGTCACAGCTCTGATCAGAAACTCATGACCAGGAAACTCTGTGAGATCCAGGACAGGAATAGAAAATCCAGAGCTGTGGTTGAAGAATTGCTGAAGACTCACAGTGGGAAAATCCGAGAGTTAGGGGGGTACAGTCTTAGGGTTCACAAAACTTTTAAACTCTACCTCAAGGGCCTCCATGGTTTTCAAAGGAAAGATGAGAAAAGAATCCTCATGCTCCAAACAGAAAGGGGGAAAGAAGACATTGTGAAATACACCAGAGCAGGATATTCTTTAAAGCAGCCTGACCACAGGAGAAGCTAATTTACCTGATTCTAATAGGTCGGGGCTTCATCAGAGCAAAACTGAGCATAGGTCTGAGAGGAGAGAACAGCCAACTCCATCTCCCTCGGCTGAGAGCCTTTCAGTCTCCAGTAAGGGAGGATACAGGGAGAAGCACCTGTGAAGGTCACACCCAGGACACGGCTCACTAAAGGACAGAACTCATCACAGGACTGTGCAATGCTTCCCCTACCCCACACCTTACCCACGTCAACAGAGCTTCTGTGTAATAACAGGGAAAAACTAAAACAGCACATTCAACTTAGACACTGTTTAAGAAGTCTCCACTAAATCCTAGTCCAAAAATCATTATGGAACAGGAAATAAAGTTTGTAATGACCCATCTCATTCCCAGTTCAGTAAATTGAAGACTGCCCTGTAGGCAGGGACAACCAATTAGTAATTAATTATTTAAGAGTAAAATAAAAATATTATTTCAATTCAGTTTTTTTTCTTAATCATGCATTGTTAGAACAGAAATCCTATTAAGTTTTTTGGACCTAACTACTTAATAAATTGAAGTGTTAAGCATTAAAAAACAAAATCAAAATCAAAAACAAACAAACAAAAAACTAGAACACAGAGGAAACATAATCAAAAAAATCAGGGGACATTTTATACAGTCTGTGGCTTGTCATGTTTTCCTCTTTACAGGGTCTGTTGCATTGACCAAGATTTGATTAATGATTCCAGCCTGTCAATGTTTCTTCCTGGATAATGCTGTTGTCTTGTCCTCTGTGCATGTGATTTTTCCTCTTTTCCTGAAAAGTACATAGGCCATAGGTTCCCTGCTCATCACCACATGAGGTCTGTGTCATCACTGTACAAACTTATTACTGAGCCTCTGATCTGCACCTGCACGGAGGAGAGTTGGCAGGAAATGAGCAGGGCTCTAGACCCATGGAGCTGAGTGTACAGGGACAGATCTAGTGAGAATTTACACAATGGAAGACAAACGGTGATATTAGGGGGAGTGTCTTTGGGATATTGGGGACAGGAGATGATGGGCAGGAATCAGGACTCTGTCTACCTGGTTCTCATTATCCACATGGAATCTGCCCATGGAAGCTGAGACACATCTTATGGCTCAGTTCCAAGGTCTACTTTGAGAGACATGGACAAAATTCAGTCCAACAGTGCTCTGATGAGATTTTATCTCTGTGCTTGTCACCCTGAGTCCTCCAAATGAAAGTATAAGAGCCATGTCTGGTCTGGCCCTCTAGCAGCTGACTGTCCATCCAGGACACTGGAGGACGGACAGAGAGTGGGACAAATCCTGAACATCAGTGTCCACAGTGTGGATGAGGATCCAGAAGCTAAACTACTCTGGGAAGAGCAGGGACCCATGTCTGGAAGGCTTGGAGAATGATCAATACCAGCTGGGGACCCATGTACTTGACTGAGGGAAAGATCCACGTAGGGACAGTGCACTTCTGCACAGAGCTAATCTTTAGGAAAAAATATTCTTGATCATTTGAAGATAAAAATGCTTACAATGATTTCTGTGTCAGGAAAGACAAGAGGTCATGTTAAAACCTGAGAAGAGACATTTCAAGATGGCGGCGGCTGCGGTGGCTGGCGCCGAGTAGCTGAGGTAGAAAAGGTGGCCACTGGGCCTCACGCAACCGGGAAACTTGTGGACCTTCCTCTGGCCATCTCTTAAGGGAGGACTGCTGCTGCTGGCCGGTCGTGGGGGCTCAACGCCACTTTGCCCCCGGCAGGAGAGGCTGCCTCATTTACAGGCAACAGCTTTGAAGTGTGGAGCAGGAAAAGAACTGATTCTTAGCTGCAAAAGCGAGTCTTGAAACAGGGAACACGGCGCCAGGGCTGCTGTGGATGCAGCCAGGATCCCGGAGGCTGGGGCCGCTCTGAAGGCGGCCAGCTGCCCTATTCAGGATTCGAGGTTTCAGGCCGGCATTAAAGAAGATTCCTGGGAGCGCCCGAGCGGCGCCGCGACTGAACAGCCCGAGGCGGCAGCAGCCGAGAACTGGGAAAGGCAACAAACCAGAGACAGAGAGCGAGCACCCAACCTGGCACAGCACTGTGAGTGATCCCTGGCACAGCTCTGTTCGGGGGGTGGATGCCCACGCGGCTCCCGCCTGCACCACCAGGCCACTCACTGCCCTGGTGCTGCCTCCATTTTCCCAGGTGCGGGCAGCTCCGCCCTGCTCGGCCATCACTGAGCCCATTTGCTTGGCCTGGCGCAGGGCTTTCCGGACCCTGCTGGTCGGCCTCCTCTCCCACTCCCTCCGCGGTTCTCTGGCGGGGCTGGGGGTGTGGGGCGTCCCGACCAGTGTTGGGAGGGCAAGGAAGTACGGGCGAGCTGACTGTCACTCCACCACACCCTGGACTCCGGCCCGGTAAACTTCCTGTTACTGGGAGGCAGATACCATCTCTGCGACCACCAGTTTGGAAAAAAGCCTAACGAATTTCTGGTTGGGAATAGTGTGGTAGGAGAGTTCCCAGGTCCGCTTGAACCTGCCGGAGAGCAGGCTGCAGGCGGACACTAGACTCGGTTTATACCGGGGGGATACAAAGGTGAACAAGACCCGAGAAAGATCTACACAGTGCTACAAAGACACCCAGAGAGACCGGTCGTCTGTGCCTAGCAGAAACCTGGTAGACTTCCTGGGCGAGGCGGTGCTGAGCAGGGTCTTGAAGGCCCAGCTGATAGACGAGGGGTGCAGAAGACACACCCCAGCCCAGCACAGTGTGCACAGAGGTGGGAGACGTGCGGCCAGGGAGGCGGAGACTCGACAGAAACCACACACCCGGTGGGGTCGCCACTGCACGATCTAACAGCCTGGGCCAGAGCACACGGAACGGGGAGAAGTCCTGTACAGGAACTGAAAGCTCAACAGAGATCACACACCCTGTGGTACGTGATCCACCAGCCCAGCAGAGTACAAGCTGACCAGAAAGGTGGCTCCCCGGAGAAGCCCAAGACCCGAGGCAACCACACACACAAGACACTAGAGGCCAACTGAGCAGTCACGGCGGGAGCCATACGAAATTGGCAACCACAGCAACATCCTAGTTAGTCATTAGTCTCAAACCGGTGGACTGTAAAACCCCCTGCCACAATGAATAAACACCAAAAAAAAGACACCAGAAATACAAAAAATCAAGAAAGTACATCACCAAAAGTTAATAAATCTCATACTCTAGATCCTATAGAACAAGAAGCCCTTGAAATAACTGACAAGGAATTTCGAGTGATAATTCTAAGGAAACTGAATGAGATACAAGAAAACTCAGCTAGACATCATGATGAAATGAGGAAAAGTATACAGGATCTGAAAGAGGAAATATACAAGGAAATCAATGTCCTGAAAAAAAATGTAGCAGAACTTGCTGAACTGAAGAAGTTATTCAGTGAAATAAAAAACACAACGGAGAGTTTAACCAGCAGGCTTGTCGAAGTTGAAGAGAGAACCTCTGAACTTGAAGATGGGCTGTTTGAAATAACACAAGCAGACAAAAAGAAAGAAAAAAGAATCAAGGACATGGAAGAAAATCTGAGAGAGATATCAGACAACCTCAAGCGCTCAAATATCCGAGTCATGGGTATTCCAGAAGGGGAGGAAAATGGAGATTCCATTGAAAACATATTCAACAAAATAGTGGCAGAAAACTTCCCAGGTATAGGAAAAATCACAGATCTTCAGATCCAGGAAGCTCAATGATCTCCAAACGTATTCAACCCAAAAAGGCCTTCTCCAAGACATGTCATAGTCAAATTGGCAAAACTCAGAGACAAAGAGAGAATCTTAAAAGCTGCAAGAGAGAAGCGTCAAATTACCTATAAGGGAGCCCCAATCAGGCTAACATCAGACTTTTCATCACAAATCCTAAAAGCTAGAAAGGAATGGGATGATATTTTCAAAATACTAACAGACAAAGATTGCCAGCCAAGAATACTCTACCCTGCAAGGCTATCCTTCCGAAATGAGGGGCAAATAGTATATTTCTCAGACAAACAAAAACTGCGGGAGTTCACTACCACAAGACCACCCTTACAAGAAATCCTCAAGGGAGTACTGGGTTTGGTTCCTGAAAAATAACTACCACTGCCATAAAAACCTAAGAAAAATCTAAACCCGCTAGTACAATAAAAATGGCATTCATGAAGAGAAAACAAGCTAACAAAAACACTATCTACAACCTAAGGAACCAACAAACAAAGAAACCAAACAGTAAATCAGAAAGCAAGGAACAAAAGACACCTAAGACAACCAAACAACCAATAAAATGCTAGGAATAAATCAACACCTTTCAATAACAACTCTTAATGTTAAAGGCTTAAATTCCCCAATTAAAAGACACAGACTGGCTGACTGGATCAAAAAGCAGGACCCAACTATATGCTGCCTACAAGAGACCCACCTCACCCATAAAGATTCACACAGACTAAGAGTGAAAGGATGGAAAAAGATTTACCATGGAAACAGAAAAGAAAAACGAGCTGGAGTGGCTATTCTTATATCTGACAAAATAGACTTTAAACTAAAAACCATAAAAAGAGACAATGAGGGACACTACTTAATGATAAAAGGACTGATCCATCAAGAAGACATAACAATCATAAATATGTACGCACCCAATGTTGGAGCAGCCAGATTTATAAAACAAACTCTATTAGACCTAAAGAAGGAAATAGACACTAATACCATAATAGCAGGGGACCTGAACACCCCACTGTCAATATTAGACAGATCATCTAGGCAAAGAATCAGTAGAGAAACACAAGATCTAAACAAGACTCTAGACCAATTGGAATTGGCAGATATCTACAGAACATTCCACCCAACAACCTCAGAATATTCATTCTTCTCATCAGTACATGGATCATTCTCCAGGATAGATCGCATATTAGGTCACAAATCAAGTCTCAATAAATTCAAAAAAATTGGAATTATCCCATGTATCTTCTCAGACCACAATGGATTAAAACTAGAAATTAATAACAAACAAAACTCTGGAAACTGTACAAACACATGGAAATTAAACAGCATTCTACTTAATGACATATGGGTCCAAGAAGAAATCAAGCAGGAAATCAAAAAGTTTATTGAAACTAATGAAAACAATGATACATCATACCAAAACCTGTGGGATACTGCAAAAGCAGTATTGAGGGGAAAATTAATTGCATTAAATGCTCACTTCAGAAGAATGGAAAGATGGCAAGTGAACAACCTAACACTTCACCTTAAAGAACTAGAAAAACAAGAACAATCCAATCCTAAAGTTAGCAGACGGAAAGAAACCATTAAGATCAGAGCAGAACTGAATGAAATTGAAAACCAAAAAACAATTCAAAAGATCAACGAATCAAAAAGTTGGTTTTTTGAAAAGATAAATAAAATTGACAAACCATTAGCATGGCTAACAAAAAAAAGAAGAGAGAAGACTCAAATAACAAAAATTAGAAATGAAAAAGTTGATATTACAACTGATTCATCTGAAATACAAGGAATCATTCGAGACTACTATAAACAACTATATGCCAACAAATTTGAAAATCTGGAGGAAATGGATAAATTTCTGGACACACACAAGCTCCCAAAACTGAACCGTGAAGACGTAGAAAATTTGAACAGACCAATAACAATAAAGGAGATTGAAGCTGTTATCAGAAGGCTCCCAACAAAGAAAAGCCCAGGACCAGATGGATTCACAGCAGAATTTTACCAAACATTCAAAGAGGAATTGACACCGATTCTTTACAAACTATTCCAAAAGATTGAAACGGACGCAAATCTCCCAAACTCATTCTCTGAAGCAAACATCATCCTGATACCAAAACCAGGTAAAGATATAACCAAAAAAGAAAACTACAGGCCGATATCCTTGATGAATATAGATGCAAAAATCCTCACTAAAATACTAGCAAACAGAATACAGCAACACATACGAAAAATTATTCATCACGATCAAGTGGGATTCATCCCAGGGATGCAAGGTTGGTTCAACATATGCAAATCAATAAATGTGATACACCATATTAATAAACTCAAACACAAGGACCATATGATCATCTCTATAGATGCTGAAAAAGCATTTGATAAAGTTCAGCACTCATTCATGACAAAGACCCTCTATAAGTTAGGTATAGAGGGAAAGTATCTCAACATAATTAAAGCCATATATGACAAACCCACTGCCAATATCATCCTGAATGGGGAAAAGCTGAAAGCTTTTCCTTTAAGAACAGGCACTAGACAAGGATGCCCACTCTCACCACTCCTATTCAACATAGTGTTGGAAGTACTAGACAGAGCAATCAGAGAAGAGAAGGAAATAAAGGGAATCCAGATTGGAAAAGATGAAGTCAAACTGTCCCTGTTTGCAGATGACATGATCCTATATATCGAACAGCCTAAAACCTCTACAAAAAAACTGTTGGAATTGATAAATGATTTCAGCACAGTAGCAGGATACAAAATCAACACACAAAAATCAGTAGCATTTCTTTTCTCCAATAGTGAACATGCAGAAGGAGATATCAAGAAAACCTGCCCATTTACAATAGCCACCAAAAAAATAAAATACTTAGGAATTGAGTTAACCAAGGAGGTGAAAAATCTTTATAATGAGAAATACAAACCACTGCTGAGAGAAATTAAAGAGGATACAAGAAGATGGAAAGATATTCCATGCTCTTGGATTGGAAGAATCAACATAGTGAAAACGTCCATACTACCCAAAGTGATATACAAATTCAATGCAATCCCCATCAAAATTCCAAAGACATTTTTCTCAGAAATGGAAAAAGCTATTCAGACATTTATATGGAACAATAAAAGACCACGAATAGCCAAAGCAATGCTCAGCAAAAAAAATAAAGCTGGAGGCATAACACTACCTGACTTTAAGCTATACTACAAAGCTATAATAACCAAAACAGTATGGTACTGGCATAAAAACAGACACACTGACCAATGGAATAGAATAGAGAATCCAGAAATCAACCCACACACTTACTGCCATCTGATCTTTGACAAAGGCACCAAGCCTATTCACTGGGGAAGGGACTGCCTCTTCAGCAAATGGTGCTGGGATAACTGGATATCGATATGCAGGAGAATTGAACTAGATCCATACCTCTCACCGTATACTAAAATCAACTCAAAATGGATTAAGGATTTAAATATACACCCTGAGACAATAAAACTTCTTAAAGAAAACATAGGAGAAACACTTCAGGAAATAGGACTGGGCACAGACTTCATGAATACGACCCCAAAAGCACGGGCAACCAAAGGAAAAATAAACAAATGGGATTATATCAAACTAAAAAGCTTCTGCACAGCAAAAGAAACAATTAAAAGAGTTAAAAGACAACCAACAGAGTGGGAGAAAATATTTGCAAAATATACATCTCACAAAGGATTAATATCCAGAATATATAAGGAACTCAAACAACTTTACAAGAAGAAAATAAGCAACCCAATTAAAAAATGGGCAAAAGAGCTAAGTAGGCATTTCTCTAAGGAAGATATCCAAATGGCCAACAGACATATGAAAAAATGCTCAACATCACTCAGCATCTGGGAAATGCAAATCAAAACCACATTGAGATACCATCTAACCCCAGTTAGGATGGCCAAAATCCAAAAGACTATGAACGATAAATGCTGGCGAGGCTGCGGAGAAAAAGGAACTCTCATACATTGTTGGTGGGACTGCAAAATGGTGCAGCCTCTATGGAAAATGGTATGGAGGTTCCTTAAACAATTGCAAATAGATCTACCATACGACCCAGCCATCCCACTGTTGGGAATATACCCAGAGGAATGGAAATCATCAAGTCGAAGGTATACCTGTTCCCCAATGTTCATCGCAGCACTCTTTACAATAGCCAAGAGTTGGAACTAGCCCAAATGCCCATCATCAGATGAGTGGATACGGAAAATGTGGTACATCTACACAATGGAATACTACTCAGCTATAAAAACGAATGAAATACTGCCATTTGCAACAACATGGATGGACCTTGAGAGAATTATATTAAGTGAAACAAGTCAGGCACAGAAAGAGAAATACCACATGTTCTCACTTATTGGAGGGAGCTAAAAATTAATATATAAATTCACACACACCCACACACACACAAACCGGGGGGGGGGGAAGAAGATATAACAACCACAATTATTTGAAGTTGATACAACAAGCAAACAGAAAGGACATTGTTGGGGGGGAGGGGGGAGGGAGAAGGGAGGGAGGTTTTGGTGATGGGGAGCATTAATCAGCTACAATGTATATCGACAAAAAAAAAAAAAAAAAAAAAAAAAAATCTGAGAAGAGAATGGTGCCAGTGGATGGAAACATCTTATCTACAAATGAGGAAATTTCTTTAATTCAGTGTTGCCAGCAGGGAGAATGTGAGAAATTCGAATCACAAACAACAGAGCAGGAAATGACCCTGAGGGGCATCTGGGAGTCAGCAGAGCAGAGGAAACCTCAGATCCCAAGATGAACCCCCATCCCCTCTCTGCACCTGCTCCATGGGGCACAGGAGCTGGGTGGGCCTTGAGCGCCCCCTGCAGCCCAGACCCCTCCTGTATCCTGCAGGGAGGTTTGTGTCTGGGCTCACGCTGACTTCCCCTCACTGTGAGTCTCGCACAGTAATACACGCCTGTGTCCTTGTCGGTCACAGAGCTCAGCTGCAGGAAGAACTGGTTCTTGGATGTGTCTATGGTGATGGAGATGCGGCTCTTGAGGGATGGGTTATAAGCTGTGCTTCCAGCAGAATACATGTATCCCATCCACCCAAGGCTTTGCCCTAGGGGCTGGCGGATCCAGCTCCAACCATAATCACTGGTGATTGAGTCACCAGAGACTGTGCAGGTGAGGGAGAGGGTCTGCGAGGGCTTCACCAGTCCTGGGCCTGACTCCTGCAGCTGCGCCTCAGACAGGACACCTGGAGACAAGGGGAATCAGTTCCTGTCAGTCACATGCAGTCACAACTATACCATAGACACATGTCTAACATCTGAGACACTCACCTTGGGGAGCTGTCAGCAGGCAAAGGAGAAGATTCCACAATCTCATCTTCTATTAGGCCTCAACTCTTCCTTCACCAGAGTCCTGAGCCCTGCCTGAGGACAGACCTGTGAGCTTTCACCGCCCAGGTGTCTACATTTACCCTGGAGCCTGAAGGAAAATTTGCATGTGGGAGAGCTCTGTCCTTATAAGTGCTGAGGAACTGAGGTGAGAACCTTCGTATTTTTTGAAGTGGCTTTATGCTCTTTTCTCCTTTAAAATATTTGACATATAATTATGGGATTGAAGAGAAACTAGTGAGTTTGAAACACTCCAAAACATGGTCCCAGCATTCAGAGACCAGATCCGCCTTCATTCAATCCCTGCCTTCTCCTGTGCTATCTTGGACCCAGCCCAAGTCTGCCTCATAATCTCAGGCTCTGGGTCTTGCTTCCACAGTTATGATCACAGCCCAAACCCTGCTTTCTTTCCCTGTACCCTATCAGGTGATGTGGTTCTCATCACCCCTGAGAGGTTCTTATATTGTTACATTGTTGCTGTTCCATGACTTCCGGGCCTGCCTTGTGCTCCATACACCCTGTGATAGAAGACAGCACTTAGAACACACAGAGACTCTGCAAAAAATGGCACCCTGTACAGTGCTCAAGAAACTGATTCTCACTGTTTGGGAAAGTGAAAAAGACTCTTTTAAATGCCCCCCTCCCAAGGTGACTCCTGCTCGTCTAAAGTGTACAAATTTCCATCCACATATTATGAATGTTGATCTTTTATTTAATATTTTAATCTCATCAGAGATCCCAACTTTAAAAACATCAATCCTAATGGCTAACATACAAGCAGTAATCACATCCCTAATATACAACTTTTAGAAACGCGTTTCCCTTTGATGGCTGTGTGTTGCAGCCCACGACAACTGTTCCATGACTGTGGGCACTGCCATCTGTACCGCTGCCCACTATGTAGAAAGAGTCAAGGGCCTGGGATAGATGCTGTGTTTTATCTCCCCCTGTGAGCTTCCTCTTGGTCCCAAGGGCAGTCACATATCTTGGAGTATCAGCCCTTGAAGTGTTTTGAATGAATTTTAAGTCAGGAGATGCTGATGGAAAATCTGAGCCTGATTCTTCAGTTTTTGTTAACTCATGTATTGTGCTGGAGTTTTCCCAAAATGTTAAAAAGACCTGGTAAAAGGCAAAAGAAAACAAATACTCTGAAATGACAAAGCAATCGTGTGAATCAGACTAAGATAGAATGCTGATTGTGGAATTGTCAGAGAAGAAATCTAAAATAACTAGGTATATGTGCAACTACGGTTCAGTTTTTTCCCAGACTTCAGCTAACTCGACAGAGTTCTAATTTCCCGGCTCAGTTTGCACAGGAGAACTGAGCAGGATGCCCTGCCTAGAGGAGCAAACAGCCCAGCATCTCAGTGGGATAAGGTATAATAACAAAGACCTACAGCTTCCTCGTTTCTATTCTAACGTGCTCAGGAGGGAGCCATGGTGAGAAGAGGGGTCTGATTCATAACGTCACTCAGGAACCCAGACTCCCACTGAACCGGTGGGACCAGAGAGCCAGAATCTACAACTTGTGGGCTGACATATAACAGGAAACGGAAGAAGAGGGATAATGAATTTCAGGTGGACTATTTCTTTACTGTTGTAAATAAACTCAAAATGAGATTTCTTTATTAACACGTTTTGAGTGGACAATGCAGTATTGCTACCTGTGGGCGCAGTGTCGTACAGCAGATTCTAGAACGTGTTCATCCTGCACAACTGAAATGTAATACCTGTTGAACTTTAATTTACTAACCAGGCTGTAAGTGTGTGTGTCATATCTGTGCATGTTTGTTTTGGCTTAATTAGTCATTTGGCCCTGACTTACATCAAAAGATCAAAAATGTACATTGTCTATTATTTCAGGATGAAGGGGGACAATAGCTGAGTTTATGTGGGCTGGAGTCTGACAGGTGACGCAGGTGTCACATCTCTCTCTGTCTCTCTGTCTCTCTCTACACAAACACACACACACATCCCCCATCAGTATTTTGAAAATATATGTAGAACTCTGCCTTTAGTTGATGCTGAGCAAGTCCCTGTAACAGACAAAAATGTGAACCGTCACAGTGCTTTCATGAAATAAGCCACAGTTTGTGAGAAGAGTCACACAATGTGCACAATGAGCAGGATGACACGGTGCGTCGTGGAGATTTAGTGTGTCTCACATGTTCCTCTGTTTCATAATTTTCCTGCTAGTTTGATGTACATGCTGGCAACTAAGTTGCAATAGGAGTGTTTCTGGTTGGATTTATTATAAAAATATATTTTAGGAAAAAATATACTAAAACTTCATTAAACAAGCATCTCACAAAGAGAAAAGATATTCAAGAAAATAAATGCTCTCAATGTCAGAAAAGTGGGAAGACATACTAGCAGAGAAAATTGTAAATGTACAGTAAATAAAAGAAATAATATCAGCAACAATGATTATACGAATAATGATAGTAATATTTAGTAGTACCCATATGTTTAATGAACCACTAAGGAAAACTAAAAACAAACAAACAAACAATGGCATTGGAAAGCAGCAGAGTGCTGAAGTAAGGACATAATTTATCTCCTTGATTTAGAAATTATGAAGGAATCACTGTTCTAAGTATCACAAGACTCGGACAGGGCACAAATTTGTAAGTTTTCTCTTTGGAGCTTCCAGTGACACGAGCGTGCACATGCACAGCCAGACAGACACGTGCACACACACGTGCACACACCCACACCCATACACCTCTTTTCCAATGTGCACTTTATCGATGCCGTTGACTCTACTTTTTAATGGTCATCATCTCATGAATCTGCACTTTAGCTGTTCTCCCATCTCTCCCACAGCTTCATAAACCTTGTGGATGGTTCTTCAGCACTTTCCGAGCTGTTCTCATGTACAAATCAGTGAATGTCCTCATTACACATACTGTTCTTTGATGACTGATGAGCCTGTAGACAGCAGCATCACAGCCCGTGCCTGAATGGAGTTCACCAAGCACATACATTCTCCATGAGGCACATCAAAGCCTTCTTGGCACTTGGGAACACTTGACAGCCCTACAAACAGCAAAATTAGACATGAAAGCAACAAGTATGTGAAAATCTGGCACTAAATTGCCCATGCAAAAGACACTTGTTTCACGATGGGAAGTGAGACAAGATGGAAGAGTCTTCCCTGTTGACCTCAGCTGCGGGTGTGCATGCTGTGGCTCCAGTATTTTCCAACCAGTTCAAGCCCACAGATCACCATGAAAGGCAGCCAGTTTAGATTTGGGGATTCAGATCAATGTTAGTGGGTAGGTGGAAGCATGAACATGTAATCTGTGAACACTGAGGTCATCTGTACACACAGTGTCAGGACAGTGTTGCACTAGAAGTCTGAAACAGTGCATATTTCAGTTTTTACCTTATTTATACAATGCTGTTGTAGAACATAAATAATTTGACTTCTCTTTTCATGTATTCAATAAATAAATTGAAGGATCTGCACATGGTTTGGTATCTTCTGAGACTTCCAGGATATTCACCAAGTTTCAGAATTTCAGGCTCACTCTGAAAAATAAGGTGAGACTTATTCTTATAAGTAACCTCCTTGAATAAGAAAAAAAAATCTTAGACCTTGAGTAGTAAAATAATATAATATGTTAAAACAGGATAATTACACAACTTTACTTGAAAATAAGACAAAAACATTAATAAAAGTATATACATCAAAGGGTCTCTAGAAGACTGTCTCGAAAGAGAAAGAAAACCACAGATTTTAACAAGTCCTCCCCAGATCTCCGTGCACCTGCTCATGGAGCTGAGCACTGGACATAGTGGGTCTTGAGTGCCCCCTGCTGCCCAGTCCACACTGTCTTTCTTCAGGGAGGCTCATGTCTGGGCTCACACTGACTCCCCCTCACTGTGTTTCTAGCATAGTAGTCCATGGCCGTGTCCTCAGCTCTCAGGCAATTCAATGTTAAATACACTTGGCTCTTTCGGGTGTCCCTGCTTATGCTGACTTGGGATTTAAGAGCTGGGTATATGCTTCCATTAGTCCATATTGCATCGACCCACACCAGCACCTTTCCTGGAGGCTGGTGGATCCAGGTCACAGCATTGCTGGTTAAAGAGAACCAGAGACAGAGAAGGTGAGGGACAGGGTCTGTGAGGGCTTCATCAGGACCGCTCCTGACTCCTGCAGCTGCACCTGGTACAGGACACCTGTGGACAAGGACCATCAACATCAAACACACAGGAAACCTCATACCCACGTTTCTTTCCTGAAATCGCTGAAACACTCAAAGCAGCGAGTGAACACCAGGCAGAGGAGCAGCCTCAGAAAATCCATGCTCTGATGAAGGGCTCCTGGGAAGGAGGAGACGGGGGCTGCCCACCCCAGGAGTGGGATTTCAGCCTGAGACTGGGGTCTGCTTTGCATAAGGGAGGCCCCAGGAGATATTAGTGGAGGAGCAGAGGGGAGGGTCTCTAGGGTAGACCCGACCCTAGGATAGAGTGCTTGGCCATGGGCTGCTTAGAGGAAAAGTAGACAAACCGTCAGACTGTCCTGCATCTCTGCCTGCTCTTCCTATTTTCAGATAAAATAGAAGGTGGGATGCTGAGTGTGCAGAATGTGGGGTCACAGAACATGAGGGAAAGTTTCATATTAAGTTCTCCCACATTCATCCAGAGGAAGGAGACCAGGATCTAGATATTCCCAGGGCATTTGCTTATTGTGTAAATACATGTGGAGAATTAAGAAAAGGGTTGGGCAGTTCACAGAAGTGTGTTTCTTTTTGGTAATACAGGGTATATTTTTAACTGTTGGTCTAAAGTTTTTCTGATGCTGCACCAACATTTTGTGCCGTTCTACGTGATCATATTTTTGAACTTTTACTGTAATTCTCTTTGCATCCCTCTTAGACCCGATGTGCACCTTTTTCCCAAAGGATCTCTCACAGTGTCTGCGTTTGGGGAAGAATCTCTGTGTCCACTAGTTGCCCCTTTCTCAGCCTGGCTTGAGCTGGCATTGTCATCTTGAAATGTCTAGTGTCAGTGCTGTGTGTGGACAAATGACCCTGATGGTTCAGGGGTGCTCTGTTCCTCCCTTTCTGGGCCCTGCCCCTGCAAGGTCATGTTGTCATCATGAATCGAGTCTTTGTATTTCATGTTGTGTCAGTGCTGGAGAATCCTGTTAAACTCCTCAGCCTTGTTCTACATCAATCACAATAAATAAAGCAGACAGATGTAGGGCAATGCTCAGAGATGAAGGTCATATGTGCACTGAGGACATTCCATCTTGTCCCATCCCTCCTGCCTTGCGTGTATTTTAGCTGTGCTGAACTGAGGACACCCCATCCTGCCCACCCGTGCAGCTCCTGCAGCCCCCCCATTGCACTGCCCCCTGCACAGCTGTGGGAACTGCACTGTTTCTCCAGGATCCCACAAAGCTTGGAGGCTCTACTCAGTCCCAGCACACCTCCTCCTGTTGAATATTCTAAGGTTGAATAAAACGTATATTGTTAATAACCTACGAAGTATTTTTGTTTGCACTTCTGATGAGAATGCTGTTGAAGATGCCAAATTTCTAAACAAAAGTGAATACATACATGGAGTTTAGTACATGAATGTGGGACACATACTGAGAAGATATATGAACAAACTTAAATATATCAAAATAGTCTCTAGTAAAATCCATATATGGATAACTGAAAATGACATCAGCGTCAGCAGCTTAGAACAACTAGAGAGCAATTGAAATTAAAACAGCACAGATATTAAACACAGCCAACATCTGTAAACAGGAGTTGGGTATTCCTGAGAACCCAAAGTAATTTGAGTCTGCTGAGCGTGGAGCATTCCTGTCTGTGTGGGAGAACAAAGAGGCATCAGGGCTTCCTCTGAACAGCTTCTTCTTCTAGAATCTTGAGGTAGACGTGTCATTTGTTTGTGACCTTATTTTTAATACAGGTGTTTGCAACTGTTTAAGTTCTGAGAACCATCTTCAATTTAACCATACATATCGGAAAGCATTGTTTTAATTTTCATTAATCTCAAAGTGTTGTCTTTTTCACATTTGATTTTCCTTTTTTGAATTGGTTACTTTGAAGATATGGATGAATTTTCATTTGCTATCCCTTCCTGTCTTCCTTTCCCTATCTGTTGGAGAAGATATTGTGCATGATTTCTGTCATTTTCAATTGATCACCACTTTTTTTTGCAACCTATCACATGGTATGTCCTGGAGAATATTCTGTGTTCTCTGGAGAAGACTGTACATTCTGCTATTTGTGGATTTAGTGCTCTGTAAATGTCTGTTTGGTCTAGTTTGTTTACAAAATTATTCTACAGCTTATAGTGATGTTTATTTACAAGCTAATATTTACTCTGCTTTTATTTATTTATTTCTTTACTTATTTTTCATTATACATGCTTATGGAGTACAGTTTGCTGTTTCAACATAGGCATACATCGTATAATGGTTTAATCAGAAGGCTTAGTATATCTGTCTCCTAAACATTTATAATTTCTCTGTGGTTATAAAATTCAAGACCCTTCTTTCTGGCTATCTTGAAATATACGACACAGCATTACTAGCTAATGTCACCCTAGGGCACCAAAACTGCTTCTTCCTATCTATATGTAACTTTGTAACATGGTGCAAATCTATCAACCTTTCCATGTTACTACCTCTTACCTCCCTTTCCAAACTGCCTTTTCTGTTCTACTCTCACTGTGCTATTGTCCGTTTCTTTCTCGTTTCCCTATTTTTATTTTATAAATTGATCCATGGTAATTGTGTATAATTATGGAGTACAATACTATAACGGAATACACCGTGTGTAACAGTCATATCAGGGCACTGAGTATATCCACCGCCTCAAACACTTGCCACTTTGTTTTGGGAAAATTCAACATCTTGAGCAGCTGCTCAAGATCACAGTACTTTGCTGCTGACTGTGATCTCCCTACATCACCACGAACTCTCGATCCCCATCTTCCCTTCTCTCTAATATTTGTATCCACTGACAACCCTTTCCTCATCTTCCCCAATCTCGTCCCCCCACCAGTCTGTACTATCCACTATTCTACTCTCTACTTCTATGCGATCAACTTTTTTAGCTTCCACACGTGAGTGAGAACATGTGATATTTCTCTCTGCATGTCTGGCTTATGTCACTCAACATAATTTTTTTCAAGCTCATCCACGTTGCTGCAAATGACAGAATTTCATTCTTTCATATGGGTGAGTATTATTTCATAATGTATGTATATACCACATTATCTTTATCCAATAATCCATGTGAGAACATTTAGGTTGATTCCAATTCTTGGCTATTTAGAATAAAGCTGTGGTAAACATGGGACTGCAAAGGCTTTTTCGACTTGTCAATTTTCATTCCTTTGGACATATACCAAGTAGTGAGATTGGCATATTCTGTGGTAATTCTATCTGTAGTTGTTTGAGAAATCTCCATACTATTTTCTATAGTGGCTGAACCAATTTACACTGACACCGACAATGTATTAGAATTTCCTTCCTCTGCATCCTAACCAGCATTTGTTATTCTCAGTCTTTTGATAATAACAATTCTGCCTAGGGTGAGATAACATCTCATTGCGATTTTGATTTGCATTTCTCTGATGATTAGTGATGTTGAACATTTTTATATGCCTGATAGTCGTCTGCATGTCTTCTTTCAAAAAAAATCTATTCAGTTTCTTTGATTATTATTTAATGAGTTTTTGTTTTTACTGTTCAGATCTTTGAAATTCATTGTATAATCTTCATATCAATCTCTTGTCAGATGCTTAGTTTGGAAATATCCTCTCCAATTCTTCAGGATGTCTCTTCATTCTGCAGATCATTTCCTTTGCTGTTCAGAAGCTTTTTATTTTGGTATGACACCATATTTTACATTTTGCTTTTGTCCCCTGTCCCTCTGAAGTATCATTCATAAAATACTTGCCAAGAACTATGTGCTGAAGTATTTTCTATGTGTTTTCTTCTGGAAGTTTTATAGTTTTACATGTTACATTTAACTTTAAATAGGAATGTAGCAGAATTCCTAGAACTGAAGGATTCATTCAACAAAATAAACAATCAAATAAAGAATAACAAAAAGCACAACCAGGTGTTTAAGTAGCAGGTTAGAGCAAGCAGAAGAAAGAATTTCTGATCTCAAAGATGGCTTTTTTAAACAACCCAGGTGTGAAAAAAAAGATTTTTTAAACATAATGAAAATCTAAGTGATCTATCAGACAAATTTATACACACAAACATCCAAATTGTGTGTGTTCCTGAAGGTAAGGAAAAGAAAAATGTATTGAATACAAAATCAACGAAATAATAACAAAAAAAGTACCATGTATAGGGAGAGACATGGACCTTCAGATTCAGGAAGCTAACAGATCCCCAGACAGATTCAGTCCAAAAAGATGCTCTCTAAGACATATTATGGTCAAGCCGGCAAAGCTCAAAGAAGAGAGAATCCTAAAGGCAGCAAAAGAAAAGTGTCTAGTCATCTATAAAGGAGCGCACATCAGACTGACAGCAAATTCTCAACTGAAAATCGACAGGCCAATAAAAATTGATGACTTATTCTCTCTCTCTCTCTCTCTCTCTCTCTGTATACACACACACACAAACACACACATATACACGTGTGTGTGTGCATATGTATGTTTATATGGCCAGCCAAGTATACTATACCCGACAAGGCTATCCTTCAGAAATGAGGAATCAAAGTGCATTTCTTAGTAAAACAAAACCTGGGAGATCACCACCACAAGACCAGCCATGCAAGAACATCTCAAGGGACTCCTGAATCTGGAATCTGAAAAATGATAATCATGACCATGAATACACAAGAAAGAACAACAAAATCCAGTTTTGAAATAAAATTGTGAACAAAATAATATAAAACTGAAATGAATCCCACCACCTCACAAAAACAACAAACTTTTAAGTTGAATAATAAAAGGGGAAGAAAGAGACAAAACCCAGTTCAAACATCTAAACAAAAATCAATGAAATTACAGGAATAAAAGAACACCTTTCAAAAACAACCATAAATGTAAATGAATTAACTTTCCACTCAAAAGACACCCACCACCTGATTGGATTGAAAAGTTAAACCAAACTACATGCTGTCTCTAAGAGACTCACCTCACCTGTAATGACACACACAGACCAATAGTGAAGGGATGGGAAAAGATATACTACACCAATGGAAACCAAAAGTGAGCAGGAATAGTTATTCATATATTGGATATAGACTTTAAACCAAAAGCCATGAAAAGAGGCAAAGAAGGCCAATACAGAATAATATGAAGGTATCTATCCATCAAGAAGACAAAACATTACAAATATACATGCAACCAATACTGAAGAACCCAGATCTATGAAGCAAATACAATTAGACCTACAGGAAGAGATGGACCCAATACAATAATACTGGGAAACCAGAACACACCCAGCACTGAACAGAACATCTAGGCAAAAAATCAATACAGATACTCAGGATTTAAACCAAACTTTAGAAAACTTGGACCTGGCATATATCTAGAGAACATTTTATCCAACAACTACACAATATGCATTATTCTCATCAGCACATGGAACAGTCTCCAGGATAGACCACACATTAGGTCACAAATCAAGTATCAACATTTTTTTTTTAGAAATATAAATCATTTCAACTATATTTTCGGACAGATGGATTAAAGCCATAAGTCAATAACAAGCACGACAATTATACAAATACATGGAAATTAAACAACATTCTCCAGATCAACCTATGGTTCCAAGAAGAAGCTCAGCAGGAAATCAAGAAATTTCTTGAAACTAATGAAAATACAGGCACATCATAAAGAACATTTGGGATACTACAAAAGCAGTACTGAGGTGAAAGTTCATTTCACTAACCACTTACATCAAAAGTATAGGATTATTTCACATAAGCAACCTAATGTTACATCTCAAAGAAATAGCAGAAGAAGAATAGTTTAATACCAAAAGTTGCAGATGGAAAAAAATAATTAAGATCTGAGCAGAACTAAATGAAGTAGAAATGATACAAAGGATCAATGAACAGAAAGTGGTTTTTGAGAAGATAAACAAAATAGACAAAGCATTATCTAGGTTAATAAACAAATAAACAAACAACAGATAGAAAGTACCAATAACAAAAATCAGAAATGAAAAAGGAGACATTAAAACCAATACCATAGAAATACAAAGAATCATTAGAGAGAATTATAAACAAATATATACCAACAAATTTGAAAACCTGGAGGAAGTGGATTAGTTTCTAGACATATACAAACTGCCAAGACCAAACCAAGAAAAATGCAAAAGTTGAACAGACTGATAACAAGCAATGAGACTGAATCCATAATAGTGATCTTCCAACAAATAAAAGCCCAGGACCAAATGGCTTTACTGCCGAATTGTATCAGACATTTAAAGAGAAATTAATGTCAATTCTCTTCAATATGTTACAAAAAAGAAAATGAAACTGATGTCACTCTCAAACTAATTCTGTGAGGCCAGCATCACCCTGACATCAAAACCAGACAAGGATACAACAAAAAATCCAAACTACAAGCCTATATCTCTGTTGAACACAGATGCAAAAATACTCAACAAAATACTAGCAATCAGAATACAGCAACACATCAGAAAATTAGACAACTCGATCAAGTGGGATTCTTCCTAATTAGGAAAGGATGGTTCAACATAAACCAATCAATAAATTTGAGACATCACATCAAAAAAATCAGGACCAAAAATCAAGTGATTATGTCAATAGATTCAGGAAAAGTGTTGACAAAATTCAACATCCTTTCCTGACAAAGACACTCAGGAAATTAGGTACAGAAGGAAAGTATCTCAGCACAATAAAAGCCACATACTTCAAGCCCACCACCAATATCATCCTGAATGAGGAAAAGTTGAAAGCATTTCCCTTAAGAACAGGAACAAGACAAGAATGCTGACCCCCACCGCTACTATTTAATATTTAGAATTACCAGCCAGAGCAACAGGCAAGAGATTGAAAAAGAACCTACAGATTGAAAAAGAGCAGTCAAACTGTCCATCTTTTCAGAAGACATAATCATGTGTGTGTGTGTGTGTGTGTATATATATATATATATATATACACACACACACACATATATTTATATATATAAACCTACTTGGTACTTTTAGGCGTGGTGAAAGAACATAAAGAATGGCCAGGAAAGCATTCTTTTTAAGTGTGTGTACTAAGAGTTGCAGCCTTGTGTGTGTGAGCCAGTTGTGTATCACTCTCTCAGCCCTTCTTCACATCTGCTCCACACCATTGGCAGTCGCAGTCATTTGAGTGCATATATGCTGTGTGGCCATTGATGACATTGGCCATATACATTTTGGGTGTGCAATGATACATTTTCTTATATGTATACATTGTGAAATGATTAATCAATGTGATGATTATATGTATCACTTCACATAGCTATCATATGTATGTGTGTGTTGAGAACACTTAAGATGTACCCTCAGAATTTATGAAGTACAAAATGCATCATTACTAGGCAGTGTCACAAGGGTATACATCAGATCTCCAGAAATTACTCACCCTGTTTCATAGAAGCTTTGTAAGCTTTTAACAGTGTCCCTCGATTCACACAACTCCAGTTCTCTGAAAACCACCATTTGGCTCTCTGTATCTGACTGCATATATGGGATCTTGGTTCCATTAAGGGTTAACAGCCAGCACAGCCCATTCTCTGACCACTGTGTGACCCTAGCGTCCCCTGGTCTTGTTCACTAAGGTGTTCTGAGGCTGGCGGAGCCATCTGGACTCGCTCTGACATAGGTGTGTGACTTATTATAGGTGAACTGGCATCAGCAGCAACTTGTGCCCCTCAAGAGATGCAGGACTGTCCTGCACTAGTGCCTGAGTTACCTGGTTATACATGCGAAAGACACATGGGCATAGGTAAGGAAGCTTCAGGGAACCAACCTATCACCTGTTGGTGGTTCCACAGATGGATGAATACATGAGATGGGCATTAACAGATTGAGCGAGGTCGATTGCATTGACGGACAAATCTTTATTCAAAATCACAATGGACAGGGGTGTGTCTATGTGAGAAAAGTGGTTCCTATACAAACAAAACGTGTTTGACACAGGACGTAGAGTACAAGGTTACGACACACAGAAAATAGGCTTTGTTTCTTTTTCAGTTAAATTATTTCCAGTCAATGATGTTCAGAATCTTCTGGAAGATCGGTTTATCGTGAATGAAACGTGAGTCTCAGTGAAAAAATGACCCTATCGACAGTTCACATCTCATCTGAAAAAAAAGACATGTCAGTTTCTCCCTCACTAACAGAGTGAGGATGAGAGAAATTCAAAACATAAAGAAAAAGGCATGAAGTGTCGCAGAGGACATCTAAGAAGTTGGAGAGGACAGGAAATCCCTAATTTCTACAGGAGACACTTCACTGTCCTCTGCACCTGCCACTGGCACGAGGCCCCTGAGTTCAGTGTGTCCTGCGCGCCCCCTGGTGGTCAGCGCCCCTGCAGTAGGTTCGTGTCTGGGTTCCCACTGACGTCCCGTCACAGGATTTTTCACACAGTAATACACAGCCGTGTCCTCAGCTCTCACATTTTTCATTTGCAGATGCAGCGTGCTCTTGGCATTTTCTCTGGA
The DNA here is from genome assembly GCF_027409185.1 of Cynocephalus volans. Classification (NCBI taxonomy): domain Eukaryota; kingdom Metazoa; phylum Chordata; class Mammalia; order Dermoptera; family Cynocephalidae; genus Cynocephalus; species Cynocephalus volans. Next base: position 186,318,979 of record NC_084462.1, read on the forward strand.
GATGGTGAATCGGCCCTTCACGGAGTCCGCATAGTTTGTGCTTCAACCATACCAATCAGTGGGTGAGATCCACTCCAGCCCCTTCCCTGGAGCCTGGCAGGCACAGTGCATGTCGTAGTCAACAAAGGTCAATCCAGAGGCTGCACTGGAGGGTCTCAGGGATGCACCCAGGCTCTACCCAGCCTTCCCCAGACTCCACCAGCTGAACCTCACACTGGAAATCTGCAAACACCGAGACATTCTCTTCAAGAAAAGTCTCACGCACATCTACTGTTTCACTTACATACACTCACATTTTCAATGTCTGTCTTTCTCCATTATATGACCTTTTAATACAGAAATAAGGGAAAGCCAGCTCAGTCCAAACTCCATGATGAGTCATCTATGTTCAGTCCTGCTTACTGTACTGGAGCACCAGGGAATCTGGGGCTGGGGCTGCTCTCCCAGAGCTGCAGGGTCGGGGCTGAGCTGCTTTTCTTCAGCAGAGGGAGGCCCTATCTGCATGTCCTCCTGCTATACAGCAAGCTCTGTGGTGGGAGCCTAGGAAGAGGGCAGAGTCCAGAGCAGATGTGAGCGTCTTGGTGGAGATGGGGACAAAAATTACATTTGTGAAAATATGATTTTTATTATATGCTTGTAACTTGGTAAAAATTTTTAATTCATCTTATGTTATATTTGCTCATAAACACAAAATATTTGATGCAATTCAGAACGCTAATTCTTTATACAGGTGTACAGTTATAAACCGAATCATCAAAGGATTATGCAGTGTATCCAAGTGCTCATGTATGGTCAGAGGGAGCCTCAGTGTCTGGGTCTGTGCTCCACACCACGGATCCAACACCAGGACAGAGCTGGGCCTGCCTACTGACATTTGCCTGGTTAGATTCTCCTTCCTGTAATCACACTTTGTGAATTTGCTGTGTTCTGTCTTTTATTTCCATCATATATAGAGAACCAGAGTTCATGCAAATGCACCTTAAAGAGTCTCTACCATTATATGTTTTAGGATCGTTCTATCTCTCCTCTACTGTAACATACTTTTATCTGCAACAACCCTATGGAATTATAATAGATATAATGCACAGCACATATTTAAAGTGTTTCCTGTGGTTCTTCTGTGATTTCCTCTTCCCATTCCTTCCTTCCTCACTGCCCACGCCCAGGCAACTCATGACCTTCTTTATGTTACTTCTTAGTAGTTTCTCTCTCCTAGAATTTAAGTAAATGGAACTTGGAGTAAGGACTTTCATTGTTTATCATATTTCTCTGAGATCATTATGGGAAATGCAATCTTGTTCTTGTGTGAATCAGGCACTCATGAGTTTTAACACTGAGTGGGATCACAATGTGTGAAAGTCCCCCCTTTTTTCAGTTTACCAGTTGATGGGAATTTGGATTGTGTCATTTCTGGATATCATTACTTAAGCCGCTACAAATGCAAATGTAGAGATAAAGTACTTTTTCTTATTCTTTCAACAAACACAACAAAAATAGGAAGTCCATGATATAAGTGGCAAATTAGCACGTTTTCTTAAACAAATCAAATAGTAAAGTTAACAAGACAAACAGCAAACCTGAAATCTGGAGAAAGTAGTTTTCAGGCAAAACAGGACCAAAACTTAGCTCACCTGGGTCAGAGATCACTAGATGGCAGACACACTAGAATAAAGATGAAATTAGAAATATTTCATGAATTTCCAAATGTCCAGTGTGCTAAAGCATCAGAGTGTGAATCTGGCAGGATGCACATACCTGCAGGGTCCTAACTTCTTTCTGGCTTCTCCAGGGTTGGGGAGAATCACTCAGCTCCGGCCTCCTGGGCTGGTGCTCAAGGGAGAGAGGAGCAGCCCCCCTGCCTAGTGCTCCAGCAGCTCCCCCAGATCCTCCACACGACAAGTTATCAATGTGCACGGGAGGCAGCAAAGCCAATATTTATGCTTTATATTTTGAGAAACTGCTGAACCATTTTTTGAAATGGATATAAAATTGTACGTTCTCACCAGCATTTGATGAACAAACCAATTTGTCCACATCCTCATCAATATCTCTTATTACTCTTCACTTTTATCATGTTCATACAACGTGGCACAAAACAGAAACTTAAAACATAAAAGAACCTAAATACTGAACACTGCATGTTACTAATTCCACTTATGAAAATTATCCAGAATAGGCCTGCATGGAGACAGAAATTAGGTTAGTGGTCCTGGACCTGGATAAGGAGGAGGAAGGGAGGACTGGAAAGTGACACTGAAGAGACGTGTTCCTTTTTGGTTATTCAAATAATCTAAACTTAAATTCTGTTGGTGGTTGCAGAAATTTTGTTAATTATTTTGTGAGTACCGTATACTGAAGTCTTCTAAACTGCACACTTTCATAGGTAGCTTTTATCACAAGTAAAATATATTTCAATAAGTTTAAAAATCTATCCATCATTTTCAAATATTAATACAGTTATACAATTTTATACAGTTTATAACCCCCATGAAATGTACTTTTCTGAAATAAACAGCAAACATATTGTGATGTCAGTAATTTAAAGGATATGAGAGCATGAGAAACTGTGTGGTATTTTGATATAGTCCAGTTCGTTTATTTTCTCTTTTGCTGTTTGCGTTTTCTGGCTCATGTTCATAGTCTGTGCACACACTTAGTTCCTGAATTGTTTCACCTACATTTTGTCTTAGTGTTATTTAAGTCTCAGGTCATATAATTGTCTTTAATTCACTTTGAGTTGATTTTAGTATATGGTGTGAGGTAAATACCTGGTTTCATTGTTCTGCTTATGGACATCCAGTTTTCCCTGCATCACTTGTTGAGAGGAAGTCTTGTCCGCAATGTAGATTTTTGTTGCCTTTGTCCAATATCAGATGGCTGTGAGCCTGAGGGGTGATTTCTGTATTCTCAATTCTGCTCAACTGGTCTGTCTATAGTCAGTACTAATAGTGTCTACAGTCAGTAACAATACATTTCAAAATAGCAAGGAGAGTAAGTTTCAACTGTCTTCCCTCAAAAATTATAATGTGATGTGATGGATATATTGACCTTGTTCCAGTTGTCGAGAAGACAAAACATCACTAAAGCCAAAATGTCTCATTAGATTAGTTCTACTATGTTTCCATTTGTATTGTCAGGGCTAGTGCTCAGACCCTTCAAACCCATTGTACAAACTGGGTGACAAACCCCTCACATGCCAGGCTGGGTCACCAGACACTTCACACACAGGTCCACGCTACATAATTGGAAAAGATCCTGGTACCATTGGCAGATGACATGAGCTCCATCTTCAGCGACAGCAGCAGCATCTTACATGTTCGGCAGATTTCAGGTCGAGGAGGTGGTGGTGGCAGTGGCCTTGCGGAGGGTCCCGGTGGCACTGGTAGCAACAGCTTGGTCAACACCCTCCAGCAGCAGTGGAGGCTTCCCCACGGACACGGTGCACCTCCCAGGGGTGGGGGGAGCACCGTGGGTCAGAGCCACTCATCCTTTATACTTCAGTCCATAACCCAGGTCACCTGGGTGCACGTGCGCAATTACATTAGACAGTAACCAAGGAACACCTGGGCGCACGTGCATATTTACATCAAATGCTCAGCAATATTTTGAACATCTGAGGGGTCCTGACCATTTTCCTGTATTTTCCCAACAGATCTAATTATTCCACATTATATACATTTATCAAAACATCATTATGTTCCTCATAAATGAATACAATTATGATTTATCACATAAGGTGATATTAATAAATAGAGAAGGAGATATAGCCTCTCTCAGACCACAAAGTGGTAAAGGATCAAGACGTCCCTCAGAAATCACGAATGAGCTGAGGACAGCGGCCAGCACAGCTCCTATTCGACACCTTCAATGTGACAAGTGGAAGTAAACAAGCAGCAACCAGAAGGAAACACCAACACAGCCCTTTTCTCCAGGTGTGACACGAGGAGTTCTGGGTTCAGGTCTCACACATAAGAAGCTTGAACGTCATCACTCCCATCCAGACAAAAGTAAAAACTCTGAACAAAATTAAAATTGGTGACAATTCTTGAATCTGTAATGAAGTCACAGCGTGAACTGCTGTCCCTAAAACTGAAGATGCAGCCAGGAAGACACAGAGGGTCATAACCTGTCTGATTAGAAACTCATGAGCAGAAACCTCCATGGGACCCAGGACTGGGGGAGAAAAACCAGAGCTGCAGCTGAAGAATTGCTGAAGACTCAGAGCTGGGAAGTCTGAGAGTTGGGTGCAGCCCAGTGCAATGGTCTCAGGGATCCCCAAACTTTAAACTCTACCTCAGGGGCCCACTCTATTCTCCAAGGAAATATTGGAAAAGAATCCACATGTTCAGAGCAGAGAAAGGGAGGAAGGAGCCGTTCTGAAATACCCCAGAGCATGACCTTCTCTATAAGACGTCTTGACCTTAGGAGAAGCGAGTTTAGCTGATCCTAATGGATTGCAGATTCATCAGAGCATCATTGACCTGAGAGAAGAGAAAAAATGAGTCCCCTCCCCCTCCCGCAAGAGACTTGCAGTGTCCCCTAAAGGAGGTTAAAGGGAGAAGCACTTGGGAAGGTCACACCCAGGACACAGCTCACTACAGGACAGAACTCATCCTAGGACTGTGCACTGCTTCCCTACCCCACACCTTACCCACATCCACAGGGCTCCTGTATCATTACAGAGAAAAACTAAAACATAAAATGCACCTTAGACACGATTTAAGAAGTGTCCATGAAAATGTAGTCCACAGAGGAGACAAAAACAAAGACATCAGGGGACATTTTATTGGGTCAGTTGCTCATCTTGTCATCTTATCCTGTCTTGTCTTTGAGAGACTCAGTCCAAAATTCAGCCCAGCGGGACTCTGTTGGTTTTTAGCTTTGTGCTTGTCACCATGAATCCTCCACATGGACATAGAAGAGCTGTGTGTGGCCCTCAGGCATCTGCTTCTCCATCCAGGACACTGAGGAATGGACAGAGAGTGGGACAAATCCTCAACATCAATGTCCACGGTGTGGATGAGGATCCAGAGGCTAAACTGCCCCATTGAGGATAGAGACGCCGTGGGCAGGGGTCCTGTAGGATGATAGTAACCACGTGGGTGTAGCTGCACTTTATTTAGGGAAAAATGCTGATTTAGGGACAGGGTGCTCCTGGACAGATGTAATGTTTGGGGAAAATAATAATAGATCATAATGATTTGTGTGTCAGGAAAAAGACAGGTCAAGAAAAACTCAAGGAGGAAAAGCCCTCAGTGAAAAGAACCTTCTCATCTGCACATGAGGAAAGTTCCTTCAGTCTGTGTTGCCTGCAGTGAGAATGTGAGAAATTAGAGTCACAAAGAATAAAGGACATGATCCTCAGGGGCATCTGGGAGTCAGCAGAGCAGAGGAAACCTCAGATCCCAAGAGGAACCCCCATCCCCTCTCTGCACCTGCTCCATGGGGCACAGGAGCTGGGTGGGCCTTGAGTGCCCCCTGCAGCCCAGACCCCTCCTGTATCCTGCAGGGAGGTTTGTGTCTGGGCTCACGCTGACTTCCTGTCACTGTGTCTCTCGCACAGTAATACACGCCTGTGTCCTCGGTGGTCACAGAGCTCAGCTGCAGGAAGAACTGGTTCTTGGACGTGTCTCTGGTGATGGAGGTGCGGCTCTTGATGGACGGGTTATAACCGGTGCTTCCTTCATAACTAATGTATCCCATCCACTCAAGCCCCTTCCCTGAGAGCTGGCGGATCCAGCTCCAGTAGTAACCACTGGTTGTGATGGAGTAACCAGAGACGGTGCAGGTGAGGGAGAGGGTCTGCGAGGGCTTCACCAGTCCTGGGCCCGACTCCTGCAGCTGCACCTCGGACAGGACACCTGGAGACAAGGAGAATCAGATCCTGTCAGCCACATTCACTCACAAATATACCATAACCCATGTGTGACATCTGAGACACTCACCACTGGGAGCTGTCACAAGGCAAAGGAGAAGACCCCACAGTTTCATCTTCAATTTGATCTCAACTCTGCCTTCCCCAGAGACCTGAGCCCTGTTTGAGGAGAGACCTGTGAGCTTCCACCACCCGTGTCCACATTTACCCTGGAGCTTGAATGAAAATTTGCATGTGGGGGAGCTCTGTCCTTATAAGTGGTGAGGAAGTGAGGTGAGAACCATTGTATTTTTTGAAATGCTCATATGTTTTTTTTTTTCTTGAAATTATGTGACATGTATTTATGGTATGGGAGGGAACTTGGTGAGCATCAAACATGCCAAAATGTGGCCCCAGCTTTCTGAGCCCAGATCTACCTTCTTTCAACCCCTGTTTTCTGTGCTGACTGGGACCCAGCCCAACTCTCCCACATAAACTCAGGCTCTGGGTCTTGCTTCTGCAGTTCTGATCCCAGCACAACCCTTTGTTTCTTTCCCTGGACCCTCTCCTGGGCTGTGGTTCTCATCACACCTGAGAGCTTGTTACTTGTTGTATTGTTGTTGTTCCATGAGTTCCAGACCTGCCTTGTGTTTTCCATCCTCCATACAAGACACAGCACATCAGAACCACAGAGACTCTGCAGAAAATGGTGCCTAGGAGATTACTGAGGACCCTGATCCTCAATGTCTGGGAAAGAGCAAAATCTTAAATGCCTCCATTCCATGGTCGTTCCTGTCCATCTAAAGTGGACAAACTTTCAACTTATATTCATTTCTCACGCACATTTTATGGATGTGAATCCTTCATTTAATCCACCCATTCTCATCAGATATCAAAAAATAAAATCGATTACAATGGTTACCATGAAAGCAGTAATAACATCCCTATTACTAAACTTTCAGAAGCACATTTTCCCTTGATGTGCACCTGTCTGTGGGCATGAGAGCCAGTCCATGTCTGTGGCATCACTCTCTGGATGACTGCCCACCACAGAGAGAGCGGCCAGGGGCCGGGCTGGATGCTGTGATTTGTCTGCCCCTGTCAGCTCCATGTCAGCCCCAAAGACAGCTGCATGTCAAGGAGGGACAGACCTTCAATAGTCCTGAATGAATGACAAGACGGGAGCTGCTGATGGGCCATTTGGGGATGAGACTTCAGGTCATATTTACTCATATATTGTGTTGGAGTTTTATCAAAATGTTAAAAGACCTGGTGAAACGTGATGAAAAACAAACATTCTGAAGTGATAAAGCAAGTATTAGAACCAGAATAAGACATGACACAGATTCTGGAGTTATTAGAGTGGAGAGTTCAAATAACTCTGTGCATGTGCATCTATGTTTCAGTTTTTCTCAAACCCTCAGCTGACTCTCCAGAGTCCTAGTGGCCCAGCTCTGTGTGTCCAGGAGAACTTGTCAGGAATCTCCGCCTCATGGAGAAGCAGCCCCAGTATCTCAGTGGAGTAAGGGACAAGGACAAAGACCTGCATCTTGCTCGTTTCTGTTCTAACGTGCTCAGGAGGGAAGTTGTGGTGAGAAATGGTGCCCGATTCATAAAGTCACTCAGGAACCCAGACTCCCACTGTTTTCAGAACCAGAATCTACAACTTGTGGACAGACATTTAACAGAAAACAGAAGGTGAGGGAATGGTGAATTTCAGGTGGAAAGTTTTTTAACTGTTTGAAAGACACTAAACATGAGGTCTCCCTAGTAACACAATTCAAGTGCTTGACACAGGATGTTAACCGCGAATGCAGTGTTGTAGAGCAGATCTCTGGACCTTGTTCATCCTGCATAACTGCAACTTTCCTCCTGTAGAACGTTACGTTAATTAGCCAGGCTGTGAGGCTGTATGTTATCACTGTGTACATTTCTTTTGTCACAATTAGACATATGGCCCTGACTTAGAGCAAAAGATTAAAAGTGTGTGTTATCTGCTATTTCAGGATAAAGAACAGGTGTGTGTGGACTGGAGTCTGACCCAGTGAGCCTGTGTCACCTCTGTCTCTGTCTCTGTCTCTGTCTCTGTCTCGCTCTACACACACACACACACACACACACACACACACACACACACACACACACAGCATTGGTCTTTTTTGAAAATCTACCTTATGCTCTCCATTTGATTGATGGTGAACAACACCTTGTAGTAGAAAAAAATGTGAAGCTTCACAGTCCTGTTCTGTAATAAGTCACAGTGTGTAGGAAGAATCTCCCATGATACAAAGTGAAAGGATGGATGGCTCTGGGTGTTTGTAGAGTTAGTACATCACACCCTGTTTCTTTGTATCATAATTGTCCTGAGAGCCTCGTACACATGCTGGTTTCTAACTTGGAATGAGTGTCGTGTTTTATGGATAAGGCATGATGTAAAGAAATATTTTAAGATAATTACAGTATTGAAAATTCATTTAGTAAGAGCCACACACAAGTGAAAAGAGAAAATATATTCATGAAAATAATGGTCTTAAATGGAATGTTAGAAAAGTGGGAAAAGTACTAGCTGAGAAAATTTTAAATGTCCTTTAAATAAATTTAAAAATATAAAAAAAACAATTATTATGTCATTAATACTAATTAATATTATTGGTGTGTTTAGTGAATCCATAAGCAAAAAAATTAAAAATAATAATAATAATAATAATTCACCAAACACTTCTGTCATTAGAAAGCAGCAGAGAGATGAACTTAGGAGATAATGCATATATATGTGGAATCATCAACACAGAAGAAATAGAGAGATAAAGAAAACTATCAGGATGAATAAAGAGGAGAGATTTAAGAACAGACCTATCAGGCAGAGAAGAAAGGGGGAGTATGAATCCAGAATAACCTTAGAGGTCAAACCGTGAAACACCACAGCACCTCAAAATGTGCCTGTAATTGGATGAAGTTTCAATAGACTGAAAAGTGAAAGAAAAGGCACAATGGGAGCTTTCATTACAAAAAAATGCATGCCTTGCGAATATTTGCTGTGCTTAGGTGTAAGTACATGAATACAAGATGGTTGGGAGGTCAGGACCAGAAATCAATAGTAAAAATACCTGCCAGAGCAATGCTGATTTTAAAAATTGGATGTTAGACAAAGGCTTCATTGAAGTTCAATTCTGCGTGAAGATAACACTACAAACTGCACATTCTTGATACGTGGTAACAAACCAGTCACCATGTCATACTTTGGTCAAGGTCTTCCTATCAGACTTTCTAACACAGGATAATGCAGTTCAACTTCATATGTAACAGGGTCTTGAGGAAATCATTAAATGTTAACTAAAATGCTCTGCTACACTTTAAATTTCCCCTTTAAATAGAAAAGTGAGTGTGACACTGGTTGACTTGTTATTTACATGTTATGTTGCCAGCCCTTTGAAGTTCACATCTGATCTGCATGATAATTTTTGAGACTGTGACTGTATGTAAAGGAAAGCCACAAGTAATTGTTTTAAAATGTTTCCACTAATAATAACACTTAGTGGAAAGATAGAAACACACTCTGCTGTTCTCTGTCCAGGTTCCAAATTAGAAAACTCAGCGCATTTGCTAATAGGATTTAGTAATTTCCCCCTAAAAGTGTTTTCAGATGGACATGTCTATCTCCATCCTGCATCAGGTCTGTTCCCAAAATTTGGGCCTCTGATGTTTGGCTGTATTTGTGTCCTCTGGTTATTGCAGTCATCAGGATTGATGGTTTGGACCACAGATCTCAGCCCGTTCCCTGACTGTTGTCTGACATCAGCCTCCCTTGGGCTTGTTCACCTCGGTGCTCTGCAGCTGGTGGCGCTGTTTGCATGTCCTCTGACATAAGGCGAGTTGTGACAGGTGTCCTGGGGTCAGCCGCTTCTCTGTCCTCACAGATAATCTCTGCTTTCAAGAAAACTGCTTGCATTCTGTAGTTTGTATTTCTGCTGTGTTGATTGTCTCCTTTGATTTGCAGAAAATTTTTATTTTGATATAATCCCCTTTGTATATTTTTTCTTTTTTTTGCTTGTGCGTTTTGGGTCTTATTCACAAAGTCTTTTACTAGACAGCTGAAAATGCATTAATATACAGAATATATAAGTTTCTCAAACACCTATACAGTAAAAGAACCCAAATAATCCAATTAAAATATGTGCAATGGAGATGAGTAGACATTTTTCAAAGGAAGATATGCAAATGGCTAACAGATAAATGAAAAAAAGTGAAGCATCAGTAATCATCAGGAAAATGCAAATCAAAACCACCTTGACATATCATCTCAACCCAGATAAACTAGCCATTATCAAAAGGACCATGAATAACAAATGCTGGTGAGGATGTGGAGAAATCAGAAAACTTCTACTATGTTGGTTGGACTCTAAATTAGTAAAGCCAGTATGGAGGTTTCTCAACCAACTACAGACAGAAGTGTCATATGATCCAGCAATGCTACCACTGGATTTATACCCAAAGGGATGGAAATCTTCATGTCAAAGGGACACCTGCACTCCCATGTTAATCACAACTCTATTTACAATAGTCAAAATATGGAGCCAAACTAAATGTCCATCAACACAATACTGGATAAGGAAAATGTGGTTTATATACACAATGGAACAAAACTCAGCCATAAAAAAGAATGAAATTCTCCCATTTGTACACCATGGATAAGTCTGGAGAAAATTACATAAACTGAAAAAAGGCAGAAAAGGAAAGAGAAATGCTGCATATTCTCACTCATAACTGCATGCTCAGACAGAAGGAAGGAAGGAAGCAAGGAAGGAAGGAAGGAAGGAAGGAAGGAAGGAAGGAAGGAAGGAAGGAAGGAAGGAAGGAAGGAAGGAAGGAAGGAAGGAAGGAAGGAAGGAAGGAAGGAAGGAAGGAAGGAAGGAAGGAAAGAAAGAAAGAAAGAAAGAAAGAAAGAAAGAAAGAAAGAAAGAAAGAAAGAAAGAAAGAAAGAAAGAAAGAAAGAAAGAAGGAAGGAAAGAAAGAAGGAAAGAAAGAAGGAAAGAAGGAAGAAGGAAAGAAAGAAGGAAAGAAAGAAAGAAAGAAAGAAAGAAAGAAAGAAAGAAAGAAAAAAGAAAGAGAAAGAAAAGAGAAAAAAGAAAAGACAGAAAGACCACAATAGTATGTTGAACGTTCAGAAGGACGAACAAACCTAAGGACTCTAGAGATGGGAGAAGGGAGGGAGGGTGGATGGGAACGAAAAGGTAGGTAAAGGGGATACAGAAAAATTGAGATTTTCAATAATGTTTCTGCTAATAATAAAAACTAAAAATAAATAAATATAACTGCTAGATGGCTACAGATGATTTCAAATTAATATTAATTAGATATTTATATTAATCAGCTCTACATGATATAGATGAATTGGTTCCTAACTTAAATCAGCGCTTGCCTTGACACTTTACAAACACCGCTAGGTTCTTTTTCACCACGTGTAACCAGTCAACAAGACAATCCTGGGGATTCTCTAAAGGTGGAACGTGGTCATGAAACAAGCCTCAAAGACACTTTGGACATTTCCTGGTGGATTTTACTCAGCTTCCATTCATCAGAGGATTTTAATATGTTTTATTTTTTGTCTTCCTGTTTTTTCAATGTCTTGAATAATGCATTGCAAAAATGTCACAGCTGTTTCCATTGATAAAATGATGCTTTATTTCGTGTTTCCAACCTGGACAATGAGAGCATTTACATCAAGTGAGCTTGTCAAAATTCTAAACACAAGAAAACACATAGATACACACAGTAAATATGCTTTTGGAATAGAACATGACAAATAGATACTTTGCAAACAAAGGGTTGATGCATTCTTCACAGAAATAGTAAAATCTATCCTAACAGTCACATCAGGTAACAACAGACACCACACAGCCAAAGCAATGCAGACAAAGAAAAAAATAATACTCAAACTGGAGGCGATACACTACCTGACTTTAAATTCCACTGCAAATCTATAGTAAGAGAAACAGCATGGAATTGGCATAAAAACAGACACTAAAACCAATGGAACAGAACAGAGAACCCAGAAAACAAACCACATACTTACAGCCAGCTGGTCTTTGACAAAGGCACCAAGAGCACACATCGATGAAAAGACTGCCTCTTCCATGTATGGTGCTGAAGAACCTGGAAAATTATCTATAAAAAAATAAAACTAGACCTGTATCTTCCACCATATTTGAAAATCAACTCAGAATGGATTAAAGACTTAAATGTAAATCTTGATACCTTACAACTCCTAAAATAAAACACAGGCGAAACACTTCAGTAAGTAGGACTGATGAAAAACTTCATGAAAATGAACCCAAAAGCACAGGCAACAAAAGAAAAAAAATAAACCAATGAGATTATATCCAACTGAACACCTTTTACGCAGCCAATGATAAAATTAACCAAACAAAAATACAACCTACGGAGTGGGAGTAAATATTGGTAAACTGTGCATCCAGTATGGGATTATTATCCCAAATATACAAGGAACTCAGAAAACATCACCATAGGAAAAAATAAAATGAATCAGTTTTAAAAATCGGCAAAGGAGTCTAATAGACCTTTCTCAAAAGAAGATACACAACTGGCCAACAGACACATTGTATAATTCTCAACATCTCTAAACATTATGGAAATACAAATCCAACCACATTTATATATCATCTGATTCAGATAGGCTGGCCATTATCCAGAAGACAGAGTAAGAGAAGTTGCGCAGGATTCTGAGAAAGTGAAACCCTCCTACACTATCGGTGGGACCGTCAACCAGTGCAGCTGTTATGGAAAACAGTATGGAAGTTCCTCAAACAGCTACAGATGGATCTACCATATGACCCAGGAATCCCACTGCTGGGTACACACCTACAGGAATGGAAATCGTCATGTTGAAGGGAAACTTGCACTCCCATGTTTAACGCAGCTCTATTGACACTAGGCAAGATTAGGATCCAGCTTACCTTCCCATAGGTGGGTGTCTGGATAAGAAAAATTTGGTATCTGTACACAACATAGTACTACTTTCCCAATAAATAAAGAACAAACCTCTGCCATTTGCAGCAACATGGATGAACTTGGGGAAAATTATGTTAAGTGAGATAAGCTGAGCACAGAAAGTAAAATGCCACATGTCTTGACTCATAAGTGGGAGCTAAAAAAAAGTAGAAAAAGAAAGAAAGACACAATGATCACAATAATTTGTTGAACTTTCAAAAGGAGACGTCATACTTAGGCCACCAAAGTGTGAAATGGGGAGGGGGAGGGGTTAACAAAGAAGTGGTAAAGGGCCCCAAAATATATTGCACTGCGTAATGTTGAATACATTATTTATTCTGATCTGAGCATCATTTATTATACACAGATATGGATATTCAGTGCCATAACCCTTAGATATATATTTTTAAAGTTTCTATACAAATAATAAAAAATAATATAATACATTTATTTTTAAGAAAAAATGTCAAAGAAAAAAATTTAAGGCCTAGTATAATAAAATTATAAATATTAAACTAGAAAAACAGGGGAGAAAATATTATTTTCCACTTATGCTGATCAGTGCTCAAAAGCTCTCAATAAAATCATGTTCAGCATTAGATCCTTAGATCACTGAACAAAGATAGTCTGGGAACTAAAGTTTAAAATGCACTAAAACAAATTTCTATGCTTTAAAATAGCAACTCAAGTTGTACGGATGGGCTTGATGTTATGCAGGTCACCACCAGTAGGAAATAGAGATCCTTCCCTTGGAACTTCTTGAGAAGCCACATGTGGACCTGGGCACTAAGAGTGGGGCATTATCTTCCTGTTTCAACCTCCACTGCTCGTGGATACCCCTGAGAGGTTTGACTTATCTACACATCAGGGCGGTATCGACCTGTGGGACTCAAAGATCCCACTATAGTGAAGAAAGTTACTCATCACCTGAGAGCTGTTTCAGGTAAAGGTGGATCTTGTCCGTACAGAAATATCCAATGCAATTGTTTTGGCCTGGGGGACATGAAAGGGAACAACAAAAATCCAGTCCAGTGTGTCCTTATATTTCTCTTTTCTTAGTTGGTTCCACACACGTCCACTCAGTCCACTCTGCCACAAATGCCAGACTGACTCCTCTTTGTCTCAGCGCATAGGTGCCATCTTAGCCTGAAAAGACATGAGTCAGTTACAGTCACTGGTAGAGAGACTCTCTTTATCAGCTGCTCCACAGTCATAAGTATCCACATTAAGAAGACAACAAACATAGACTTGGATTAAGTGGAACCACTTCTGTAGAAGGATTGTGAAGGCAGAAATGAAAGTTTGCATTCAGTCACCACAAATGTAGCAAAAACAATTAATCCTACTTCTACACCCTTATTCCCTGACCCCTGTGTTGTAACTATTGGGCCCAAGCCTCCTGGACTACCCACTGATTTGGACCATATGCTGGACACTAGATTACAGTGAAATGCCTGTGATGGAATTAATTTAGAGCTCAGAGTTTCTTCTGGAAGACGATGTCATAAAACATCCTCAGACACATCAATTTGGTTCTATTTTCAGAGACTTGAATTGGCCCTTCCAGTGTTCTATTAGTCTTTCTGCTTCTGGAAAAATCTCAATGATGGATGACAACTTTAGCCCATGCATGTGTTCCCATGGCCTCACGTCCTATTCCTCAATGACAACTAGTGTCCTTGGACTTAGGCAACATCCTGCAGGGTCTCATATCAGAAACAGACATTCAGCATCAAGGACAGAGAAGGCACAAAGGTTGGTACAGAAATATTGATAGTCATATAAAATCAATGATCTCATTTCCTGGACCCACTGACTTAGCAGAACATGTTTTCCTATCACGAATGTGCTGATACTCTCACATGTCAATGCATTCTCTTGGACTTTAAAATAAAAATAGCCCTGAAAAGTTGTGTCATAGATTATTAGAAAATTCCCTGAGAAGTTACAACATTAATTTTCAGGAAGTTGTGGAAAAATATCTAGATGTGATGGAAAAATATCTGGACAAGTATAAATGCCAGAAAATAACTAACCAAAGAGGTTATTTCAAGAAGATGAGTGTCCAGGGAGGACCAAAGCTACAAAGGCTTCCAAAGGGTGGTGAATACTGAGACCAAAGAAGAACCATCAGATTTGTCATCTCAGAATGTTAATTATACCAGTGAAAGTACAGAGTGGAATTGCTGGTGTGGACAAAAATTAGAACAAGCCCAAGAGAGAGTGAAACATGTTATACCTGAAGACATGCAGGAAACTCACACTTTCAATTTCTGTATGAGGACCCAGAGGTACAGTTCTCCTAAATGGAGGGTTTTTATTTCGTAAGAATAATTCCAAGCACGTATTGTTAATAAAATCACTCAGGATATGCCCACATATAGGACTGCATAAGTGACAGTGGCACCCGGGTGTCACTCTGGACCACTCAGGCCATGTGATCATGCTGCGTTACTCAGAATCCTTTCCGTCAACCATAGATTGGGATAGGGAAGCTCAAGTTTAAGGTCACTGTCTTACTCTATGAAGAAAAGAGGAACAAGAGGACACATACATTGAAAAAACCTTCCAAAATTCACAATGTCCTTGTTCATCACAAATTTTTCAGTATACAGTCTAGATTTAATATTTGCACTTTTTTGCCTTTAGCAATTTGCCTGTGCAATAAAGTTAATTGGTACTTTTAGAAAGTGTCAGTGAATATGTGTGTGTGTCTGTGTGTGTGGGTGTCAGATGGCATTATTTTAAAACATATATATTAAAAATTATACTCACCTTAAAAATTCACATTTTTAATATATGTGCTACAATACCATCTATTCTATAAAACAAGACAATAATGTATGTACTTTTCTGCAAAAACAGTTTTTGATTCAATGAATATCTGACATTTTCCAGATGGGTTTGTTTGCATTAAATGAATATAAAACTTGAACTGGCTCATGTAGAAAGTGGGAATCTTGGCTATTCTACATAATGG